>NC_136462.1:197904557-198478600 GCF_902686455.1 Sciurus vulgaris
GAGATTGGGTAGCTTGCCAAGGGCACACATTGAGTAAGAAGGAAAATTGGATCAACAATAGTTGCAAACACGATTTCTCTTTTGTTTTAATTTTCTTTTAGCATGGTGTCAGGTTTTCATCGCCGTGACCAAAACACTTGACAGGAAAAACTTAAAAGAGAAAAAGTTTCTTTTGTCTCCTGGTTTCAGAAGTCTCAGTCCCTGGTCATCCAGCTGCATTGCTTTGTGCCTGAGGTGAGGGAGAACATTACGCAGCAGAGCGTGGTGGAGGAGAGCTCGTGGCAGCCAGGGAGCAGAGAGCAAGAGGAGCCAGGGACAAGATATAGCCCCAAAAGGCAGGCCCCCAGTGACCCACTTCCTCCAGCCATACCCACCTGCCTGCAGTTACTACCCAGTCATCCATTCAAATTATTAATCCATAAAAAGGATAGTCCACTGACGAGGTCCCAGCCCCAACCTCTGCCTAGAAGTCCCACTTCAACCCTGCTGCGTTCCCTAAAGGCAGGAACTTTCCAGGGAACAGCTCTAGACCTAAACATTAACAAGTATGTAGTAATTGTACATATTTACGGGTGCAGCTTGATGCTTCAAGTCACGTTTACGGTGGGTACCAATCAAACCAGATGATTAGTATTTCCATCTTCCCATTATCTAATCTCCCTCCACTCCCTCTGCCCCCTACCCTTCTACCCTTCTACCCTCTAATAAATACTATTCTGATCTGTTCTCTTTTGCCTTGAGATTCTCTCTCTCTCTCTCTCTCTCACGCGCACACACACACACACACACTTATATATATATTCATATATATATATGTTACATTTTCCTTTTGCTCCTTCAGTGGACACCAAAGTTTATACCTTCTCTTTGCTATTGTGAATAGGGCTGCAATAAACATGGGCTGCAGATGTCTTTTTGATATGCCGATTTGATTTCCTTTGGGTACATCTCGGGGGGAGTGTGTTCGGTAGTGGAAGAGTCGGATCATATGGTAGCTCTACTTTTAGGTTTTTGAGGAGGCTCCACGCTGTTCTCCCAAGTGGCTGGACTAACCTACCTTCTCACCAGTGCTAAGAGTCCCTGCTCTCCGGATCCCTGTCAGCATTTGCTGCTTTTTGCTTTTATAGGAGCCATTTGTTCTCCCATGGGACAACCTCGTTGTGGTTGTGAGCTGCATTCCCCTGACGGGTTGTGAAGCTGAGCATTTTCCGCACACCTGTTGGCCTTTGCGTATCTCCTTCTGGGGAGGGTCCACTCAGAGCTTTCTCTCTGGGCCTCACCCACACTGTCTCTTGCTGCAGTCCCAGGGCCCTCTGTGTGGCATTCAGCTTCAAGGGCTATTTTTAAGGCTGAATATTCTTTTTAAAGAGCTATGCTGTTGATATGATTTCCCTTTGGGGATTATTTCTAGGGAGCCATTAGCTACATGCTCTGTGTTCTGCCGAGATTGGTCTCGTCCAATCAGGAAAGTTGCAAGGAGTGAAAATGGAGATCACTCATGATGCCTCGTCCTCCCCTCCCCTCTCCCCTAGGAGGTGACGGTCCAGGCACTGTGATTTTGAAAACAGTGCACTCCAAAAATCCTCTGGACAAGACAGCTCAGACTTTCGTGCACAGTAGCTTCTCCAGTGCAGAGGGCAGGCTGTCCCTCCCACCTCGGCTCCTCTGGCACCTGTTATTCTCCACACCCTTGAAGCCATCCGCTCTATGGCCGGAGTCTCACGATGGTCATGATGGTTGCTCGCTCTTCTTAAAATGCATTACATTGGCACATCACAGTGGACATAATAAACAAGAGCAGTTGAAAGGAGTAGATGAGACCTAAATCCATTGATTTTCCCCCCATGGCCCCAGTGGCCCTCTGTGCAGAGGTGTGTGTGCTGGTCTCAGAACACTCATTTTGTCTACCCTGCTAGTCATTCTATCAAGACAGAATGAGATATGGGGTTGTCCTTTCTGGTGCTGCTGGACTTTGTGCCCAGGTTTGTAGATTACTAAATCTGATTCCATTTTGGTGCTTTAATGATGATAAACATAACTTTCTGCCTTTCTTGCCATTTAAAAATCTGAGTTAACTCATTGAGTTTGACTTCATTTTACCTGCATCTTCTCCCAACAAGCTTTACTTATTCATTCGAAACTGTTCATCAACCTCCTATTACGCACAGCTTGGACAGGATACTGGGAATCTGTCCGACAGTGAATAGATGCTTGTGCTGCCATTTATGAAGCCAGCAGGCTCAGTGGCAAAGACAGATACAAGGAGGGAAACGTATATCACTGTATAAGTAAATCTGTGACATGTCCCACTCTAGCCGGCTTCTACTGCTTCTGCGACTCCAGCGTCTCTGTTCTCTGCTCCTCCCTTTTCTTCTCCTTCATGGTAAACCCATCTCACCTAGTTAGATAATGTGGCTTGGTGGCTCCACCCATCCTGCCCTGCCTCTGGGGATGCACAAATGTCCCAGGCATTGCCATTGACCTCAGATCAATTCTGAGACAAGCAAGTGACATATCTATCCAGTAACAAGACTTTTGTGGGAATTATTGGTACACAGCTGTGGTGCTAAAGGTCTCCCTGGAAACCGAGCCCGGATAAAAATGATGACCAGCTGAGAAGGCAGGCTGCATATGTGTCCTAGACAGGGTCTTTGTGGCGCTTGAACCAGCCATGCCCCTCACCATCTACCTTCAGTATTCTCGGTTATGTGAACCAGTAAGCCTTTTTCCCCTTCAGTCAATTGAATTGGGTTTCTTCCACTTTTAAAAAATATCTAAACACAGCCACACTGGGACAGGGCAGGTGGGTGGGACAATGCCACACAAGCCTTGGTGGCATCCCTGGTCTGAGCCAAGTCTGAGTGGTGGTGAGCCAGTTGAGTCTGGGAGACACAAGGCCAGAAAACAGGCCTTGGCTTATGGCTGGCTCTCCCCAGTGGCTTCCACAGAGTGCATACTGCAGACCTGCCGGAGGAAGGAACAGAAGAGTAAAGAATGGAATACCAGCTCCTGCAGCCTCAGGAGTTCTGCATCACAGACCATCTGTCATTAACTGGTGGTTTCCGGGGTGTGGCTTTGCCAGGCGCCCTACCCACCTCAGCTAAGGTCTCTCCCACACAGGGAAGAGATGGAATAAGAAGAGGAAGTGAGTCTGGGCTCCAGGTGCCTTCTCCTTCTGTCCCGTGAGAGGAGAGACTGCAACGCTGCCACCAGACAGCATGAATGCAGGGAACAGGAGGACGGGGGCCACTCGTTCACCTGACCCGGGTTCTTTCTAATTGACTCCAAGCTCAGAGAAGTTAGTTATATAGCCCAGACGTGAAATATGTGGTTTCCTGTGAAGAAAAGAGGTGCCTCGTAGAAACAATCAGAAAAGCTCATGGGTGGGAGTCGTCTCAGCAGGAATTAGCCCATTAAAAAAAATAAAAAAAAAAAATCATTGATCTGATGCCGACTGAGCCAGTTTCCGGCCTGCGTATCTTCTGGAATATCTGTTGCAAAACTATTTTCTAGTCATCTCCCTAAAACTTTGTAGCAGATCCTTTGCACAGAATCCAACTGCAGCAAAGATGAATTGTTCCCATCATCCCGTGTTGCCAAAAGGCAATGAGTCAGTGTTAAGTTCGGGGCTCTGGCAGAGGGCAGTCTGTTCCAAGGGACAAGGGAAGTGAATTCCATGAAGAGACCATCTGCAAAGCTGTGCCCAGGCTTTTCAGAAGGACCACACATCGTGAAGCCCCAGGTCCAGCAGAGAAGGTAGGGCTGGGCCACCCAAGGATGAAAGGAGCAGAGGTGGACGTGTTCGCAGAAACCACCTGAAGCTCTGGTTGTGGGAGGGGCTGCCAGACACCGGTCGTGGGCGGAGATGGAGGAGGAGGAAGCAAGGATGATACAGAGCCCAAATTCCTTTCTCATCCTCCAGTCTCCTGCAGGCGCCTCTTGCAGGTGAACTCAACTAGAAGCTGAAATTTAGGGGGATTCCAGGTAATGTATTCCATGTAAGACATGCTCTGGGGCACAAAGCAGAAGGAGGGTGGAGAGTGAGTTTGCCTGGAATCCCAGGTGAAGAGCATCCGGGTCAGCATACGTAGGTAGCTCTGAGTAGTTACAGCTGTTGCTCTTTGATGTATCTGTGTACATTATCCATACGAGGTGGTCAATAGTGACAGTTGCCAAATATCCTTGGCTCCCTGCCTTTTGAACACAAGATGTCACTGTTCTGTCCCCTGGTGTCAGTGGGACCATGGGTCTAGTCCATGGATTTAGTTCTAGCCAACAAACATGAATGGGAGTAACGTGAGGCGATCACTTACCCGCTAGGCTAAGACCTTCCAAAACTCCCTTACCCTGTGTCCTAGTCACCAGCAATATTCCAGACATTGGCTACTCTACCAGACAGAGGCCCAAGTGTAGACAGTAGCCATCTCACCCAACACCCCTCAAAGGACACATAGAACAAGAATAAATTGCTATCACTTAAGCCACTGAGATATTTAAGATTCTTTTGTTATGAGCATACTGAGCCTATGCTAACTTATATAACCCTATATAAGTTAGTGGGAACCCCACTAACCTAGTCAGTGGACATAGAAAGCACTCTTAGAAATTCGCATTTGTCATTGACCCAAATGAGATGCATGAGAAGCTCCCCCATGCAAGGCTCTGTGCCGCGGGACACAAAGAGGAGAGGAGCCCGTGCTCACCCTCAAGACGCTCTCTGCTTGGTGAGTTAATTCCCTCAGGTGTGAGCGTCCGAAGCACTTGCGTTGGGGTGGAGAGACTCTAAGGCAGCAACCTTGGATCCCAACCTTCTGATGCTCACACCAGTATGTGGTCCCTGTCTCACGGTGCAAGAAAGACCTGTGAGTTATTTTGACATATAAGGTTGTGATGTCATTTGGGAAAGAAACTATCTCCTCTGCTGCTTTGATGGGGGCCATTTTGAGAGAGATCCATGTACCAGGGCCCCAAGGGCAGCCTAGGAGCTTAGGGTGCCCTCCTGCTAACAGCCAGCAAGAACCTAAACTTTACCTGGAAGGGTGTCCTTCCTCAGTCAAGCCTTGATGAAAACCCAGGCCTAGCTAGCTACTTGATCACAATTTTGCAGAGGACCTAGGGAGCTAGTACCTGTAAAGAATGTTAGATAATAAATGTTGCTTCAAACTGCTATTGTCCATCAAAATGTACAAATGCATTCTACTGTCATGTACAACTAATTAGAACAAATACAATTTAAAAAGTTAAAAATTTTAAAAACCTGCTATTGTGTTGTTTTAAACAGCAAAGTTTGTGGTAATTTGCTACATGGCAGTTGGCAACCAAAACAACTGCCGGAGGCAATGATAGGTGAACCATCTCACTAAATCCTCACAACCGACCCTTAAGATAGGCACTAGTATTGTCTTAATCAGTTTATAGGTAAGAAAGGGATCTGAAGCATAGATTTATTCCACCTACCCAACAGCATGCAGTCAGTGCTTGGTAAAGTCAAAATGCAAATTCAGGTTGACTCCAGATTCCCTCTTTTCATCTGTTCTTGCTATTTGCCCATCCTGCACTTTTGATCTTGCCATCAAAGGGGCTTCAGTGGCTTCCCCTCTGCTAAGAGCAATGACTTCCAACACCTGTGAAGTCTCAATGTGTTACAAATTCTAACAGCTACATTTCTGTAGCACTTACTCTACGCCAAGCATGTATCATATGACACTTAATCTTCCCCCAAAACCCTGTGATGTTGTTTTACTCAGTTTTATCATCCCTGTGACCAAAAGACCTGAGAAGAACAATGAAAGGAGGAAAAGCTTATTTGGCTCAGTTTCAGAGGTCTCAGTCCATAGACAGCCAACTCCATAACTCTCTCCCAAGGTGAGGCTGAGCATCATGGCACAAGAGAGAGAGAGGCAGAGGAAAGCAGCTCAGAACATGGCAATCAGGAGGCAAAGAGAGAGCCTTACTCACCAGCGACAAAGTAAAAACCCAGGCACACCCCCAGTGACCGACCTCCTCCAGCCACGCCCCACCTGCCCACAGTTACTGCCAGTTAACCCATATCAGTGGATTAATGCCGCTGATTAGGTTACATCTCATAACCTATCATTTCCCCTTTGAATGTTCCCACATTGTCTCACACTGAGCTTTTGGGTGATGCCACATACCCAAAGCCCAACAAGTGTGTTTCCCCCATTTGAAAGAAGACGACATGAAGACAGATGGACTAAGTAATGTGCCAAAGGTCACCTAGGAAGTGAAGAGAGGAGTCAAGTCGGGAAGCAGACCCAGCCATCCTGGCCCCTGAGATAATGTATGACTACATAATTAACCGCATCTACGTTGTAATTCAAGGTTCGAAGTTTGGGAATGATGAATTTGTTCGTAATAAACCAGATGGATCCATCACTATGAAGATGTTCTTCTCACTTGCTTCCAATGTTCTCTCTCAATGGGAGCAAAAGGAATGGAATCACATCAGGTTGTGCCGAACGCTAGCTCTACGCACAGAGGTGGGTTGTGTATATGAAGACCATCCATCAGATGTGTCAAAACAGAAGACATTCATAACCACTGACCCAGAGATTAAATCCACGTTCCCCAGAATTGCATTCAAGGCCCTCCCTGGCTCAGATACAACCTTTAATCCTTGCAATTTCCCACTCACGGAATCCATGCTCCAGCTGAGTGGAACTTCTTGCACACGCCTCACAATGCCTCTGCTCACAACAGCTGCTCAACTTCTCTTTATCACACTTTCAAATACTGCCTATCACTAGATATCCCACCGGCTCTTAAAGCAACTTTCCTTTCCTTTTCTCAAGACCTTTGCCTTGAACATACATCTGGAAAGCAAAGCCACTCTTCTCTAAACCACCGTCCCATCTCGTTTGCATAGTCCTAAGATGTGACCTCTGCCTTGTGCAAGAGTTATCGACACACCAATGAGGATTGTGACGGTGATCGCAGACACAACACAAAAACAAGCTTTTTCTGCATGAGCACCCCTCCTCAGGCACAGTGGTGAGTGATCTTCAGTCAAAATGTGATGGGCAATGCTATCATCGCCCAACTGGCAGGTAGCCCTCAAGCTGCAAGGATGCTTGAAGACAGAAAAAAGATCACTTTCCCCCAAAGTTCGCTGTTCAACAGAATTTCAGAACACTCGTCGTCAGAGCATCACTGCCATCTTTGCACATCAAAGGTACAGAAAAATATTCTTTCATTTACAGCCTGGACTGACCCTTCCCCGAGGGAAAGGGGAGCTGGTTAGGATGCCGCAGGAGTCAGACTGACCTTCTCTTCTCTCCTATCACCAGGAGTTCAAGCATAGATTCCAGTCAAGAGTGAACGCGTGTTCTTATTTTTCAATCTGACAATGCTATTTGTGAGAATTGAACCTCAACATCTTTCAGCAACCTTAGGCGCTTCCATCTTAAACCAGGGCACGTCTGTGCGCTTCTGATGGAAGTCGTTACTGCTGCCCTATTGGGAGCTGAATGCTTATAAGCACCTTTTTTAACCCCTTTCAAAACAAAGAGTGACTGCTTAGTGAATTGTTATAGGCTCCAGAATCCTTACTTGGCCACCAAAATGTTACAGAGGAAACAGAGAGTTATAAAGTAAGCAAAACTTCCCCAAAGGAAATTGCCATTCAGTTTCTTTTGATCCCTTCCACAGAAGAAAAAATAAGAACAAAAATAAGATCCAATACTTGGGGAGTCGGTATTAGGACTCCCCACCATACTAAAGGCTGGTACTCTCACCTAGGTGAATGTTAAGTGATTAAATTTTAAACTTTAAGTGATTAAAACTTCATTTAATCTCGCAGTTAACCTAACGAGTCGGATATTCATTATACACACTGTCTATGAGGAAAAGCACAACTCAAAGAGGTTTCATCCGAGGTCAGAGAAAGAACACATGGGAGCAGAGCGGTGGGATTTGGACCTCGCAGTTGGAGGTATGAAGAAGCAACAGAACTGCGTGCAGCCTCTCAGCAACTCACACGGGGTAGAAAGAGCCAGAGGGTCAAGGAGAATCCCATCACCCTTTTCCAACAACTAAATAATAATGAAGAACTCTTATTTAAACAATAACTTTGAAAATGTATATACATTAAGAAGTGCACTTCTTGTTAACCATACCATTATCGATTTAAGTATCTTGAAGGGAATCCCTGCCTCGTAGAGACATTCCAGGATGCCTTTAAACAAGGCGGCTTTAGCTTCAAAAGGTCACGGCACTAGATCTCAGTGGGGAGGGACGTAGGTGACAGGCCAGGCGAGGAGGGAATTCCCCTGGAGCTGGGTAGTTGTATAAGTTTAATTTTTTTTTTTTTTTCAAAATAAGCTATTCTCTTAAAATAAAATAAAGAAACCTATGGAAGTAAAAAGTGAATTCTCCTCCTCCCACCCAGATCTGTTCCCTCGCTCTTTTCCCCAACCACTTTCCGATTTCCAGAGCACTGGTCCAGAAATTCTCCATCTCTGTACTAGAGAAGGTGTCGCTCCTCCCCTGGCTTCTCTGCACAGCGGGCACCCGGGCCTTCCCTGCCTCTGTAGCAGCAGTAAGCCCCCGCCTCCCCGCCCCCTTACCATCTCATCACCTCGTTTATTTCTTTCACACACTTAACAAAATTTATACTTGCTGACCCCATGACTTACCGAGATTTTCAAATCGAAGTAAAATTCATGTAACATAAAATTAACCACTTTTACATGTACACTTCAGTGGCATTTGGCTGTAAAAACATCACCTCTGCCTGGTTGCAGACATTTTCATCACCCCAGAAGGACCCTCACGCCTCTGAGCAGCCTCGCCTTGTTCTGCCCCCAGCCCCGACAACAGCTGGCCTCTTGCGTGTGCGTGGATTGGCTGTGCGGGACTCGTGGTGAGGACAGAGTCACGCCTCTGCGGCCTTTCCTGCTGGCTCCCTCCCTTCACAGGAGCTTCTCCACCCACCCTGCTGTGGCCTCCTTGCTGCACAGGCCACATTCTGCTCCTCCATTCGCTCATCCATGGACGACAGGGGTGTCTTCACCTTTTGGCTACCATGACTAGTGCTGCTGTGGACATTCGTGTCCGAGTCCTTGTGAACAATGTGCTGTTGTTTTGGGTGCATGTCTGGGGACAGAGTTTCTGGGTCATATGGTAATCCCATGCTTAACTCTCTGAAGAGCCATCAAACCACTGCACAGTGGCTGTACCCTATTTGGCATCCCTACCACAAAAGGCAAGCACCTTAATGTCCCCCATCCTTGTAACCCTGGTCACATTTTGTTCCTTTGCCTGCTTTTCTTGAAACACTCATTTCTGACCCGTCCCCTCCACTGGATTACAAACCCAAGCAGGCCAGGACCCTCCAGGGCTCCGGTCCGCACTGCACCTGCGGCTGCCAGCACGAAGCCCGTGCCCAGCGGACATGCACACGTGTTCGGAGAAGGAAAGACTCAGTCAGGCACGCGAGCCAGCCTGGAAGATAGAGGTAAGCGGCAGCTCCATTCTAAAAGCTGCCATCTTGACCATTTCTCAGCCCCAAATCCTCCAGCAGCTTCCACTCTCCTCAGAGGGGACCCAAGCAGCCACAGCGGCCTGCAGAGTGCCACCCGGCCCTCCGCACCCCTGCAGCAGTTCCCAGACCTTCGCCCGGTTTCTGCCCTGCTTTCTCCACTCTGCCCACACGGTTCAATCCCAGCTGGAGTTTAAAGATGTGACGGACGAGGCAGGAGAGCGGTCGAGATGGGGGGAGCCAGGAGGGACACGTGACATCGCCTGCAGCTGCCGCCCGGTGCCTGGACCAGAAGGCACCAGAGCAGAGGAGGCATCACGGGCTCCACGCGTGCTGTTCTCTCCAACACCTGATGTTGTTTCAAAGTGGGGAGAGCCCCCGTGGAGCCTGGGGTGTTTGGGCTGGCAGGTGCAGCTGTGGGACCTCTGCAGAAGAGAATCGGGTTCTGGCTTTCCGGCAGCAGGACTTCCAGAGAGCAAGGGACCAAAGACAGCGTGACGCTTTTGACAGGTCAACAACACTGAGCACCCTGTTGTGAAAGACTGAATCCAGTCAAAAATTTAATTTTTTAAATAAATAGAACAGAAAGGTCAAAATACCGCCGGCAGAAACAGGGATTGGAAATGGGAAATTGCTCAGAAATGTCTTTTACCTCCTCTCTGTTCCATTAATGACTTTTCAAACTCACTCCCAAAGGAACTTCTCTTAGATATGCTAATATTACTCCATTGCTCTCAAATCCTGTGTCAAATACTGCTGTGGAAAAGACCCTAATAGAAGATACAGTTGGAAATCGCCTGCCATTAGCGGTTTTGTTTAAAAGAAAAATCCCTACAGATTCAGGTGGCAAAACCCAACAAGGACTGCTCCCAAGATCCCGGTCCCTGGGGGGGTGACAAGGACGCCCCCACAGTCTCCTGCCTCTGCCAGGACCTCCTTGCTCCCGCGGCCCCCGAGTCCCTGCCCCTTCAGACGGGGCACAAAGACCCTGCTTTCTGCAGTCCCCCATACTCTCAATGTCCCTCCAGCACTGACTCAAGCCAGCAGGGCACTTCCGCTTGTGATTGCGGGGTGTCTATGATACTGAGGGATATTTATCTGTAGCGACGCTGCTGGGAGGAGTGGGGCCATGAAGCAGGCTTAGACAGCCCTGTTTTTCTTTGATCTCACCTTTTCCTACCAGGTACATTGTGTCCTGACGGATGCTGGTCTTAATCCGCTCTAGTGGGATTGGGGTCTGTGGGATGCACTTTAGAAAGATCACATTGCTCAGTGCTATGCCACTGGGGGCACACAATGTGACCCCACATTTTAACATACCCCTGTGATCAAGGGGTCTCTTCCCCACATGCCGTCTGTTATGGACTGAATTGTGTCCCCTCAAAATTCAAATGCTACAGTCTGTCATGAGACTAATGAGGGACAGAGTCTTTGGAAAGGTAACGAAGGGCATAACGTGGTCATAGGGTGGAGCCCTGATCCAATAGGACCTGTGTCCCTGAAAGAAGAGAGAGAGACACCGGGTGAGAGAGGAGGCCGTGTGTGACATGGCAGGAAGGTAGCCATCTGCAGGCCAGGGAAAGCCTGAGAAGAAACCAACCCTGCTGGCATCTGGATCTTGGACCCCCGTCTCCAGCATCTGCTGTTTGAATGGCCCAGTCTGCAGCCTCCTGTCATGGTGGCCTCAGGAAACCAAAACGCCATCCTTCCTCAGGGGCACACTGACACTATATCCTGAGGAGATCCGTGGGCTATCTCAGGGCTTCGGGGTAACCTGTGCCTCTACATGCTTCCAGGGTACAACCCCTGGCCCCCTCCTTTCCAGAAGTCATTCTGGGGTTCTCTGGTCCACTTTGGCCCTGCAGCCCCAGGTGGAGCTCAGGCAGAGACTGCCGGGCCCCTGCTCCAGGGCAGTGCTGGGGGAAGCAGCTCCCTGGAAGGTGGAGAGAGTCCACAGACCTGGGGAGCCACCTCCCGTGGTGTGGCCCACTCCGCAGGCCCGCATTTCCCAAGGGCTGTCTTCTCTTCCTGGGGCTGCTGTGTAAACACTGGCCGTGGTGAAGTGAGCCCGTATTAGCTTATCGATAATGGGGGAGCAAAAATGTCTGGCTCTGAACTAGGCGGTAGTATCTCTGGCCAGCCTTGTGGAACGGACGGCAGAAGGCACATGGAGAGAGTGCACAGAGCGGGAGGAAGATGGATGGAGCGGCATTCCCAGGGCTTCTTTCAGCCTCTGGAGTTGGTCTCCATCGTGAACCCTCTGCAGGTCCTCACACCCCATTTTACTTGGGGAGCCACCCCCCCTCACCCTCGGTCAAGGAAGTTAGGCAGACTGACTATCTGGAGCCGGAGGAGGGGCTGGAGTGGTCAGCGTAATCCCACCCGCCAGCCAGATGACATTCAGGCTGTCTGCACCAAGTCTACCCAACCAAAGTGAGTCCACAGACCTCCGTAAGGTTGTTTTCTCTTGCTGGAGATGAACCAGAAAAGGCACAAACCCAGAGGATGGAGCCTGGGATTGCTTGGGGCCACAACAGGAGGACGCCTGACTGACAGGACAAGGCTATGACCATGCTATTAGAGGTAGGGGCTGGCCTGAATCCTGTTGCTACCACTTGAGCCCTGGATCCAGCCATACCTGAGCCCCAGGGCCCTGTGAATGCTGCAGTGTCCTCTTAATTAACCAGTGTGATGCAGGTTTCTATCACTTTCCACTGAAAAGACCCAGAATAATGAGGGCAATTTCAAATTATCTTCATTTCAAGGTAGGACACCAAATGAAGAAAGTCAGAATGGTGGATGATAGATCCATAATCACATGATAGCTGACAACGAGTATGAGACAAGAACCAGGCCTGGGCCCTGTTTCTCCTTGCAACAGCTCTGCCACGAAAACCAGGGGCTACCCAATTACCTTTCAGGTCCTCTATTTTTTAAGTAAGATAAATAAAGCATCCAAATTTCCAATACCTCTCTCTCTCTCTCTCTCTCCCTCTCTCTCTCTCTCTCTCTCTCTCTCTCTCTCAGTCTTTTAAAATGAAATTCACGTCTCGGTGACCATTCTTTGTGTCAGAGGGAAGAAAAACACACGTACGAGAGAACCTCCACATAAATCAATCTTTATTCCATTTCAAAACCCGCAAGATTTTCCAGATATTCCAAAGGCCTCCTTTCTTGAGTGAAATACTACATTTATTTAATAAAGCAGGTAGGATTTACTATCTGGGCACGGGTAAGCACTTTTTATTTTTCACAAGATAGATGACAGCACTGAAGGTTTTTTCTCCCTCCTCTCTACTCTTTTCTCCTCCTCACTCTTTTGCTACAACTGCACAACTTCAGCCGTCACAATTGAATTACCAAATGGAGCCAAAGGAAGATGGTTGTGGGGGTGCCGTGTAGCTTGTTATCAGATGTGGGTTTAAATGATGCTGACTCATCCCCTTGGGGAGCCCTAACATCCTCCACAGGGGGTGTGTACATGTGTGTGTGTGTGTGAGCGTATGTGTACATATGTGTGTGTGTGTGTACACGTGTGTGCATGCACACATACCCCAGGCTCTCCCAGCTGAACTCGCTGGAAGCAAGAGCTGGGAGTAGGGTTCTGGGGAAACTGCACTCTGCAACATCTGGACAAGATGGGCCGGGGGAAGACAAAGACGGAGCCCGTGCGTGGATTGCGGTCTCCTGGCTTAAAACGAGTTAAGGAGCCAGCGACGCTTTAAATAGAGTGGGCCGGCGGAGGAGAGAAAGCAGCTGGAAGAGGAAGAAAAGCGGTTTGTTTTCATTTGCTGCCAGCAGGACAGAAGGTGAGGGTTTCTCTCTCGACATCTTCACCCGCAAGTTGGGCAGCACGCCAGTTTGCTGTTTGGCTGAAAAACTCCAATTAAAAATGTATGACTTCGGCCTTCCGGAGAGGAGAGGCGGAAAGTCAGTGCCAGACTGTGCAGATCCTGGGGCCGCAGAAGAGAAGCCCAGTCCCCCAGCCCACTCCCCTGCTGAAGCGACCCGCGCCTGCCGGTCCCAGGCAGAGGGGGATGATCCGGGCACAGCCAGCCCAGCCAGGCACACAGTGGTCACACCCAGCCCTCACCAACACACCTGGCCAGGCACACCCAGCCTACCCATGCGCGCAGCACACACACACACACACACACACACACACACACACCCCTACCTTCCTGAGGCTGTCTCACCATTAGATTCTCCTCCCTCGGCTCCCCAGAGATCCCAGGTGCTGGGTCATCTCCTCTGGTCCCTTCACACCTTTGCTAACTCTGGGCGTGACGCGCTGATCTTGCTCCTCTCTGTGCCCTCCACGCTCAGTGGGCAGCTAAACGCTAATCCACCTGTGGAGTGGACGCACAGGTGAAAGAGTGGGCCAGGGCCGTTTCCCACCGTCTCCCTCCCGGGGCTGCCTGACATGGCCACCTTCGCCCTCGCGTCCTTCCGGACTCTCCTGCAAGAGTCCCTGTCCATGCGGTGCCAGGGATCCACGTGGAAGTTTCCTGGTGATTTCACCAGGGGAGCAGATATGCAACGAGGGTCTTCTCCCCTTCTCCAGGTGCAGCCCCTCTTCAGGTGTCTGTCCCCAGAGGCACAGGGCTCACTTCCTCTCCGTTGCCCTGAGCGATTTAGCTCTGCACCGGAATCCCACCTCAGCTTTCGTTAGAGAAGAACCTGCGCTGTCTGACCTGAGGCAGTTTGTGGACCACTAAGAAGAGGCTACCTCTCTTGCTGATGCTATCAACATTTGTCTTCCAAACTTCCAGAGTTCTGTCCCTGAGTACGTGAAATTTTATCAGTTCATAACCTTCAAGTTTCAAACTTAGCACTCAGCCCAAGGGTGTCCTTGAATACCTTTGCTGACTGGAGCCTTAGAACTGGTTAACCATGAGGGCCAGTTGTTTCATGCCAGTTACCGTTGTCCTTGGGTCCTTTAGGATACTCCTTTCATGTTTGCCTTAGCTGCAGAAGGTTTCAGAATGTTTGCACTTAGCCACTCAGCAGGCGTGGTGGTGCACACCTGTCATCTCAGCGGAGGGAGGCTGAGAGGAGGATCACAAAAACAAAGCCAGCCTCAGTAATTTACTGAGACCCTAAGAAATTTAGAGAGACTCTGTCTCAAAATAAAAATTTGAAAGGGCTGTGGCTGTGGCTGTGGCTCAGTGGTTAAATGACCTGGGGTCAATTCCAGGTACCAAAAAAAAAAAAAAAAAAACACTTGCACTTATGATTTTATTATTTTATGACTCTATTAGGCTCACCCTTACTAGCATTCCCTGATGTAATTTCATCTTTCCAGTGAGGGCTGACATGACTAATGAAGAGAAAGTGACCACAGCCATCAGACGACCCTTCTGAGGTCAGGTGGCCAAGGTGTGGCTCACCTTGCTGGCCCTCGGTACCATTCTGGTTGGCACACCTTAATGAAGCCGCTTCCAGGTACAAAGGACTCAGGCCAGCTTTGACTCAACCGCCAGCAAAGGTCCACATTTGTTGAGGAAACGAATCCTGCGGACGCCCTTGCTGAGCTCAGAAGGGGGCTCCTCCCCCGTGAGGCCTCAGAAGAGACCAGCAGCTTGACCAGCCTGGGAGAGCCTGTGGGCTGGAGGCACAGTGCTCAGTTACCTCCAGTTACTGATTCAGAGAACAGGCAGATTAAAAAGTGGGCATGGATCTAAGCCACTAATGGGGGCAATTTGTCACATGGGGATGGGTAACTAGTTACCTGGAAATTAAGATCTCCCTCCAGTGTCCATCACATCCGGGTCTGGCTCACAAGCAGTGTGACCCAAGGTGCTCAACCTCCACTCTACTGATGGTTCTATCACATTAAAACTCCAAGAGAGGCTTTCCCTTCTCATCTCACTGACTGATCTGAACAACAGACTCAGGGAAGTTGACTTCCACAAAATGAGTGACTGCTAACAACCCACTACACCTACACGATCTTATCAAAATCCTGCGAGACCAAGATCAATGTTCTGTGAATTCTCTTTCTGTGAAGGCACTGGAGGCTCCTTCAGCTCTCCAGATTGTATCTAAGCTGCTTCCAGCTAAGGCTCTGTGGCCACTGTGGAAGGCCACTCTCCTTCTGTCAGACTGATCCCCAGGGGACTGTCCCCTTCTCCAAGTAAGGGATCACTCCACTTCCTAGTAGTCAATGAGGGCTTCACACCCAAGCAGGCCACAAGATCAGGGTTTTGAGCAGCCATGTTGTGTGGAAAGATCAACTTTGCGGATTTATCAGTCACTGTATTGATCAATTCCCAGGCATGCTTCATAGCACGCCCCTAGATATTTCCGTTTCCAACTTGGCAGGGGAGTTCCATCTGAGCTCTGTAAACAGCACTGTCCCGGATACAGAAGGGCACCACCCAGACCCCTACCCCACCACCTTGGGGAAGGGCTGGCCTCCCAGCTCAGACTCCCTCGCCCTGCCTGGGCCACTGCAGTCGGCAGATGAGCAAGACAGGGTGAGTTCCAGGAGGCTGGGCCCCACGCAGTGCGCTCTGACAGGCTTACTTGTCCCCCAGCTCCCTGGGTGGTGAGTGCGGCAGAGCTGCCTCGTCTGGGGTTGGCTCTTCGGTCTTCCAGTCCTGCTTCCTCCGCCTTCCTTTCATACTTGATCTCTCATAAATATTCCATATCCCAAATTCTGCCTCAGCACTTCCTGAGAGCCCAAGCTGCGGCCTCGCTGCTACAGAGTCCCTATTCAAGATGCGGTTCCTCAGGACCGTGTGTGGAATACAGCAGCGGCTGCTCCCCTCTCCGTCTCCCCCGATGTGGTTCTGTCTCTACTTTAGCCTCCTCCTCAAGGTGGTGACTAATCTCCATCACATCAAGAAACATCACTTTTCATTTCTTTCTCCTCGAAGTGTGGTTGGAGAATCAGCAACATCAGTGTCAGCTGGTGGTTTTCTTTGGAAGCGTTGAAGCTCAGTCCCACTATAGGACGGATGGGTAGGTCAGAATCCAAATGCTAACAGGAACACATGGGCGTTGGTCAGTGTGGTTCTGTTAATGGGCAGCCTAGGCCTGAGCTCAGGGCAAGGGTAGAGACCTAGTCCTTGACTTTACATGAGGATGAGGTAAGAAGGCTTTGGGCAGTGAAACTTGTGGCTAGAATATAGGAATATCTCATTTTGGAGAAGAAGCATGAAATGCAAAGAAAGACAACCAACACCTCCCAGCCAGCCATGGAGCTGCCCTGGAGCCGTTTCTCATTTGCCACACTCCCCTGTCCTCCAGGAGAGGACGTCTAGCATCGGCTGGGCTTTGCCACATTCGTCTCTTCCCCTGCAGCTGCACCAAATGTCTGGCTCACAAATAAGTGAATAAAAGAAAGAAGCCTGAGAAGATGAGACTGAGATCCAGAGAAGTTTGTCAAATAAGCCAGCAGCATGAGATGTGACCATTTGGCCTCTGAGACAAATCATGTGAATGATGATTTAGGCGTTTGTCACTTGGACACAGCGAGGAGTCAGGGACGTGTGAAGAGCCGCAGGTCAGCCTTCAAAGAGGGATTTTAATGAACTGGCCATACTTCATCATTCTGATGATCACAGAAATTAGAAAAGGAAATGAGAGGCTTGGCAGGTCATCCAGCCCATCTCCTACCTGGATGGAACAGGGTCTCCCGGAGGTCTGGCGGGGCTTACACAATGCCTGGTTGAAATGATTTCTGTTCCTAAAGAAAAAAGAGGAATGGGTTCAGACCTGCTTCTTTGCTTCCTTCTCCTACTAAAGTTATGGTCCAGTACCTTCCCTTCTCATCGGCAAACTATTTCTTGCAGGTGGAGATGAAGTGTGACTCTGAAGCCAGATATCACATCTGCTTGGTTTGAGCCAGTGTCCTCAGGATGGGCGAGGACATGCACCAGCTGCAGCTGCTCAGGGGGTTACTTCCTGCACGCGCTCCATGCTCAATGGATAAACTCGTGATCACTCAGGTCCCCCGACTGATGAAGAAAGTTCAGTTTGTTCTTCCATGGTCACCAGAGAGAAAAGACAGGCACAGGCAAACACACCTGCATTTCCTGGAAGTGGACACGGTGCTTCCACTCTCACTGTCTTGGCCAGTGTGCCTGGGAGGGAGAGGACCAGAAGTACCATGGGCAGCATGGATGATCACCATGAGGAGAAAGTCCCCACCAAATGCTGGAGGGTCAGCCTCTTTCTTAAGGCCCCTGAGGGTGAGCAGAGACACCGTGAGAGTGGGCAGAGGCCTTAGCATGCCTTGCCTTTGCTCTGTGGATTCTTAACCCCCTGTAACGGTGAACTTTATCCATGAACCTGAGTGGGCCACAGATGCCCAGATGGTTGGCTAAGCCTGCGTTCTGTGGGTGCCCACCAGGTGTTTCTGGAAGAGACGAGCATTTGGATGGGTGGACCGAGTGGAGCAGATGGCCTCCCCACTGCAGGTGGCAGCAGCCAAGCCCTGGAGGCCTCAGAGGAATTTGCTCCCTACCTGGCTGCTGAGCTCCAGCATGATCTTCTGTCCTGGTGTTGTGGCTCTCAGGTCTTCCGGCTACACCACCAGCTGCCCAGGTCTCCAGTGGACACATAGCAGATCATAGGACCTCCCAGTTTCCATAATCATGTGAGCAAATAACGTACAATAAATCCCTTGATTATACATCTCAGGTTCTGCTTCTCTAGAGGATCCTGACCACGACCCTACTGTGGGAAGACTTGCAGTGACAAGAGAGAAAACCACTTGATGACAGAGGTTATGTTTTAAATAAGAAGAAAGATAGATGAAAGAAAAATAAGTCAATAGAAACTAGATATTCAAAAGTGTTTGAAGTATATATACAAGGTGTGTAGGGGTGTGTGGGTTTGTGTGTGTGTGCGCGAACATGTGATGGGTCACAGCATTGTGGGCACCCAAGTAGGCTGAGGAAGGCAGCCACGTGGAACCCACCTTGAGAGCCTGAAGTCCAGTGGTGGAGAGAGAATCAAGTGGGGGAGCAGCCTGACGCCAGGGATGGTGAAGACCATCAAGTGAGTAAAGATGACCATGCTTGACGGGATGAGAGGGTAGTCCAGAGTGAGAGGCAGGATCCTGATGGAAGCAAAGAGGTCATCCTCTCAAGGGACAGGTGGTGGTAGAAACAGGAGATTGCTTAGATATAGGATTAACCATTAACTAAGAAACAGGAGTTTTCTATTTTTAGGAGTTTTCTATTTTATTTTCTAGTTTTCTAGTTTTCTATTTGTAAGAAGTACAAACATGGAAAGAGAAAGTGAAAAATGAGACCTGTGTTGTTGGACTGGAATTGGAGGTTACTGAGATAAATTAATAGTTGGATGAATGGATGGATGGATGGACGGATGGATGAGTGGATGAATAGGTGGATGGATGAATAGATGGATAGGTGGTTGGATGAATAGGTGGATGGATGGATGGATGGATGGATGGATGGATGGATGGATGGATGAGTGGATGGATAGGTGGATGGAGGGATGGGTGGATGGATGGATGGATGGATGAGTGGATGGACAGGTGGATGGATGGATGGATGGATGAGTGGATGGATGGATGGATGGATGGATGGATGGATGGATGGATGGATGGATGGATGAGTGGATGGATAGGTGGATGGAGGGATGGGTGGATGGATGGGTGGATGGATGAGTGGATGGACAGGTGGATGGATGGATGGATGGATGAGTGGATGGATAGGTGGATGGATGAATAGGTGGATGGATGGATGGGTGGATAGATGAGTGGATGAATAGGTGGATGGATGAATAGGTGGATGGATGGATGGGTGGATGGATGAGTGGATGGACAGGTGGATGGATGGATGGATGGATGAGTGGATGGATAGGTGGATGGATGAATAGGTGGATGGATGGATGGGTGGATAGATGAGTGGATGGATAGGTGGATGGATGAATAGGTGGATGGATGGATGGGTGGATGGATGAGTGGATAGATAAGAGGGTGGAGGGATGGGTGGATGGATGAGTGGATGGATGGTAGGATGGATAGATGGACAGATTGTAGGATGGATGATGGATGGATGAGTGATGGTGGATGGATGAATGGATGGGTGGATGGATGGGTGGATGGGTAGATGTATGTGTTATACACACTTATATTCCCTAGGTGGCCCTCTGAGGTGCTTAGGATCACCAACACTAGCAGCAGCAAGCACATCTAGCCCCTGGGTCTTGGATTCTAAGTACCAATAACCACTGAAATGAACCAGAACCTGGGAGAAATTATTTTTTCTGTTCTGGGGAAGAAAAAGTACAATCTGATCCTGGAACATCTTCTACTGCAAGAAAGTGCTCGAAGGATGATTTAAACGTGTTTTCTTAAGTGAAACCAAATTAAAGGGGTTGCTTTGATCAAAGGGGGGGCAATTTGAGCATTTAACTCAGTTCTAATCCAGATATAAACTGAAAAATGAGAAGCACATACAGGTATAAATGTACTGGTGGACACAGTTTGGTGATAAATGGGACTTTTTTGTGGTCACAAAGATCCTCTCCACAAAATGCCTCCTAATTCCAAAGGGGATGAGGGTGACAATAGTGGACAGGTCTGGGAGGCACCACTTTAGTCTAAGGATCAGAGGGAGCATACCAGAAATGGGAACTAATTGAAGTCGCATGCCCCCTGCTAGGACATAAGGCTGCAGCACTCTGCTATGTCTTGGCAGGGATGCACCACCTGAATCCATGATGAGAAGATATTAGACAAGGTGAGGGTGTGGTGCAGAGTAAGATCCTGGCCTGTCATTCTCAAAAGAGTCAGGGTCACAGGGGTCAGACAAAGACCGAGGACGTGTCCTGGGCTGAAGGAGTCCGAAGATGAGAGAATGCAACACATGCCTTCCACGTGGAAACTTTTGCTATAAAGAACATCATTGGGACAATGAGTGGAATCCTAGGACTAATGGTAACAATGCACCAAGGCTAATGTCTATGGCTACAGAACAACTTGTAGGAGAATTACCTTGTATGTAAGAAATGCATGTTGAAGTATATGTGGATGAGGGGACAAAAGATACAGGAAGAATAGAACACAGCTCAGTACTGGAAGTGCAACTTTGATAGGCTTTTATTGCTTTAGAATAACAAAAGAGATTAAAAGTTACACTAAAAGTGAGAATGTAGCAATGATGCTAACAGAATAATAAAGTTAAAAGCTGAAGAATATGATTTCAATTTTGTTGTTTAAAAAGAAACACTCATGTGTGCTGAAACATATATGCACACACACACATACACACACATATGCAAGCCCATAATGTTAATGGCCATCATTTCAGGGTGGGACGATGAAGTCTGGAGTCAATGCTGTTGCTTCTGAGTTGCTCAAAATCCACTGTCATGAACGAGTTTTCCTACTGCGATGAGAAAGGATTGCAAAATGAGGTTGGTTGTTTCCGAGGTTTTTGCAAGTTCTCCCATCACTGAGTATCTTCAACTACAGCCCTGCAAAGCCCACAGCCTCACCCGGATGGCGAGGCTGGGACAGAGAGACTGCAGGAGAGAACAGAACTCTGCACGTCCTGGGTCCTGGGTTTCTCTCACTTTGCCTGTTGCACAGAAGGTTTCTTGAAAATCCCCCAAGGGGAAGCCCTGGCAACACTTAACCTCGCAATTAGCAGGCTGCTGAGTATATTGCCAGCATTAATCACTGGCAGCCAGACTGACTTTCTTGGCTTTGCTCAGAGCAATTTAAGGCTGGTACATATTCAGCAAGAAGTTCAATATGTAGGAGGCCGGGAGGTTGGGTACTCTCTCAGGGCCTTCAGTCAGCCTACCCTCCAAGGCTGAGGACTGGGAGCTGTTAACTAGCCTCCTCCCTCCTCCCATCACTCATAATCAGAGAGGCGGGCTGGGGAGAAAGGCATTTGGCTGGGCTCCCAAGTGTGCAGAGCGAAGCAGGTGCTTTCTGGTCTCGCTGCCTCCATCATCCCCAGCAGCCTTTGCTGAGAACGCCGTGGCAATCCTCAGTGATTCTCTGGAACTTGCAATGGATTTGTAAGCGCTGACTTAAATGAAAAGATGGAGGCTCAAAGCCCAACTCTCTTCTTTTCAATGCTAGGGATGGAATCCTCTGGGGCCATGCACAACCCAGGCAAGCGCTCCACCCCGAGCTACAGCCCCAGTCCCAAGTCAAATTCTTATTTAGGACTGAATAGTGGCAATATTGGAAAATCTCTCTACGTGGCTCATCATTGGAGTCTCCTGGAGAAATTGTGAAAAACAGGCCAGATTTGTGGGCCCCACCCCCACACCATGCACCCCACAAGTCAGAGACCCTCATGAATTCAGAAAGAAAAGTAAGAATGAGCCTCTTGGGTTTTGTCCCCCACATGACAGCATCATTTGCAATTTTTTAAGCAAGCATGAATTAAATTGGTAATTCCGAAAACAAGGAGGAAAAAATAAGCCGTCATAAAAGCTCTTCAAGCAGATGTGACTTTTCAAGTTGAGGATATAAAGAGCAACCTCCAACCTTGAGACTCATCCATTTGGCTCAAATTTAGAAGCTGCATTAGGAAGACAACAGGCAATGAAAAGGAATCATTCCTAATTATAATATTAAGAACAATCTTCTTCACGTTAGGGTGGCGCTTTATGGTTTGCAAAGCCCCAGTAAGTATTTTTATTTAAATAATAATTCTCAAATGGCAGTATAAAAGCGACTGATATGAGAACCCTCTGTGGTGCTGGGGGCCGGGGGACACACAGGTTTCCTGAGTCCCACCCTAGGCTTGTGCAGTCAGAAACCCTGGGAACAGCAAAGGGTACATCATGGGAACCACATATCCAGGACTTCTTCTGCACGGAGATGTCTGCAGACAACTGAAGAGCTTCCGAGCCCTCTAGGGAGACAGGCAGGCGGTGGACTTAGCCAAGGTCGCTAAGGAGTGCCTGGTGACCTTCACTCCTGGCACTTGAGAGAGTGCTCAGAGCCACAGGGCTGCACAGCTCCTGGTGAGTACCCCACAGGGCACTGGGAAATCTCCCTACCTGTCCCTGCAGCTTCCTCCCAGGAGCTGAGGGAGATGAGAAAAGGAAGCTATTCTCTCGGGCCCAACACCGTCCGCTGCTTCCTGCGCCCGCTCCCTGGGACCTCTCTGGGACCTCACATGCACCGTCTCTGAGAGCAGGGCTCTGCACGGTGACCCGGCCCCTCGTTGCTTCCATTCAGCGCACCAGAGGCCAGTGGCAAGAAGAGACCGAAGTGCCAGGGCCGCAGGCACCCACTGCACCCCATGTGAGCCGGCAGCGTGCCAGTGGGGGAACACATGCTGAGGCTGCTTCCTCTCGTCCTTGCCCTCTCACCTTACCTTGCCAGAGGTGCTTCGAGATTCACCTCCTCTCCTGAAGGGAAATGCAGGGCCCCGATCAAATAGGCTGCAGGATTTCCCAGCACTTCTGCCAGGATCCACTTGGACCCGTGAGCCGGTGCGCCACCCTGGTCACGGTTCCTGAGACCCCAGGACTCTTGTCCAAACCCATGGGGGAAGGAGCCAGGAGCAAGAAGAGCCGAGGAGAAATCATCTACCAGACAATTCAAATGGGAGGGCGGGATGGGGTCTCAGGTGAGGAAGCAGAGTTATGCAGGTTTTTACAGACCCATACTTAACCTGCCACGCCCTTCAGGAAGCTGGCTGCAGAGAGAGCTGACTCCAGGGAGAAGTGCTTCCCCTCTCGGTTACAGGTGTCAGGGGACTCTCAGATCTGGCCTCCCCGCGTGCTTGGGTGCTCAGGTACCAAATCAACAACACAGACCCCCGTATAGGACCAACAACCCCTTCCCCACAACCAAAGACATTCTTGGGACATCAGACTGGGACAGGATTCGGCAGGCAGACCACTCCCTGCCGTGGCACTTCTGTGCAAGTTAGACGAGGCAGCTCCTTGGTAAGAATTTTTCCACCTATTGGAAGGCGGCCATAAGAAATCTATGCTATTTGATGCCTTCTGCTGGAAAACTGTGGTAACGAATATACAAACTTTTGTGAAGTCTTGGATAGAAATGGCACACCCAGGAATAATGCAGTGTACAACTCCTCCAACTGCACATGCAAGTCCTGTATCGTTCATCGTTTTAACAAAGTTTGACTCCGAAAGAACGCTGCGATAAAAGCAGCGAGTCGGTCGCTTGCAGCTGGTGGTTGTTTCGAAACACTCGATCACTGAGCTCGATAAAGGCTAACGCTCAGCTCTGCTTTCAAACTGCAGAGCTTCCACCCACAAAGCAGAGAGGCCTCGCCAAAGCTTTGAAGCAGACTGGAATGATGAGGCTTGCAGAGGGTGGGGCAGGCGTAGGTGACAATACTGTGCGAGCGCTTCTTCAGAGGACAGTGGATGCACCCAGGCCCCGGAGGAGGGCCTATCTTTTTCCTCCCTCAGAGTATTGACCTCTAACTCTCAGAGGGCTGCAAACGACCTTGTGACTTGCTCAATGTCAACTCAGGGGCATGGCACCCACACCCAGTAGTAAAGGAGGCCTTGGTATTTTATCTTATACCTTTAACAACCAGTTCAATCAAAGAAAGGGAAATCTTGCTAAACAGGCCTTTTTAATGGCTCTTAGGGACTGCACATTTCCCTTTATGGGCACTTATAAAATACCGTCTTATCATCTCGTAAGAAGGAAAAGGGCACAGTCCCGTCTCCCCTGAGGCCAGCCCCGGCACCTCTGAGATGCCCACTAAATCCGGAAGCCCCACCAGCCCTATCCCACACCCCAGGCCCCATTCTGAGGCTCCCTCCAAGGCAGGGAGAGCGAGGGGCTTCCCTGAGTTTCTGAGACCTGGGGCTTTCCTCTCCCGGGAGAGAAGTTTCCAGATTATTCGCGCAGCCTTTTTCCTTCCAATCAGCCCAGCCAAGAAATGCAGAGGCAGGGTTCAGGGCAGCCCTGGGAGGCGGGGGGTTCAGAAAGCCCCCTTAATGAAGAGGCGAGAGGTCTCCGCCAGCAAAGCAGCACCCTTCACCTGCAGGGAATGGACCCGAACACTCGGAGGCAAAGAAGAAGAAAACACTTCAACCCAACCAGATGGAGCTGGCTCTTTTCCATGGAATCCTCACGTCAGGTATCACTGAAGTTCGTCACTCATTTTCTTGCTCATCTCCTTGTTGCATTTGGTTTTCACCTGGCACACTACTTTCCTGAGGGAATTCTTCTCAGATCCGCATTTGCTCCATTTTTCTTGGTACACTGTGAAGGGGGGGGGGGGGGTGGATTATGGTGGTTTTTCACAGTGGTGTTAAAAATGCGAGCACTCAAAGTAAGAGCTAGGTTATTTTAAAAGGAACACTTGTGACTGTTTGTGTATTTTTAAATAGCTAAGGAAAAGAAACTTGGGAGAAAATAGACTTTCACAATTCACCGAAGAAAACACGGAAAATTATCCAACTCCCAACTCCATCCTGAGAGTGGAATCATCCAGATTGGCCATCATTCTTGGAGAAACAGGGTAATTAGTGATCCGATGGAGACGGTGGAGACGGTGCTCTGCAGACATAAGTAGAGAGGTTCCATTGCACAACTCAGGGCTGGGAGGTGTTTTCCTACCCGAGCATCCGGCACAGATGTGTCCTTAGCACTGCTGGGCCAGTGGCACCCGCCGGCCCTCCTGTGCCGCGTCCTAACCAGGAGAGCACAGCCCGTGGCCCGTTTCCAGGTGGCCACCTGCTTCATCCTCCTCCCTTCCCAAAGTGGCCCCCTGGCTGCTTCTTGCTTTTCCATCTCCTTTTTGACTGGAAATTGATGGAAAAAGAAACATGAAAAGATTCTCCTGGGGGGACAGGTCATTTTAAGTCATTTTTTTTCCTCTTGTCATGAAGATTAAAAATTAGTAATATGGAAATCACTGCCCACCCTGCATTCATTTCCCTACATTTTCCTCCTCTTATTGATTATACCTTGACAACAAAGTTTAAACATGACAAAAATAGAAAAAAGAGGGCTGAAGAGGACGGGGAGGAGAGCGAGAACCTGCTTCCCTCACCCAGGCCCGGAGCAGAGGGCAGCTCTTGGTGGGCGTCCTGAGTCCCTGGGAACCACCAGACCAAGACCTCTAGGAACCCCTCACCACTCCCAGTTCCCAGGAAGCCCCAGTTCTTGGAAAGTCAGGATGTATGTTCCTGAGGGAACTGCATGGGAAACAAAGACCTCCCAGCTCAGCGCAAATAATACTGGGTTCTCTCATTGTAAATATCAACAATAGGGCCTGGAAACTTCTCAGAAAGCCTCTGCCTTTACAGGAACTTTAAACACACACACTGGCCACCCAGAAACTGCTGGTGTCATGGATCCTTGAGTATAGTCTCTCTTACACACACACACACACACACAGACACACACACATTTACCCAACGAGCAACGTCTTCTGGGCCAAGTTCGGCAGCATGGCCATCACCAGGAGCTTGTTGGAAATGCAGAATCCAGCCCCACCCAGACCTGCCCCTGGGCTCTGCGTCTATCAAGATCCCCAGGTGACTCTTGCAGTGTAGTTTGCAAAGCTGACAGAGACCTGCAGGGTCAAATCCACAAAGGAGCCAGTTTCTATCAGAAAGGTCGGAGATCACAAAAAGTCACATTGACTCTAAGATGTGCAAAATGCACATTAAAGCCAGGTCCATATGATAGTCAGCTTCTTAAATCCTACCCACCTCTGCCAAAGAAAATCATTCAGGGCGAGAGTTCCATGTGGCTGGTACCCAAGCTCTGGATGTGAGCAGCTGTCGCAAGCCCTTATCACCTCTCACGGTCATCAGGTCTGTCAGTCTGAGGACCTCACGTGTCTCGTGGGCCACTTCCATCCACTGGACAGGTGGTCTACATTTTAAAGGTGGATCCATAACGTCCAGCACCTCCGTCGGAGGCAGGGTGGGAGGGCCCGCACGCTTCTCCCACTCCGTGTGAAGAGTCCGGGAAAGGGGAGCGGTCACCACCTCTGCACTCTGGGCACTCGCAGACAGTACCCGTCCTAGGGATAATCTACCACTGTTAGAGGAAGATATCGATCTCAAAACTTAAAGCAGCAACTTGCTGAACGTGGAGCCTAAAAGAAAACATGGCATCATCCAGGTGGCCAGAAACCAGAAGGAAAGTGGGAGACAAGCTTAATGAAAAACAAAAAGAGAATGTATTAGAATATCATTTATTAGATAATCAGATACTAGAATGAGACAATGAAAGTCCAGCCGAACCGGGAACCGCAAGGTTCCCGGAAGCAGTGAGGATGGTTGCCCTTGGTTTTCTTCTGCTTCCTTTGGTGGGTTTTGGTCAGGAGGAAACTGCTGGCTGCAGACAATCTCTTGCATTTGTGATCAATAGATCAAGGAACAGTCAGGCGAGACAGGAGCCGTCTAGGAAGGGAGGCGCTGGCATTGATGAATGCAGACAGGGCCAATGCAAATACAGTGCCCGATTAGCATTTTTGTGGACTTAGCAATTTCTGAAAACAGTTTTCAGGTCATAGAATACACAGCAAATGTCTGCCTTCCTGCATGAAATACCTCGGATGCCTCCACTCCTGCCTCTCAGCTGTCCGGCTCCATCTCAGCCGCCCCCGTTCCTCATGCCACCTGGAAGAGTCTCCTAGGGGCCGACCTGCTGCGGCCTGCTGAGTTAGGGCTTCCAATTGTAGTCATGGTAGTAGGCCCAGAGTGGCTCTCCTACTGTGCTCCAGTCATTCACAGGTCTCCTTTAATCCTTGCAACCGTTTCTTGTTCACATATAAAATAACTAAAGCTTAGAGAGGTGGCAACACTTGGCCACAGAGCTGCCAAGTGAAGTCTACAGGACTCCAGCCTGTGTTCCGTTCATTTGTCCAAAGTCAGCACCCTCTGGTGACACGGTCCTGGGGGTTGCTCCTGCTCTCTCTCATCTGTCTTACTTTTCTGGCCAGTGTGTTTGGGGAGCTTCCCTTCCTAGAAGCAGGCTCTGGATGATACCTTGCTCTCACCTCGGCTGTCCACTGTGAACTCACTATTGCAGGCGCAGCCTCCGCCCCAGGGCCTTTACCAATGGACTTTCTCTTGAAGGTTTCGAATAAATCTTGTCTTCCAAAATACGTACGCTAGAACTAGAAGGTAAAGTCGAGACCTTTGCCAGAGTTCTTCTGTGTTCAGAAGAATCAAGAGAAATAAGAACAAGACAAAAGATCCGCATGGGCTCCTCTGGAAAGGCATTGCCACGATGCTCTGCCTTGGTCATCTCTCTGTCCCTTCTCAGGTACCCATAGGTGATTCCAGAACTATTGAGTCATTTCGCCAAAACAATGGCTACCAGCAGATGTACCCCAGCCTGGCCGGGCCTGTTTTGAAGTACAGGCCCACACTGAGTAGAGACCCCCGTGGAACCCACACTAGGGTGCTGCGTGGCCAGAAGACACCACTCCTGCTTAGGGGAAAGCCCCCTGTGCTTGCCTTCTGTGTGGCACTGGGGGTTCTCATATTAAAAAATCAAAATGATTGACTAAAAGTCCACTGAGGATATCTGGCATCAGGACCCACTGCAGATAACCTCCTGAGGAGGGTGGGCAGCTTCCAGGGATGGGCGGCTATTCTGACTTGGAGAGGAGTCACAATATACAAAAAGGTATGCCTGCACGTGTCTCCCTGGACCCACATCCTCACGGTCACCAGCCCCAGAACTCCCCCTCCCCCTTTGTCTTCATTGACTGAGAACCTGGACACAGAGCCAAGTCTCCTCAGGAGACTGTGGGAGCTCCTCAGAGGAAGCCTGCACCCTTCTGTCCCGAGTGGAGAGCAGGCAGAACTAACCGTTCCCCAAAGCCTTCACTTTGAAAACCCTGGTCTTGGTCCCCGCCACTGTTCATTCACACACTGAGCCACACCTGAGATTCTAGGGGATCTTTTTCAACCCAACTTCCTAAGAGTAAGTCCTCTGAAAGGAGAGTTTACTGAGTTCCCGGATGCTCCTGGCAGCTTGCAACCTCGGCTTCCAATAGAGTGAACGCAGTAAAGATTTCCTATACCAAACTGGAGGACCATACCTGAAAATTCTAAAAGGTTTTCTCAAACACCAGGCAAAAGGAATCAAGAGGAAAGGAAGAAAGGGAAAAGGGGAAGGATGGAAGGAGGGAGGGCTGTGAATCATACAGAATACATATTTTCAAAATTGAAAGGACAGAACAATTCAACTAACATATATTAACCTTTATTCTATAACAGACATAAATAATCTTATGAATTCATATGGCCTATACAAAAGACAAAATAAAATATTGCACTAAATTTAGATATGGGATATTTGGATTTACAATTAGCCAAACAGATAAATATATACAATTTAAGGAGTTAAGGCAAAACCAGATGATACTTCAAACACGACAGAAGGTTTGAAAAATAGGTGTAATTAAAAACAAGGGCATCCCATCTCCAGTTAATAAAGCCATCATGTCTAAGGGAAAAAAATCCCTTAGGTTTTTAATAAAGTGGTTATTATCAATCATGTTAATTAAAGTTGAGCAATAAAGAATAAGATTTCCCACAGAGGAGAGCTGTTTCACCAAGGTTTGGGGACTGAGCTCTTAGAATTTGGGTAAGCAACTTTTTCCTTGTCGGATTTATGATCTATTTTTCCTATTAGAAAATATAATTTGGAAAATATGACTCTTTCACATATATAATTAAAATACAATTATGAAGCATTCTTTCCTCTTTTCTTGTCTTGTCTTTTCTTTTTTTTTCTTTTCTCACTGAAGGAAGCCACGTAGTGACCTCATGGCCGGCAAGCCAGTCATTACCTTACTTGTGGAAAAAACACAATGCCATTCACTAAAAACCCATTCCCAGGTACCTCAAGAAAACAAAACAAACGAATTCCAAAGGAATAAAAACAAGCGTAATAAATCTATCAACACAGAATACAGTTCTTTGGCAGCATCACATGAACCATTGATTGAAGCCAGAACTTTAGAGTTTTCTAATTCCTAGACCCAGTTGCCAGTCTTTAAAAATAAATAAAAATTCGCATCTGTAACAAATTCAGTAATTCCAGGAAATTAAATTCAGAACAAACCTTGAGACAGCTTTGACTGTTACATTTAAGCATAGATAGGCATGATCTGCTTTTGAGTCCTGATCCAAATATACTCAAACACGCACACACATGAAAATAATCTGAAACTTTGTGTTGGTTCGGAAAGGTCTAGAATCCTTAAAGAGGATCCATATTCACCCATGAGAAACCAATAAAAGACACGTATCCAGTGATGAAAATGATCTTCCAATAACTCAGGGGTGGGCTGCCCCTCACCTGGATAAACGTCACGGAGCAGTCAGATTCTATAGGGGGAACACCAGAAAGCCGGAGAACGTGGAGTACTGCCAGCCTCCGACCAAGTTACCTTTCTCCAGTTTTAGGTAGACCTTGTCCTCTTTGTCCAGGTAGAGCAGGACTCCATTCGTGGCAGCTTCGCGAGTAACATCTTTGTCCCCAGCAAACGCAGATATTACTGGTTTTCCATTTAACATTAAGTTCACCTAGGAGAAAAAAAAAAAAAAATCACTGCAGAATTCCCTTTCAAGTCAAGAGGGGATAAGATGACCCACCTATCAGACACCCCATGTTCAGGAAACATATTCCCCTCCTCTTTTAAATTAGTCGATTATGGGGTCAGACTAAGTATCTACTGTGTTGGATTTTTTTTTTTTTTTTAATTTATCCCACTGAAATTTCCTTACATTCACACACACACACACACACACACACACACACCCCACACAGAGAGCACCTGTGTGGAAGTCTTATGAACATGGGCTTCTTGGCATACCCACTAGGGTGGCCTCAGTCCCTTCCCTCCACAGCAATCCTCTGTGAAAGAAGAGAGCTGGGCTCGGAGCTCGCCAGTGCTCTTGACCTGACAAACCCAGATGCAGCCAGATTCTACCCACCCCCAGGCAGGTCTCCGGGAGCTGCAGACCTGCACAGCTCTGAAATGCTTTTGAAATAACAGTGCATGTACCTGAGTGAGACTGTGAGTGTGTGTTTTCTGTTTCTATGTTCCCTCCTAAGAAATGTGGGCTGAAAGTAATGGCCACTGATATCTTAGTGATGGATAATGAGCAAAAGAATAAATTCAAAATTTTATTAACTTTTTTTTTTCCATACTATGATTTTGATTGTGTCAGCCATTACATAGACTTCTAAATATTGAAGCTTGGAAAAAGTTTTCCATGAAAGTAAATTTTCTTACTAGATATTCGCTCCTTTTAGGTTAAAAGTAATATTAAATGAATTAAATCTGAGACTGATCAGGTTATCCATTCTCTAGGCAGGATCGGTAAAACTGGCAGATGAGGGTGTAATCTTCCATTCACATGGCCATAATATATGAAATAAATATCAAGCATAAGATGAAAAGTTACCCTAGAATTCCATTAAGATGTGTTGTTGTTATTTATCATTAGCATAATTTAATCTCATAGGAAATAGCTCCATTGCTGCTTTTGAGCAGGAGGTCAAACCCATTATCTAGAACTCCACAGATACACCTTCAATCATGTACCCACAACTGGTAAGAATTCACTAGCACCAAAGTAACAGGGTACACTAAAGCATAAGCACATTTCCTTTAAAAGGGATACTGACTTGCTATCTTTCATAAGTTTATGTTGATGGTTAACTGCTTCTTGTAATTTTTTAAATGATAGCAAATTTGTTTTATTTATTTAAAGTGAACTTGCAAAGCTCTGCTAGTTTTATAAGTTTTTTCCTTACCAGTTCAAATAATTTTTACATGCACCAAATGAAATCAAGATCTTAAAAAGAGATTTGTGTTACTAAATTTTTACCAAACCATGTTTTTCAAATGTCTGGATATTATTAAGGTAATAACTTTGCTTTTCTACATGCTTTTGGGTACACACCTTAATGGGCATTGTATATAAAGAAAAAAAATGGAAATAAAGTGTTTTAAAAATAAACTATAAATATGGCTGTTTATTTTTATAATGAAAACACATCTTTGAATAAACACTTAAAAACATAACCCACTGAAGATAACACAGTTGTTTAGGCATAGAGAGAGAGAATGGGTCAGAACACATACCTGGATCGTTTGACTCTGGTAGACTTTAATTACGTGAAAACTGAAACTGTAAATTCCTTTCCTTGGTGCTACAAAGACAGACTCCAATGTGAAAAAATTACCCACATTAACTAGGATCTACAAATAAAAATAATAAATAACAGTAAATTATTATAATACTTTCTCCCATAAAGAAAATATATTTCCTCCCTTCCTTCCTTTTCTGCTTTTCTTCCTTCCCTCCTTCCTCCTTCCTCAACAACTGGCTTCAGTAACCACAGAGTGTCTTCCCTCTTAAGTGACTTGGACCATGGACTTGTGTATTGGAAGGCTCCTCTTTCTTTTAAACAGTGTAGAGAATATAAAGTAAATGTTTTGTATTCATGCCTTAATTTCCAGCAAGGCTCAACGGCTCTGCAAACATCTGGGTAACATGAGAGCTCAAAGTATTAGCTTTGCTCAGAATCAGATAAAAAGCATCTGTCATGGACATACATTCCCACCATCCACAAGTCCTTGCAAGATCCAGAAGTGACGTTGCCACACCAGCCAATCGACATCGGTGGTCTCTCCACAGTCATCCTGGACACTTCACACAGAGCCATGGGTACCCCTCCTCCGTGTGACATAATCCATGACACTGAACAGTTGGTGCACAGAGTGATCTGAATGTCTGGCCCTTCCCCAAGCCTCCGACAGAGCTCTCCTAAGATCCATGGCCGTGTTTTTTCATTTCTGTACCATCTAAGCCTTAATTATAATATTTTGGCAATGAGTCAGCCCTTGCCAGCTGCCAAAGAGTAGAGAGTGAATGAGGCACATGAAATAGGTGTCCCTCTCGGTGTTATACATTATCCTCCTATCAATCACCTGCTCTTTATTTAAAGTCCCAGGGTCAAAAATGAAAAGTTCAGCAAGGCACGGTTTTGAAGAGGGCAGCAGTGAGCTTTGCACCCCAGGATGTTCAGCCTGGTTCTTCTGCTTAGAACATGACTGATTTTCAGTAAGTGACCTCTTAATCTAGATTTGCAATGTCACATAGGTCAGCCCCTTCCTGAGAGAAAGGGGGGGGGGCAATATAAGTGTTTTTTCATGTCTCTCCAAGAAATAAATCTATAGGTGGCATTCAAAAATGTCAGATACTCCTCTAAAGATACATTTTCTAGATATCAGTGGCCATCTCCAGCAATCTTTTAAACATTACCTTCTTGTCAAAATTAATACATCTTCATGGCTCTTGCATAATTTCCTAAAAATGCACTACTAGCTCTGAGCAACACAGCACAGTGTCATGACCGTCAGGCAGGTATACCAGGCTCAACACCTTAACAAACAAGTAAGTGTGTGATTTTATTGAGATTTTATTGAGATTCCACCTTCTTCCCAGTAAGCATCGAAGTTCTGTTCTCTGATCTGATGATGGATGGTCTTTCAACAAGTCACCAGCTGTGCCATAATCCCCAGCAGAGGCTTCACAAAGAAATTTTTTTCAAGCACATTTAAAATAATTCCAGGTGCTTAGCGGGGACTTCCTAGCTTAGATATAAGTAGTATAATTCATTAGCAATAATGGAAATGGCTGATTAGTGTTGACTACACATAAATCAGCGTGTTGACTCTACGTACTAATTGGAGTATCCAGGCACATCAAGATTTATAACTAAATGAGTGTCGTTGTCTCAAGATGCGTGGCTCCCTGCACAGAAGAGCAAACCCTCCTCCTCTTCTAATCGACAGGAAGGTCATCGACAAGAACTCTCCATTCAGAGGGTAACAGGATGCCCACATATTCCAACATTTAATTAATGCACCGAAATTCAGTCCAGCAGTAGTGCTCGACTTTATTTCCACCACACTGGAAAATACAGCACCAAAGCCCCAAAAGGGCTACTTAATTACTTGCAAATTATGGCTATTCCATAGTAATTCCCCAGAGAGACATACTCTGGCTTTGACCAGGTGGAGAGGGCCTTACTTAGGAAAACTGAGCAGGGACCGCAGATGTCACCTCATGCCTTTTCTGGCACACCCTGCAGCACTGTTTAACCTGTGCTCCTTCACATAGTGCTTTGCATACAACTGTGATCTGTGACTTTGGAATTTTAAACGAGTCTGAGTACCCTTCGGGTTAAAATGAAAACTCTGGAGTCAGTTTTCTTCCTTAGGAGCTTTGCTCAAGCTAAGCGGATATCCTGGGGATTCTCATCATGCCAAACCGCAGAGCACCAAGCGGCAAAACAGAAGCCTCGGCATTCATGAGTCCCGCCTCCACCCCCTGCCTTGCACTTCACAGTCTGTCTTTGCCCAGCGATTTGCAATTCTGTGAAAGGACTGAAGCCCGGGAAGCGGGAACCATCTCCCCAGCCCTTCCCCGGGGGAAGCTCCGTGCGGTCGGTAGCCCCATTCCTTTTCCTCCCTCCTGAGCAACTTTTCCCTGGGAATGCAGGAAGCCTACTCTAGGCAGCCTCAGCGGCGCCCGCAGCGTGAATGAGGACCCCAGTCTCGCAATCAAGAAGCGAGATCTGAACCGAGGTCCCGGCGCCATCCTCTGTGGCCACCTGCGGGATCTCTGCACATGGCGTAGAGACCGGGATCTCTCTTTGGGGGGAAGCTTCTCCACCTGGAGAAGCAAGTCAAACGTTTATCCGAAGTCCGCTTGGACATCACAGAACATCTTGTGCCGCACATGCAGAGGAGTCAGAGCCAGGGGCGAAGCTCTGCCCAAGAGATCCCGGTGTCCAGGGACCAGGTTCCCTCAGCTCCCGCTGACCTGTTGCTGTTAAACTTGTCCTGAGCTTGGGCTGCCGGCCTCTGCGTTCCCAAGCCTCTCCCATAACGCATCACAGCCTCTGTTAGAGACCAGGAGGGAAAGGGGTCCCAGGGTGGGGCGGGGAGGGGGAGTCACATCAGAAGTTTCAGGCCCGGACAAATATGGGAAGGCGGGTGCCTAAATGAATCCCCACATCCTAATCAGAGGAGCTTAGCCCGACCAGGCAACCCCCATCTGAGAGGCCCTGAGACTACCCACGCAACTGACCACCCCACTCCGGGTGCCCTGCATCCCTCGGGGTCTAACCTGATCGAAGTAAATGATGCGCGTTTTGTTGCTCATCTCCGACGGCTCGTGGTTGGTGCTCCGCACGGCTGAAAAGGCCACCTTGGAGTTGGCCGCCCGGACCGATATCCCCAGAGGCGAGGAAGAGGAGCCCTTGGAGTCTGTGGCCGGGTTCGAGTCGCACACTACCAGACACTTGCCCTCCAGCACGATGGGCTCGGTGTCGTTCTGCGCCCAGACGCGCAGCCCTGGCAGCGTGAGGGCCAGCAGAACGGCCGGCACCACGGACAGCCCCCGGCGCGCGGAGCCCATGGTGAGCGGCGTGGGCAGCGGCAGCCGGCTGGCGCTTCTGCTCGCCGGCGTCGCCTCCTACCCTGGGATCCCGGAGCTCCGGAAGATGCCAGTGGCTAGATGGACAGCGCTGCAGGAACGACGGCGGTGGCGCGCACACTGCCACCAATTCTGTGGGCTGAAGTCAAAGTCTTCCCTGGAGCTCTCTCGCTGCCTCTGCTACCTTCGTCCTTTAAGGAGCTCATGCAGAACCCCTACCTACCTTCCTCCGCCCAAGCATCAGCCCTGCCTGGGGCCCCTGCACCCACCCTTATCCTTCCACATCTAAAAGTCGCCAAGCCCTCACAATCACACCTCAAAAGAAAAATAAATAAATAAACTGTAGCCCCAACCCAAGATCCCCCAGGTGAGGTGAACCACGGAGCAGGAAAGACAGCGGGCACTCAGACGCCGCAAGAGCGGCGCGTGCCAAGCGGTGCGGTGTAGGTCCTGTATGAGTCTGGCTGGCGCAGGAGCGAATTACAGAGGCTGGAGGTGTTTCCTGGGCAGAGAAGAACGCGAGCCTGTGTTCGCAGCCAGGATGCTGGCGACTCTCGCTTTCGCTTGGTCAAAAAATTCCCCGAAGCCGGGTGTCACTCCGAAGTAGGTAGGCAGCGGCTAGACCGCACTGAAAGCACAGTTTCCCGGGATCGGTTCCAAGGTGCAGGGCGCTGGACTGGCGGGCTCTTCCTTCCCCAGTCCCTGTGCACAACTTTCTCTCTCCTCGCGCAGCCGGGAGAGCGCGAAGCGGGCACCCGCGCGCTATTTATAGGAGCGCAGCATCCAGCTGGGGTTGGCTTAACGCTCGACCCGCGGGCTCCGGGGAAAGGAGGAGAAGGCGTCCGGTGACCCCAGCTGAGCAGCTCCTGCCTGACGTTCAACGGACCTGGGAGCAAGCGGGACGCAAAACACTGCTGCTTGGCAAGGTCCGAGGCCACGGGTCCCCAGGACCGCGCGGCACGGAAGGTGTGTGCCCAGAGAGAGGCGCCCTCAGCCACGCGCTTGCCCCTGCTCGGCGCCGGCTCGCCCCCTCCGCGGTCTGGGCCCGAGAGCGGGGCTGCGTCTCCCCTCGCCCTCCCCAGCGCGGGACTGCGCCTCCAAGCGCCCTCCGAACCGAGCGCGGCGCCGCTAGCCGGGTTGCGGAGATGGATGGGCCGCGCGGCGGATTCGCGGGCACGCTGCCCAGAACCTGGGGACCCGCCCGAGCCCCCACCGCGCCTGGCCGGAATTCCGTCCCGCAGAGCCCTCGGGCCTGGCGAGCTCGGGGAAGCCTGGGGACAGACCGCGGGCCGTGGGGGCGGCTAGGAGGAGGTGCCAGATTCCTTCCTTCCGCTCGGGGAAGATGCGCCTCAGAAGCCGCAGGGGCGCGCCTTTCTTTCCACTTGCACGGCTAATCCAGCCCTAGCAAGGCCAGAAAAAGTGAGAAGGAGGCAACTCAGCCAGAACAAGTCTCCAGAAACCGTACCCCCTTTAAAAATAAAAGAAAATAAAAACAGCACCTTTCTCCCGCACCCTCCTCTTCCCCCTGTGCCACCCCATTGCCATCTTGACTTCTAATTGGCAAGAGTTATCTTCCTCTTCCACCGCCACCAAGGAGAAGTAGAAGATTGTCTCTGTCTGTGGACAGAATGAACTTGACCAAGTCACATGCTCTCTTTGAGAGGGTGTAGTTACACCAAAAGATCCTTCTGCTTTCCAGTTCTGTGATGCTTTGGGGTCATGGCTCTGGGTACCAAATTCCTTCTTGACTTCCAGATGCCAGAGGGCAGGCACCATATCAAAACAGCATCCCCAACCACAACATCAGCCATGTCAGCGCCTTGAACTGTACTGACCACTTAGCAGATGAAGAGACGTTTGTTGAGTCACGTCCCAGGGGCAGATGACTCCCCGCTCGGTTCCTAGTGAACATTCTCCTTAGCATGACATTTAGGCCCCTCTACACAGAAGCCAGACCTGGATCTCCAGTCCTGTCCCCTCTTAAGGCCTTTTCTGGAGGCCAGGTTGGGTCATAGCGCCATGCTGCAATCCCAATTGTTAACACTGAAGATTCTCCTACTAGCTGCTCATCCTCTGACTCCTATCTCCCTAGAATCTTGCAACGGTTGACTTGATGTCTGGTACCACAGGGCCTCCAGATTCTGTGCTTGTGGGACAGTGTCAGTTCTGAGTGGCAGGTGCCATGCTATTTGTTACAATGTTGAATGTCACTAATCTCAGTTGGAGCCACACAGGTAAACTGGTTGGTGCCTTTTGAAGAGGGCCATCATCCACCCAGCACTGATGCCCCCCTAGGCTCACTGCTTCCCTCCCGACCCCTCTCTGCACTTTGTAACTCCCTTTCAGCTTCCCCACAGGCTTCCTGGATGACCTCTGAAACTGTCTTTTCATTTGATGCTCTCTTAAAGGCAGGTACTGAATCGAATTGGTTCCTCTTCTTCTCTGTAGGGGCAAGCACTCTGCCTTCTCTGTTCCAGACAGCTATTTAGTTACTGAGCCAGGCCTTGGGCTTTTTGATGTCCAGCTGGGAGGAGTTTAAGAAAAAGCTCTGTTGACTATAGAATTGTTAAATATGCATTAAGCTGTCTTTTTCATCAACCCCAATATATTCTCTCTGCATCCTTTTCTTTCTCTGGGCATTTCCTTCCTGCAAGAACTCAGATTTTAAAAACATCTCTGTCTTTTCTCCTATGTCCCTCACTGAAAGTATTCATTTGTAGCCCCCAAAACTAACTGATCATATTAGGGACTCAATAATTGAGTGAGGAATGACTGAATGCATCCAAATGGAATGTAATTTATTAGTCATTCATCTTGTAGTATAAGCTAGTTTAAATGAGTCTCAGTAAAATTTAAATTCAGACCCTCCTGGTAATTTGGGAAGAAATTCTTTGTTCCTTTACTGAAGGATGTTCTGCTACTCAAGGTAATCTGAAGATGAGGAACATGGCGTCATCTGTGGTCTTTTGAGCTCTCTGATATTGTGAATCACAGAGTCCCGTTCTTTTCTCCTCTCAGTTGCTTCAACAGGGAGAGCCTCTAGGTTCTAGGACTGCCAATTCATTTGATACCAGAAGTCTATGATTTTCATGGCCCGACTTGGCCAGATGAATTGGATGCCGGATGTTCTCTCTCTGGCATCTGAATGAGATGCCAAGTTGCTTCCAGGAGACACTGGGTGCCACAGAAGCCAGATCTGTGGGCTCCCAAACTGGGAGGCTGCCACTGAGGAGTCCCCTGGAAACCAAAGCAGAAAAGTGTGCTGGAAGAAACAGGAGGCCTGACCGCACTGGAAGACAGAAGCCAACACGGGACAGTGAGCACTTCTGAGAGATGAAGGAGCAAGGAAATGAGCAGCCCTGACTTTCCAACTCTGAGCTCATACTCTCAAGAGATCCAGCCATCTTTCTTCTAACCTCTGGTTTCCTTAGATCCTTCTCTATCCTGTCAATAAAACTCATTTCACTTCAACTATTTTTAGTAACCTTATTGCTCCTTATCATCCAGAATCCTCACTAGAACAGAATTCCTGAAATCATCGTACCATAGAAGTCCATGCATGTCCTGACAAAAGAATGAGGAAATCCAATCTCATGCCTATGGGAAGTGATTCGCAAAGACTTTGAGAAAGAAGTCATCACCTGCTCCCCACTCTCTACTCCCACGCCAATCTCCCTGGAAGAAAGAAAACAAGATCAAGTCCAAGGTTCTCTTCAGTCATAGCATAAATCTGTTGTTGTTGTTTCAGTTAAAAATCTGCTATTAGAAAACCTCTCTGTGAGGATGTGGGGAAAAAGGTACACTCATACATTGCTGGTGGGGCTGCAAATTGGTGCAGCCACTCTGGAAAGCAGTGTGGAGATTCCTTAGAAAACTTGGAATGGACCCACCATTTGACCCAGCTATCCCACTCCTCGCCTATACCCAAAGGACTTAAAATCAGCATACCACAGAGATACAGCCACATCAGTGTTCATAGCTGCTCAATTCACAATAGCCAGACTCTGGAACCAACCTAGCTGTGGGCGGGGAGGAAAAAATAACAGAATGAATCAAACCTCATTACCCTATGTGAATGTATGATTACACAAGTGGTATGCTGTTACTCCATGTACAACAGAAACAACATGTATCCCGTTTGTTTACAATAATAATAAATAAATAAAAGAAAGAAATCTCTCTGTGACCTGAATCTCTCCCTACTCTGAGATTCCCAGATCGTACTTGATGCCCAAGGATTTTCTCTTTCCTTTTTGCTAGATCCTTAGAGGGAAGATAGGAATGCATTTCACCTCCCCGCAGTTGGGCTCAGCCTCAGAGTGAATTAGAATCTGCACCGGTCTTGCCCAGGACAGCTCCTCCTGCTGTCCAACCAGCCATCAGAGAAGCCACATTTCCAGCTAGGCCAAGGCGGTCAGGATCCGTGAGCAATTTTCTCCTGAAGAAAACATCTCAGAAGGCAAAAATAGACACATAGCCGTGCAGCTCTAAGGGCCTGGCTTGCTGCTGAATGAAAGAAGATGCCACCTCAGCCGGCGGCAGAGACAGTACAGGTCAGCGGTGCAGGAACGGTGGGAAAGAGAGCCAGCAGAGAGGCTCCCGGCCAGACCAAGGCTCCGAGTCTGCTGATCCTCTGGTCACCCTTCCCTCTGTCCAGGGGCAGCTCTCACCCAAGCAAATGCTCTTCTTTGAGGGCGCGTCAGCAGCAGAAGGAGGAAGAGTCTCTAAACAACCAACGTGTGAGCACTGGAAAGCGACCAGCCACTGAGGAACCCAGGGCTCCTTTCAGAGGCAGCCAAATGGCAGACTTTGATAAAGACGCCACTGCGAGGGAAATGAAATGGACCATTTAAAATCTCCGTAACTGCTTTCAGAATTGAAGGTTGTTGGAGATGGCTCCTCCACCTTGTCTCTTCCCCTCCTCACATTAGCCAAGACCCCGTGGCTGAGACCTCAAGGAGCAGTAGGATCTTCATCGGAGCTGCCCACGGATCTGGACCCCCTTCACCATCCGCGTGCTGCGCCGTGCTTATCCCGTCTCCCACGGGCTTTTCTACAAGTTGTTGATTTTTTTGTTGGGCTTTCCAGGGCCTATTAACTCAGGACCATTGACACAGAAATTAGCAGAGAGTTAGGATAAATAAGAGTAAGGACAAATAATAAATGATGGCTGAGTAAAGTAACTTACTATTGCTCTTATTTCTCAGGGGAAATACATTAAACCACTATGATACATATATATGTATATATACATATATATCTCAATACATGTGCATCACAATAAATGTCATATATATATATGCCATATATATATATGCCTCTGCCGTCGCGCCTCCTCCTCTCCCTCCCTCACCCTGCCCCTCTGTGACAGGTCTGCATTATTCTTTCGCTCTCTGCACTCTACCCTTCTTTGAAACCCACATGATGGTAAAGAGCAGCTGACATTCCCAAATTTCACACATACAGATCCCTCCACCCAGAAGATGTCCTAGAATTCTAAAGAAGAGGTTTGTTGCCCCATCCCAGTCCTGATGCTCAACTTGAATCAACCATACAGACTGGAGAAGCAGAATAACATCACGTAGTTGATTTCCTAGAGCAAGGGGCATAGAAAACTGGGGCAGGGTGGGCAGAGGACCAGTCCTTCATCCGTGGCACCCACAGTGCATGGAGAGGGAAAGAACAAGATCGAGACTAATCTGTATGTGGGATTACATCTTAATGCCCTGCAAACATGTACAAATATGTTTATGTTCCAATAAAAGAGGAGAAATATGAAAAGCTAGGCAGCAAATTGTCAAATTTAGAGGAATGCAAGGACACATTAATTTTACTTCAGATATTTATTATTTGAATGGCCACAGCAATCATTTATTACATTGTGATGCACATTTAAAATGAATTTACAAATAAAGGAAAGGGTTTCTGGGAAAATCATCCAATAGCAACCTATTACATTAGCATTTTTTCTCCATAATTTAAACTCCATAAAGTTTGGAGAGCATTCTTTCTCAGGAGTGGTGCTGGTTGAACAGAAATTCCCCTTCTTTGGTTATATTGATCCAACTCATCAATATAAGATCATTCACTTGGTGTTGGGGAAGATGTTCAGACATACAAAGGCTCACATTACAGTTAAGGGAAAATATATTGAAAATGGTAAAACTCATGAGTAGTACTGAAATGTCTGGTTATATTTCAGGTTCTGTTCAGCCGTTCGTTATATAACCTGTTAGCACCCAGCAAGCCCTCGCTCAGCACCTGGCCACCCTGAATTCTATTGCCGAGACAGGAGGAACTGAATGTGGGGTCCAGACCAATGACTCCTACTTGTGAGATCTGAGAAGCTAATTACCTGTGCAGATGATGCTCTGGCCATGAACTGGGGATCTGTTTTATTAACCAGCACTGGATGAGTCAGAAGCTTTGACTTGGTGGATATCTCTGTGAAACTCATCTTCCATATGAAATCAGGCTGATTACCCAGAGTTAGGACAGAGTACTTAGGACCAGCTCTTCTTCCTACTAACCTAGGACCAGGGGGCAAGTTACAAACACTCCTTCAACCAAGAAAACTGCAATCAAAAAAATAATCTTATGGCTTGCTGTGAGGATTGAATGGGAACCTGTAAGCAGAGCACCAAGCACAGTGCCTTGCACACAGAAGGTGCCAATTTGGTGCAGCATTTACTATAATTTATTTGTGAAACCCTCTGATGACTAAAAGTGAGCATCAGACCACAGGACCCTGGCTCAAGGCCCACTAACCTCTGGCAAGCAATGGCCACAACTTAATCTCCCAGACTCTATAATGCAGGAGAATGAAGCATGCCCAAGTGTGAGGTACCTAGACAATAATCAAAGCCCAGCGCATGAATGCCTGTGATTCTGCATAGCTGAAGCTGTTGAATGAAGCTCCGGCACAAAGCCAATTCGTGAACTCCCCACAGGGGATGGACAAAGGGTTTAATTTTCTTTTTCTTTCTTTCTTCCCCATTCTCTTAATCAGTGGGTCTCATCTGAAAGAAGCACTGAGCAAAGTAGCTGGATTCTCCAGGTAGAAATTATACAGAGTCTAGAGCAGAAACACTCACCACAGCAACAGATGGCTCCAGAAAATCCAGACAACCAGGCGGACATGGGAGAAAACTTGGCAGTGGTTAAATACACCGGGGCACCTAGAGCCGGCCACGGTCATCGCAGGAGCTGGTATTCTAGCAGCTGGAGAGTCCTAGGTGATTTAATTTTCCTGCTTTAACAGTGTGTGTTTAGGGGAAAGAAAGGAAAGCGGCTTCTATCCAACAGGTAACTCTCCTCGCCATTGCCTTCAGTGAGCTCCTGCGTGCCGTGAGCATGAGACGGGAAGCCTTTCAGATGTGATTATGGTGCACCACTGTGTGCATTTCTAGAGTTCACAGAGAAGGCTTTCCCTACAACATGGCGGTGAAAGGCAAGCCAACCACTTGATCTGGCATTCAGCTGAAGAAACAGCAATCTGTTTCGACTCTAAAGAAAACCTGGCTGTGGCAGACTCCCTGAGAGCCAGCACGTCAGCCACCGTAGGGAGAATTTCCAAAGGACTTTCAAGGGTAAGTTCAACTCTAGGTGACCTTTCTCTTGTGCACCCACTTCAGGATCTAACCCTGAATCCGACGAAACTCTATTGCTGGTTCTCTTCTATTTTGTTTTGTTTAGGGAAACCTCCTTGCTGGTAACTTCTCCCACTTAATTGCCACCACCTGAAAGAGAGGCAGATCCTTGGCAGATGAGGACATGGAGGGTCTGCGAAGCTGCTGCACATGGTACTCAACTGGTGGATTTGACCACAGTTGAATATGCACGACACACGTCTTCATGCCCCCAGACCTTTACTCCAGACCTCACAACAAAATTCAAAGGGCTTCTAGAAGGTGCAGATTTATTTATTTGTTTGTTTATTTTTAATTTATCTATTTGTCAGTCGATGACATCAAACCTGAGGACCTGAATCATTCCTGGAGTTATTAATGTCAGTGGGCCTGCTAGAATCAAAAATTTTGGCACAGGAAGGAGACAAGCTTTGAATCAAGAAATTTTAAATAAAAGCTATTGACCATAAACCAACATGAAGCATAAATAAATACAATAGACATACACACGTATATATTTGAACATATAAAATATTAAATATGTGGAGACAGAACTAGATGATAAGGGTTAAATTCTCCTGTGACCTTCTTATAGCTTCAGGTGCCCTTCACTGTCTGCTTGCCAGAGTGGCAATGCCACATTCATTTGTCCTGTTATTTGACTAAACTCCATGAGGGGAGACATGGGCTGATTTTTGCTCTTCATAAATGATTTCCAAGAATGGGTCTTGGCACATAGAGTAAATGTTTGTTTTAATAAACAATAAGTAATGAATAAAGTTCTGTGGCCCAGATTTTAACTTTGGCTACATTTTCAGAGTGTATTTCCAAATTATAACACTAGGTAGTTTCAAAAATTAACTTATGTTTCTTTTTCTAATTCTTACTAATTATTGATGATGTGCAATAAGCCATCCTTTACTTGGAAAGTTAATATGCATTTGGAAAAAAAAAATGCTGTGAGTAGCCCTTTCCTCCCCTGGATACACATTTCACAGCTGTTCCTTGTTCTCACATTCTTCGTGCTGTGTGATGAGTATCTCAGTTTTGGCCAGGCTACCAGCCCAGTCACTCTCTTATTTACCACTGGGGTTATGAGAACAGCTCTTCTTCACTGGGCTGTGGGCTCAGTGAAGCAAAACCTGCCCTGCTTTGTCTTTTGTTGCTAATTGGGTACCTGTAGATTTCAGAAGCAAATCCAAGATGGTGGGCTATGGCTTCTGCATCAATTGGCTTTGAGCTATTTCAGCTGGCCAAGAGCCTCCTGAATGACAAACAATATACCAACTAACTTGGCTTTCTTGGCCATCTGTCTGTTGGCTAAATAACTCATCTTGGATGGACCAACTCATCACATAGGCAGCTGGTGTTTTGGAGATGGAGTTGAACCACTTCTGGTCTAGGTCCAATATTTCCTGCCCACTAAAAAAAATGAATTTCACAGGGCTTTGCATGAGTTTTGTAGAGTTCTCATAAGGAAAAATAGAGGGAAAAAAGAAAAATGATTAAGGAAATAGATGGACAAGGCTTTACAGTGAAAGTATTTTAAGGCATGAGTCATTTTTTTATTTTAGCCTCTTTGGCTCTTTCATTATCTCTCCTTTTTCTTTTAATTTGCCTCTTCTTTTCTACCCTTATTCCTGCTATTTTCTCCAAAAGATCCCTGTCTTATATACCATTCAACCAATATTTAATTAGGACCAAGTAAGGATAGCAAACTCAAATGCCTTCTTATGACTGGGAACTCTTTCTTCTTATAAAGCAAAGCTGTCTTCTACCAGCAAAGCTTGAGTCCAGATATTTATTTCCCAGGTTCCCTTGCAGTTATGGGGCAAGCACATAACCCAAGCTCTACAAATCTGGCACACCCACCTCAGAGATTAGAAGTCTCAGAGCAAGCAGAGACTTCACAGAACCCCTTCTAGTGAAAGTGGCAGCAGAGTCAGTGGTCTGGGGCAGGGCCGGCATCAAGTAGCCAGCATGGGTAATGCAGGTGAGGCAGCCAAATCATTCTGTCATGGTGGTCCCGGGGCAACGGCATGAGCTGACTGTCATTCCTCACTGTATCACCTAAACCCAGCTTCACAATCTCTGAGAGATTCTGTGAACCACAGATTTGTTTTCATATACTTTCTCTTTCATTGAATTTTGTCAGAGTCAGCTTTTATTACTTGGAAATAAGAATTCAAATAGGTAGTGAAGTCAATAAGGGATCTAAAATGGGTGAAACCAAGAGAAAATAAAGAACAGATAGAGGATCCACACCTCACCTTCTGCAGGCAGCTGCTGCTAAACCTTATACAATGTGAACCTAATAGTATCAGATATTTGACTTTCCAGTAGGAAGATTAATTCAGATATTTTGGTGAAAACCCCAGTATCAGATGTTAGTGACTAGTTCGAACATATGTGTGGGCTACCCAGAACATGACTTCCCATTTGCAAGCCCTTGAAGACTTGGTTTTGCTTTTAAGGAGCATTTGAGGGTATTTTCAATAGAGAATTCTTGGTAGTATCTTTCCTACATCCCACGTGAGCTCTCCATTTCATCACGACTCAGTTACCTCATGGCTTTACTAGAAAATTATAGGGGACCAGGAAGATCTGCATGAAAAATAGCATAGGTGACTAGCAAATCACCATAGCTGCCCATACCCTCCTGGTCAAACCCACCCAGCTAATCAAAATGTGTGAAATCATGCAAGATCTCAGCCTCAGGTGTACCCATCTCAGGGAAGACAGAATCATCACCTGGCTTTGCTACTCCAATTAACCACATGCCTTGTTGTTTAGCATCACAAACCCAGTCTTCGGATGGTGCATCTCATTGGTAGGATCTACTTCTAAGCCACAGCTGTAGAAGAGACTGGGAAAAAAGGTTCCCAACATCAGCAAAGTGGGGGTTCATTTTCGCTCTCTCCAAGACTCATTAGATGTGATGCTCCCCAAGCAAAGAAGGAGGTTCTGATGCTGAAGGCCAAGAGTTTATGCACACCCCCCACTACCCATCATTGTCTTGCCCTTCTGTGTGCCCTTCTCAGACAGCGTCCTGGTTTCTTCATCAAGTCTCTCCTGCATCTCCATCAACATAGCAAGAATCAGACCGTATCTACCAAAAAGAGACTATGATTTCTGAAGAATTCGAGTGCAAATAAAGATTGCATCATGAAAGGACACTTAGCTCAATTTAACATTTCTTTCACAATCTTATACCTTGCCATCCTTCTAGAACTATGCCCACTGTGCTTCCCAAAGTAGGCTCCTTCTCAGGAGACCAAGGAAGCATTAAAAATGTTCTAAGCCCATCATGTCCTCTGAGGATAGAGTCCTGGGAATCTGCCCTGAGCTTCCTTAGCAATTTTACTCTTTAGCTGGTGTAGATCTCTTCTAATTCTGAAGATGGAGGAGAACTCCCAGGATCTAGTTGAAACTGTTCAGCACTGTGGACATCCTATTTTGCTTGGGAGCACGTCTTTCCAATGAGAAGCTTTTCTCAGTCCATTTCAGTCTAATGATTGACAGGAACAATGCTAGTTATAACTGTCCTCCTGGTTCCAGAAATGGGCATGTGAACCTGGCCTAGCCAATAACAATGCCCCATCCTCTTGGCCATGGTGGTTGACCCAGAGATGAGCATGTCACCCAAGCAAAACCAATCTGATTTGTTCAAGAAGGACTTTATATTTGGAGGCAAAAAAAGAACAAACCCTATCATGGCCTTTAGGATCAGGCAGTAGGAAGGGCAGAAGTTGAGGCCAGTGGGTGGTAATTTTATTTATCAGCAATACGGCTATTAAAAAAAGATAGCTAAGAAATAGATGAGATGAAACTTCTCTTAAAATGTCTTTGCCCACTTCTACCTGAAGCCTCTGGACTTTGCCAAAAGGGAGCCCATAATCCTGTTTATACTTGAAATGCTTCAAGTTGGATTTCTTCCCCTTGCAACAAAAAACATCTGGAGTAATAAGGTGATCTTTGCTTTGAATAGAGAATAATAAGAAATATGGGAGTAAATGAATTTTTGCATTTGGTAAGGCTGATCAGTAAAGATGGACATTTATCTACTCTGTTAATATCCTCAGCTCTAATCAAGAGCATGCCTCCAGTAAGCTTACCAGAAGGTACTAATTAAGATGTCAACCTGACTCCACGCAGGGACATGAACAAACTCATGAGGAACTGTGAAGGTTCAAAGTGACCTTTCAGGCAACTAAGTGGGGACTGTAGACCAAATGGGCTGGGAACAAATACCGTTGGCTAAAGTGGTACAGTGCAAAGAAGAACAAGGCCAAGAACAAGGCTCTTCGTTTCCTCGGTTGATGACTGAAAGAGCAGATCCTCACTGCCTGCGGCTCCAGTGCCTCTGTGCCCCGGGATGAACAGGCATAGAGAGAAAGCTAAGCCACAAGAACTGAAGGGTGTGTCCCCAACACAGATGTAGACGGGACCTGTAGGTTTCATTCCAAAATCCACCCATCCAGTCTCTCCAGAGATTCCTTTATGACAACTCAGTGCCAAAGAAGCCAGACTCATGCGATTAATGGTCATGTGTGACTTGCCAAAGCCCCATGAAAACATCCTCTCAAAACCCAAGCTTGCATCGCTATGGAAACACTGTCACGCATTAAACAGGAGACACACACACACACACACACACACACACTCACACACAGGAGTTATTCTCAAGTTCTACGCAAGCCCCTGGATCTGCTCGTGTTTGAGCATGCGTGTGCAACACATCCTGGAAGAAGCCAGCACGGGCTCGTCCTTGGCGGCTGATTTCCATGAGGCAGCTGTTTCCAAAAGGAAATGGTGGGAAGCATCTTCAGAAGGAGGATCTGGGAGCCATGCCTCTGTGGTCCTGGGGCGAGGGCGTCCTGTTTGATAGATGAAACGCGGAAGAGGAAAGTGCGACAAAGCTTTCTGGCTCTTTCTGCTTCCCCTCTGGTTCCCTTTCCTGCGTTTTCAATACTTGCTTCACGGCCTTGAACACCCCCTTCCTCTCAAGTGCTTCAAGTCCCTGTTCTTTTATTTCTCTTTGGTCAGAAAAGTTCTGAAAGTGTAACTTTCTGAATAAATAAAGCCCTGGTATAATATCTCTGCAACACGGTTCCTAATTCTGACATGAAAGGGCGGCAGAAACAGAGGCCCCTACTGGCCTTACCTGGAAGCGGGAGGCAGGCGCCTTGCTCGGTGGCCCTCGGTGTCTCGGGAAGTCCGATGCCTCCACGGCCACTCCAGCTCCTCCGCCCTCACTCTGCTCCTGCCACCAACGTTGCGCCCGGGGAGGCAGAGCGTTTTCTCTCCGCTGCCCTGGAGGCAGCAGCACGCTCCTGCCTCCCCACCAGGGCAGCTGAGTCTTCCTTCCCCAGGCTAACGGCGCCATGCCCTGATGGACGTCTCAGCTGCCCTGCCCTGGAGAGCCCTGTCCTGCCATGTCTGCCTCCCTGCCGCCCCGCCTCCTGCACCCCTCGCTCCCCTTCGCCCTGTTCTTCAGGGTCCAGCCTCAGAAGCTAAACGCGGCCCTTCACCTTCCTCGGTGACCATCCTGACTGCAGGCCTGTGCACACGCAGAGCCCTCCAACGGACGTCATCTCTCCCTCCTTTCCTCAGACCTGCCCTGAGGCACCCTCACCTCTCCGACCATCAAGTTTGACTTCTTGTTAATTGTCACAATTACCACAAATCAGTATATTTTCTTTCTGATAGTTTGTAAACTCAGTGTGACCTGTGATCATATCTGTCTTGCTCAGAATTTTAATTTCCATTCTCCACAGAGCGCTGAGTACATAATAGGAGTTCCATGATTTTTTTAAAATTTTTTTGTTGAATGAATGGATGTCTTAATTAATAGATTCAGGAACTTGTCACTCAGACGGTAAATTCCCTAAGGGCCAGTCCTTTGGTTCTTCAGCCCGTTGTACTGTAGAGCACATTGCATGAGTATAAACCTGCATAACGGTAAGTGTCCTGCGCCAAAGTGTAAGTGTCTTTTGAGTCCTGACTTAAACATTGTGTGGGCCTCCCTGTGAGGCAGGGCCAGGGAGCACATGGGAAGGAGGAGTTTTCCTGGGAGACTGACTTTAGAACGGAGAGTGACAGGTCCCTGGACCTGTCAGGAGAGGTGTTACCCAAGGCAGCTTGAAGAACCCTGCCAGGTGAGAAGCCCACTTGACCCTGACAAGTGAAGTTAAGGTCACGGCAGGAGGATCACAAAGCACCATGCTGACGCAGGGACGGAAGGCATGTGGCACGTGGGGAGCGAACCTGGGCTACTTGGGGAAGAGTTTTTCAACAAGGGGTTGTGGGCACAGCTCTCACTGAAGTCCCAGAATGCACTTCTGAGACCTGAGCGTTGGCTCAAAGGACCCTCACTAGGCTGGACCTCACTTGCAGATTTTTTTGATTCGCTCTCCTCCTCTGAGCACCTGGGTGACCTGCTTGCACCCCTTGCAGGGTACTCAGCCCGTTCTGCCTCTGAGTCAGGCCCGTCTTTCGTGTCTGCCTGGCTCGCCCAGGAGCGCCCGGCAGTCACTGTATTCCCATCTGTATCTCCTGCCCATCACAAGAGAAACGGAAAATGGAATTCTAATCTCTCACTCTGATTTCATTGCATTGTTGGGCAGATTGTAGAAATGATGTACACATGGTTTCATAAATTGCAGCATGCTTTACAAATGCCTGTATTACCTCTAGGTCCCAAGGTTGCATATTATTTAATATTAAATTCCCGCCAGCCTAGATGAAAAGAAGTCTTGGAGGTCCCTCCATGATACGTTCAGGAATCCCCAGAGGCTTGATCCAGGTCAGGATGTGCATCTAGTAACAATCCAGTAGCAGTGCAAGGAGTGTCCACAGTGGTACAGTCTGAACAGCCAAAGGCCCCAGGCCATGGCACCTGTCACCCAAGAGGCACTGCTCTTGCTGACACACTGGCCTCTTCCCAGCTGGTCGATCTTCATGGTGGTTTCTGTCCTTTCTATTTGGACACATACAGCCATTTCCTCCAAGACACGGGATCAAAGAGAGTTTCAGTATCATCCACACACTTTCTCCAAAAAAAGTCCTACTCTCCAACGGCGCTCAGTCGAGGGGAGGGCGGGCGAGCACGATTTCAAACTCCTCCTTTTTTACGTGTGAGGCCTTTTGTCTTCATCTGCCACCCAGTCTTCGTCAAGGACATACAATTTCATGGAAAATGTTTCAATTATTTTGAACCACAAGGAAAGGGGCCAAATGGGAAAGTCCTCTCTCAATGTCCTCTGCGGATGCCCCCGGGTCTCAGGCACGTTGCCCAGACTCCTCATGAGCCTCCAGGTCACAACGCCTGTGGAACTGAGGTTCTGGGTCCACCAAGCCCTCATCCCCAGAATGACTCCGTGCTTAGTCTTCATCTTTGCAATAAAACAATATAATCAACTATTTTTCAAGATATGAACAAAGTGCACCTCGAAGGCGAATTGAGACTTCTGCCCCTAGAAAAGGAACACCCTCACTTTTTCCATAACTGGTTGTCCAACTTCATAAATCGTCAAGTCCCAACTCTACCAGGTCCCTCATTATATATGATATTAACGTCCTGGGGTATTTACATTGTAGCAGACACATAATGAACATTTAACAAATAGTAATGAGAGGATAATGTTGATCAAAACACGATGTGATTGGTTCGTAGGCCACGAAATTCTCTTTATAGCACCCATTCATTCCAGCATTTAGTCGGCATTTGCCTTTTATTTGTTCAGCGACTCTGAGAGGCCACAGCATACTCTGCACTCTTGCCTTCTGCTAAACGTCCCTCTCGTGGTGCACAAAGGAACCCAACCCAAAGGCTCCCTCCCGCCCTCCCCCCAGCACAGAGCCGCAGGGCCGCTCCTTCTCCTCTTGGAGGGAAGCCCTGCCCCTCCTCCACCGGCCCTGTGGTTCTCCCTCCTGCCTGCCTCCCCATGACCCTTCTGTCCTTCCCTGAAGTGACGCTCCTTGTCACTGCAGGAACTTCACAGGAAACAGACCCTCATTCCAGAAGAACCGTCTCCTGCCTCACATGATTAAATCGCATCCATTCTTCAGAGAACCACTGACCCCTTCTGGGATGGTGGGAAGAGTCTAGACCTGCCTCAGCCAATAGGACAGCCGGCGGCTGCAGGTGGCCGCTGAGCCCTGCAATGCAGCCAGCGCAATCGACAACCAACTGAATTCCAAGTTTTATTTCACTTCAATAAATGTTAATAGCCACATGTGACTATGGCTCCACATTGGACATTGAGCTCTAGAATTCAGCTCAAGTGCCTTTCTTTGTCCTTGAATTTTATGTCCACGTATATGTTAATCCTATACTTTTAAATTCGACTTATCGCATAAATTCCCTACATTTTGATTATTTGTTTACATTTTCTCTTTCCCGCACTAGTCAGCAATTCCTGTTAAGTCAGGGGTTACATCTGTTTTGTTGAATATTAACAAGACACAGTGCAAGTGCCTGATCTGTAGAGGGAAATAATGTTTGTGAACCAGCAAATGAATCAATGAATGAATGAGGCTCTGTGACTGAGACTCTGGAAAATCATCACGTCTCTGAGACTCAGCTTCTCCATCAGTAACTTCTGTGGGTCCCATCAAGCTTAAGCATTTTGTAGATTTCACCCCTAAATAAGGAATTACAGAAATGTGAAGCTGGGTGGAAAGTTCTAGACATTTCTTGGGACCATTTTTTCCCTAAACAATAACTTTCCCTAAAACATTTAAAGAAATTGGAAGTATTGTGTGATTGGATGATCAAATAGGCCATGAAATTTTATCAGGGCACAGTTCTGCCACTTCATTAAGACATACGAAACCTATACAATTCATATTTACAATCCATATTGAGATGACCTTTGACAGCTTTCAAGACTGAAGAGCTTGTCAGACTCAAGTTAAAAGCTGAGGCCTCAAAATTTGAGAGATCTCCAAGTAATCACTCTGGCTCTGATTTATGCAATCTAGCAACTAATAAAATATGGATCAGAGAGATTTAGTGCAAATGCATAATTATCTTTTCCTTCTTATTGCTTTTGGTAACAACTTCTGTGGCTTTCTCAGCACAGACTCTTCTATCAGAACAAAGCAAACCGCAGAAGTGCAGGAGGGCCTCCTGGCCAAGTTGTCAAGATAGAGAACTGTATAAAAATGCAATGACAGAAAGTTCACACTGAGCTCCAATAGTTTCAATCCAACTTAAACTTGGGAAGAGTCTTGTACACAGTCCTAAGCTAATCATCTATTGTTAAGATTCTGAGTTTAGAGAAATCACAGTCACCTTCTTGTTTAAGATCTGTCCTTCCCATAGCGCCCAAGCCTTGCCTCCCCTTTGTCTTAGGTGAGTGTTGATAATGACATGTGGTAATGAGCTCACGACAGCTCAACACAGTGGCCAGATGCACTGGGAATGGAGAAGACTGCTTATGTTCCTAACCTCTTTATACTCAGTTGCTCCTTCTGTAAAATGGGGATAAAGGTACCTACACTGAGGGGTGGCCTGAGGATGAAATGAGGTGCTCACCCAAACAATGAGCTCAGTGGGTTGGCCACAAAGGCCCCTGCATGGCTCTATCAGGCTGGCTGCTATGGGGGCTGCACAAAGCCATAGGACCAGAGGCCCATGGCCACACCTTCTTCACTGTGAAGTGACCCGACACTGTGTTGTGCCAGATTCTGTGCCGAGGGATCAAACGCTGTAGCACCTCAGATGTTGGTGCTGGTGCAGGCAGATGCCCCGTGACACGGGTCAAGATGAAACGCTGTGACTTCCACACGGAAAGGACCTGGTCATCCACTTACCTCCAGCAGCTGGCTGGACTCTGGGGATCACTGCCTCTCAGGGGTTGGCTCCACTCTGCAGCTGTCAGGTTAGATACCCCATGGTGGAGAAGCTAGGGCAGCCTCAGCGATGGGACAGCCTCCATGTCAATCCGGCCAGCTCAGCACGTCTCATGCAGTTGTCAGGCCAGCCCTGGGGGCCAGTGAAAGACGCCGGCTGGCCTCCACTGGCGGAAAGCTCCCTTCTCCTTGGTTGTTTAGTACTTGTCCCATGGCTGCCTCCTGGAGGCTGTCGGGACGCAGTGCAAAGAGTTTCACAGTCCACCTCTGCTCCCATGTAACCCTCCCCGGGCTACGTCCCCAAACCATTTTGATCCCATCCTTCCACTCTTCCTCCCTTGAGACTCCCAGTCCTTGAGGGCCACGAGCCCATACTCGATCTTGAGGGAACCTCTCTTCACACACGGTGGACAGGTAGGTGGACTGTGCCCAGCCCTGCCATTGGCAGCACTGCTCTTCTCTGCTACTATCCGGGGCAATCCTGAGTGGCAGCAACTTGCTCCCACAGGCCCAGCAGCCCACCCAGGAAACAGTCCTGTTCCCCTTCTTCATCAGCCGGTCACAAGGGAGCCCCCGCGTGGTCTCATGTGAACCGATGGGTAAGCCATGAGTTACCCCTGGAATACGGTGTGGGGCTGGACCCCTGCCCATGGAGCTCACTTGTGCCCTCCATGGTCCTATAAGGGCCACGTACATCTTACTGCATGCACTACTGCTAGGCATGACAGGGCTTAGGTCATTTGGGTAGTCCTGGTCATGTGGTCACTTGATGCCCATGGTCAGGGGTCCACGTCCCCCAGGACCAGTAGGCTTCCAGGAGGTGATCTTAAGATGGCGTGTAGCCCCTCCTGAGATAGCATGGTCACCCTCCAGCAATACAGGACTCCACCGGTTATTTTCCTACCAGAGTGTGTCACAGACTCAAATCTGCACCTTTCCCCACCTGATACTGCCAATGTCACATGAGCTGACAGGTCATGTGGCCCCAGCATCAGGATGAGCTGTCCTGCAGTCTGGACCTCTGCAGAGCTTTCCTAATATTGGTCCAACTCAATGCTGGATGCTCTGAAGTTGTCCTGTCCACCTAGTTTCCCACCTTGATAAAACATGGTCCAGCCTCTACACCTGCTTGACAAGCCACTGGGTGCAGGCCACCCCCTGGGCAAAGAGGCTCTCTTCAGCCAAAGGAAATTCCCAGAGAGCTACTCACTGAGAACTGTGGACCTCCAACACCCCCAGGAGCTGAGGAAGGAGTGCCTTCATCCTTAAAGAGGGGACACAGGTGACACACGGTGGCATCCACGGTAGGACTGGTTCTGAACAGAAACAGACCTGGAAGGAGTCTGTACAGAGAGAATTGAGAAGACACCTGGCAGAAGTAGGAGCCCACGTAACTCAAGTGAGAGAAAGAAACAGAGACTTACACGGAGAGACGGCCGATGTCTTTCCCCTCCTTCCTGAAGGTTAGTCTCTCTAAGTGTCCCCTACACCTTTAAAAGAACTTTCTTTTCTATGAACTAAGCTGACTGGGTTTCTGCCCCTTGTACTTACACATTCTGGTGTATCTATAGGATTTTCTATCTGTTATATGTAATTTGAAAGAAATAGTAGGAATTCAAACTCCCAAGGTCTGGGAATATAGTTCAAAGGTTAGCACAGTACATTCATTGTTAATTTAAAGGGCCCTTTTAGCTTTACTTCAGTTTAAATGTAACATGAGGTAGAAAATACAAAGAGTATATAAAACCTAAGGGTTTGATTAAATATTAAGATAATCTTCAAAAGTAAGTCAAGCAACCTAAAGGCTTTGTATCATCCAAAGGAGGGCTTAATAGCATAGACACAATTTAATTTTTAAAGACTATATAAGGCAAGATTTGTGAATGTTTAAAAAAAAAAAAGCAAAGTCAGAGACATGGTCACTATAGGGTTATCTACTTGTGATGATTTATGAAGTCATTGTGACAAAAACAATCAGAGTCACCTGTTTCATTTTTATTTCCCCCTAAGTAATAATGCTATTTCAAGAAGTCTGTTGTAGCAGTTAGCTACTGCTATGTAACAAGTCATCCCAAATCTCAATAACAAATCTATTGCTTATTCATCTGAATTAGTAGTCTGGTCTCTGCTGTGCCTGCTCATGCATCTGAGATCAGTTGACCTTTTAGTGGATGATACTGCTTGACTGCTATCTCACTGATATGATTTAGGATAACTATAACTAGAATGACCACATTTGCCTCCATATGTACATCCATTCTAGTAAGCTAGAATATGGTGGCTTCTTTTCATGGCAGAGACAGAGTCCCAAGACACTGAGCTGGAAGTGTGTAATACCTCTTGCAGTCTGCGCTTGAACTGGCCTATAGTCACACAGCATACATAACCAAAGCAAGTCACAAAGCAAGCCTTGAGTCATAGTGGAATAGTGGACTCCTCCCCATGATGGGGCAGGTTTCAAAGTCACAGTTCAAAGGCTATCACTACAGAGAAAAGACAGTTGGAGTCATTTTTGCAATCTACCACACCTATGAAGACCAACATTCATCCATTTGACTATCTTGTAGCTGTGTGTAGATATGAATAATTCAACTATAGCATTCAGACCCCAACTTCACAATTCATAAAAGAGATAATACATAATCTATCTCAACATTGCTATAGTAAATGAAGCAACACATAAAGTACACATCACCTTGCCTGGTAGACCTTGACACCAAATGCTTTATTTCTTATTGATATTACTTACAAACTTATTCATGTGTTTTTAAAACCTGTGTCATAGATCCCTAAGCAGGAGTCAGATGTATGGAAAGGGATGGCGATGTTCTCAGAAGCAAGGCTGTGTGCCTTTGCCTTACCCTCTACCAAGCCTAATTCTCTCTGGCCTGAGTCATTCCTTAAGAGTACATAATTTCACAAGTTAATTTGTGCCAAAGTGAAGACTTCACAAACAGTTCCCAGGAAGGAAAGACCGAGTTCATAGGGTGCTCACAGAGATGTCAAAACCAAAGGCTGGATAGATTGGGAAATAAATGCACAGCTTTTGCTTTTCAGTTTATATGCATTATTCATTGGTATTCTGGATGAGTTCAGAGCAGTGGCTAATCTAAGCTAAATTTACTGCTGTAAAACAAGGTGATTAGCAAGACACTTTCTCTATGGCATTTGCCTTCAAAAATGTTCTAAATAAAATAATTTTTCTTTGATCTCCATCATTATATCATCACTTTTTAAAATCCTATTATTTTTCATAATGATTTGTTGAACAAAGAAAAAAATAAAATTTAAAAATCAAATGCAAAAATTACAAAAATTACAGAAGAAATAAATCTAAAAGTACATTTAAACATCAATTCGAAATTAAATGTTACACAAACATGATTTTTTGCTATGAATAACTAGTTGCTCACAAATTTGATAACTTAGATAAAATGGATCAAGTCCTTAAAAGACAAAAACTTCTAAAACTTACACAAGGAGAAATAGATAATTGAATAGGCCTATACCTATGAATTAATTCAAAAGTTAATAACCTTCTAAAAAGGAAAGCCCAGGCCCACACAGTTTCACTGGTGAGTTCTATCAAATATTTAAGGGGAAAAAATACCAAAATTCCAAAATCTACTCAAGAAAATAGAATAAGAATACTTTCTTTTTCATGAGTACCAAAATGAAATAATTATAAAAATGAAAAACTATAGGACAATAACTCTTGTGAACATAGATGCCAAAAGTTTTCCTCATATTAGCAAGTTCAACCATGTATAAAAAAACTCTCACAACTGAATAAAATTCATCTGAGATATGCAAGACTAACATTTGGAAATCAATCAATGTAATTCACTGCACAACACACTAAGGAAAACTCATGTAGTCATATAAATTGATGCAGAAAAAGCATTTGAAAAATCCAACATTCATTTATGATAAAAATTCTCAGCAATCTAGCGATAAAGGGGAAATTTCTCAACTTGATAGAGAACATCTACAAAACATGTATAGCTAAGTCTTTGGCTGAGATTAGTCTCTCTTACTACTCCCTCTCAAAATTATACACAAGTCCTAGCTAGTACAATAAGACAAGAAAAGGAAATAAAATGTATGTAGATTGGAAAGGAAGAAATAAAAACTGCCTTTATTCATGAATGACATGATTGGCTATGTAAAAATCTTAAAGATGTAATAGGGAAAAAAAAGTCCTAAAAGTAATAGCAAGAATAGTAAAGTTTCAAGGTACTGGTGGTTAATATTCAAAAGTCAAATTGCTTTCTTATATGATGTCAATAAACAACTGAACTCTGAAGTTAAAAAGACAATATCACTTATAAGAGCAGCCAAAATAAATGCAATAATTAGGGATACATGTAATGAAATAAAGAGATCATTAATAAATGGAGAATTATAACACATTCATGGATTGCGTCTTAGTTTGGGTTGCTGTAACAAACTGTCAATGACAGGGTGGCTTAAACAACAATTATTTATCACAGTCTGAAATCTAGGAAGTTAAGATCAAGGTGCCACACAGTCAGTCCCTGCTGAGGGCTCACTTCCTGTGTGACGTGTCTTCCTGGCTGTGTCACATGACAGAGAGCATAGCGAGGGAAGGAAGCTCTCCTGGGGCTATTCCTGCAAGGGCAAGGGCACTAATCCCATTCATGAGGGCGCCACCCAAAATCCCCACCTCCTAATACCATGACACTGGGGGTCAAGATTTCAACATAGGGATTCCAAGGAAGAGGAACACAAATATTTAGACGACAGCATTAGAAGATTGAATATTGTTGGAATGTCATTTCTCCACAGGTTGATCTGTACATTCAATGTAATTCCAATCAAAATCCCAAAAAGCTATTTCATAGGTACTAACAAACCAATTCTAAAGTTTATATGGGGAAGGTAAAAATCTGGCCGACACAATACTAAAGACAAAGAACCAAGTTAGCAAAATGATTCTCCCTTGGTTTCAAGACTTACTTTAAAGTTACAGTATCGAGACAGTGCAATACTGGGGGAAGAGTAGACACATATCCCTGTGAAACAGACTAAAGTACCCAGAGAGAGACAGAAAATACTGTCAGATGGTCTTTGACAAAGGGGTGAAGGGAGTCTGTCAGACCAGCACAATTGCATGTACATATGCAAAATAATTTTAAAATTAAAAGCCTAGGTGCAGACTTCACACCTGTCACAAAGGCTGATTCAAGATTGACCCTAGATCTAACATAAAATACAAGACTTATAAAACATCTGGAAGAAAACATAAGAGAAAGTTTAGGTGAAACAAACACCAAAAGCATGATCCATAAAAGAATGATTGATGTTGGACATTATTAAAATTAAAACATTCTGCTCCAAAAAAGATACCTCTAAAAGAATGAAAGAACAAGACATGGTCTGGGAGAAAATATTTGCAAAACATGTCTGATACTTTGATCCAAAATGTAGAAAGAATCTCATTATTTCAAAATCAACTGAGAAGTATGTGGGATCTGTAACGACCAGTCTGGGGATCAGAGGGGAAACTTTGCAGACTCTCAGATGCAGAATCCATTTTAGAGGGCATGAAGCAGGGAGGTCACGTGATGACTGAGACCTGTGCATTGCGATCAGAGAGGCTTAGAATTCAACCCCCTTACCATTTCTGGACATGTGAATTACTTAGCCAATCTGACATTCCCTTTCCTTATTTTTAAGTGAGGTTAAGTGTGCCGGCCTCTTGCTGGAAGGAATGAGAACACATTGGAAGCACAGAACCAGACACAAAGCAAATGTTTGAAAAATAGTGATTTTAACATTTCAGTATATAAAAGATATTCCTTATCAAGATAGCACACCCTTGAGCCAAAAATGTAAAAAGGACCAATCTGACTACATAATGATGTTTAAATTTAATAGTAGAACATGCCGTAAACAGAGCCAAAAGCCAAATGATACATTGGAATGAAATATAACAAATCTTAATATCTCTAATATTATTTACAAATTAGGAAAAAGACAAATAATTCAAATAAAAATGATATGAAGAGATAATTTATGGAATAGGTATTGCTAATCTCCAGTAAACATATAAAAATATAGTTTATTTAGTAACAGTCAATGAAGTGCCAATCAAATAAAAAAGGAAACTTTTTAAAAAATGGTCAGACTATTAAACATTTTAAAGATGTATGCCACCCAGAGTCAGTAAAGTTGTACAGCAAGAGACATTCTCTTAGACGCTGATGGTAAAAGCGCAAAGTTACAGTCTTGTGGGATGGATTATTTACCAACAAATGCTGTAAGTTTAAGTACCTAGGAATTTTACTTTTTCCCTAACGATGTTTGAAAAATATTGAGTCATAGGCAGCTTCTACTTCCAAGTACAATGTAAGAGGTCATGACAGGCTAATGATTCTACTACAATGACTAGAGAAAGCTGAGTAAATTATAAAATCATATTTATATTTCCATGAAGCAACAGGATCTGATGAATTGAAATTTTAGATTGGGAGAAAGCTCTGCCAATTCTTTCAAGATTAAGAAGTCAGAAACTTAGAAAATCTGCAACGAAGCACCTGAGGATAAAATAGCAGCAGTCTGAGTCTCACTAAAACTGCAAGCCAGCCCCACTCTATGCATACTGCTTGGATTGGATTCAGATGGTTATTCCACTGAGCTGTGTATAAGTGAAACCTCACCTGATGACCATTTACAGCCTCCGTAGTTCTTTTATACATTGGCTAGCAGACAATAAAAATTGTAAGACACATGAACAGGTAGGAAAATGAGGTACATTATCAAGAGAAAAACAAACAAACAAACAAAAAAAAAAAAAAAAACCTACAGATGACCCAGATATTGGAATTAACAAACAATGACTTTAAATAACTATGATTAATATGATAGAGGGAACGATGGATGCTGTGGATGACAAGATGGAGAAGTTTGACAGTGATTCAGAAACTAGCAAAGGAATCAAATGGGAATATTTGAAATTAAAAAAAATATAGTATATAAAAGTAACTCATTGGATGTCCTTTATAGTACACCTGGAAATGAAAGAAGATAGTATTTTATAAACCTGATTAACATGTTTGGTTTGTACCTAAATTATGTGTTTAATGCAAATTCCTTTGTAGAAACCATGGAAATCCTCACCCTGGACAGAGTGTGTTTCTACTACTACAATTATTGCCCTGATTTTAAACTTATGATCAGCACTCATATAGTATGTTTTTTAAAGAAAGAAAGAAGACGGTAGCATTAAATCCAAAGACAAGTCATCAGAAAATCTCCAAAATGAAGCACAGAAAGAAAAGAAAATGGAAATACAAGTTCAGAAAGCAGGAGAAAGACTGGAGTCTTAAAAAACCAGATAGTGCCAGACACCAAAAAAAAAAAAAAAAAAAAAGAAGAAAATGAATGAAGCCAAAGAAATGTGCAGAGCAATAATGACCTTTCCAAACTGTTGAAAGACACCAACCTGAGATGGTGAAGCTCCACGAAACCCAAGCAGAATAAGCACAAAGGAAATCACACTCAGTCACATTGTAGTGAAACAACAGGCAACAAATGTAAAGACAAAATCTTAAAAGCTTCCAAACAGAAGTCCACACTCATATGCACGAAGAGGAATTTTAGGGATTTTCACATGAGTGTTATGTGTATTTAAAAATAAAAAAACCAATTGAAAAGTCCATTTGCAGCATAATGGTCAACTGTATTACAGAACCCCCATCCTGCAGCATGAAATTCTTAAACATGAGATGGAGCTATATGCATTCATATGGAAATGTTTGTAAGACACATTGGTCAGGGCGGAAGCAAGCTATTTGAGTATTTCCCACTTACATACTGTAAAAACTAGCTACATGACGGTAAGTAAATACATACACTTCAATTTTATAGGAAGGAGAACTGTACATAAGGCTAGCATCACACCAGCAAGAGTAGATGGCGGTCATTAGTTTTCCATCGTTGTAACAAATTACCCCCAACTCAGTGGATCAACACAAGACAAATTTACCATCTTGCAGCTCTGGAGGTCAGAGGTCCACACTGGGTCCACAGGGCTGTTCCCTCCCCAGGCTCCGGGCTCTTTTCCCAGCTTCTGGAAGCCACCCACCATTTTGTGGCTATGGTAACCTTTGCTTTCTTGGTCTTCTCCTCTCTGACTTCTGTCCTCCTGCCTACCCTTTATAAAGACTCTTGGGTTGACCCCAGCCCACTGCAAAGCCAGAATAATGTTCTTATTCCCCTGTACTTAATGACACACACACAGCATCATGTAAGATAACACATGCACAGGCCTGAGCTCAGGACATGGACATCTTGAGGGACGAGGGGGCTATCGTTCGTCTACCACACAGGGAATAAGAAAGTACCTTTTTAGGGGTTGGGGATGTACCTCAGTTGATAGAGTGCCTTCCTCAAAAGCATAAGGACTTGGGTTCAATCTTCAGCACTTCAAAAAAAAAAAAAAAGTACTCTCTAAGTGTTAGGAAGGAGACAGCACCTGTGGAGGACAGGGGCCCTCACCCAACACGTGCTGCCCCAGGCCGCTTCCTATGAGGGGAGACTGGGCATCCTGCAGCTAAAGGAGAGAAGCCAGAGGGCCACAGGAGGAACATGTAGGGACAGTCCCTTGTCTTGGGCATGCTCGATGGCCCAAGAGCCTGACTTGAAGTTAACTTGCTGCTGGTTAACATATCATCAGCATTGGCGTTTGCTCCCCCTCCATGCATTTTTCGAGGAGAGAAACTGACACTTAGCCAGTACAAAAATAAAATTATGTCAAATTCAGCTGTCAATTAAGGTGACAATCCAACCCAGATCCACCCAGGGGTGGAGGGAGAGAATTAGTCAAGCCAATAAAAGCAAGCTCCAGTGTGTAGGACACAGCCTTGGGCTGCTTCACAGCTTGGCCCACTCTGCTCTTCCAGAGTGACTTCTTTCACTTTCAGTACACCTCCACCTTCCCTGTCAACGTCTCACTCAGGGCTCTGCTCGGACACCAAAACCTGGACTTGGTCCAGGTTGGTCTCCTGCTTGGACCCCAGAGCCCTGTGGACTCCGGCCCTTGCACCAGTAACATCTGCACTTCAGTATTGCATGGATCTTTTGCAAAAAGAATGTCTTTTTTACTGTTGGTGTCATTTGAAGCAAAATGAAAACTGATGAAGTTCTTAAATTGACTAAGAAGGTATCAGTCGAAGGTTGACTGGATGGTCAGCTTTACCTGGAGGTCACAGTGTGTGGGGGGCACAAACAACTGTGGGCACAGTCTTCAGCCTGCAGGTCTCAGTAAAACAAACATGGTGCCTGGACTCCAGAGAACCCCTCTGGCTGGCCCAGTGTCCTTTCTTAACGTTCAAGCCACTGTGCTCAGTCTTCCTTGACTATGAGATCAGTGGCAGTTGAACAAAAATGACTTTTTTCTCTTTTGATAAGGAAACTCAAGTGATTAAAGTTTCAGAATAAAAAGAGATCATTTGTTTATTTGTTGTTGTTGTTTTCTTATCACTGTGGTTTTTAAAAATTCAGATAGCCATGTGAGGCATCAAGCTGTGTTGAGATCACAATGTGATCATTCACATAAGAGAATTTTAAAAGAAACTCAACTGCTTCAGAAACCACAGGTTCCCTGGACCAACAACATGAGTAGAGATGGCATCGAGTGTGGTCATTCGGGGTCCATTGAATTGAGAAGACCACCATTCTCTGAGAAGGGCCAGAGAATCCGTGTGCACCTGGATGGGTCTGCCTGAGGGCAGCCTTCCTTCCCACGATTTTGGAAACAATGGCCGAATCCCCTTGAGTTATTGCTATCAGCATCAACAGAGCGTTGTTCCAAGACCAAAAGAAAGGAAGTCAGAAAGAGAGGGAAATCAAAGGATGTTTATAATGTGAAAATTATATGTTTAAAAGGAAGGCAGCAATTCTTGTCAATATTATAAGAAAATTCCTAAAATAGCACCAATTTTTCTTGTTAACAGCTTTGAAAATGAGAGAGCGGCAGCATTTTGGCAAAGCATGATATTTTTGTGTAAGTAATAAGTTGCCAAGAAGATAACTCGGAAATTGCAGCCTTCAGGAATTAGGCTCATGAGCCACAGGCACCTTGCCTGCCTTGGGAGGAAGACCTGTCTGCAAGTTTCAAAAGATTGAATGGAGCCAAGATCACCCACGTTCATTTTTTAGGTTCATATTTTTAACTGAATGATGTAAATTTCTTTATGGGATGTAAAAGTATTTTTAGGGAGTTGCAAGTCAAAATCTGCCTCCATCTTAGTGGCTGTGCCACATTAAACAAGTTCTCCAGGCTCTCTGTGCCCAGGTGTACTTATTTAGGAAGCAGAAAATACATGTGCTCACTTCCTAGGACTGGGGGCAGGATGGGTTGGAAAGCCTACTCCAGGGCCATGTACTGGGTGTTAACTATCCCACAGGCTACTCCATGGCAACAGTGATCTCTCGCCCCCACAAACCCTCCCTGCGCCCACAAACCTGTCTTGGGTTCCTCTTTCGTATTCCTTTCAAAACTCTTCAAGCAACCTACGGCGTCACTGCAGACAGGACGCTGAACGTCACCAGCCAGCATGCATGCTGGATTACCTTCCGGTGGAGAAACATGGCAGGACTGAGCACGACCTCCAGCTGGTGACACCCTTGTCCCCTCATTCCCTAAGGCTCACTCTGGGGAGAGCCTCAGCTCAACCGCCTCCCCGGGAAATCTCTCGTTATCTTAAACGCATCTCTGGTTTGGACCAATATGAGCATATTCTGCTTGTTACGTTCCTTCTTTATTCAACTCGTATTCGATGAGCATTTATTATGTATGAAGGGCCATGTTGAACTGAGAATGGCCTCAAATAAAAGGCCCAGTTCCCGGCAGTTGGGTAGTTGTTGGGTAGTTGCGACTTAGCAGGGAGACGAATGGCAAACGGTCAAACACACACACACACACACACACACACACACACACACACACAACCAGACCTGGTGACAAATGCTACAGAGAAAATGGACACGGCCCAGTGGCAGAGGATGATGACCCTTGCAGGGGTGGTCCTGATGGGGTCGCCGTGAATGGCCACCTCTGGACGCCACTGGGAAACAGCTGAAGGATTGCAAGCTGGGGAGGGACACGCCTGGGTCCGCAGTTCAAAAGGCACTCAGGCTGCTCTAGGAAATGAACGCAGGGCGGATGTGTACGTGGGAAAGCAGAGGGTCATCTCAGACCTCCGGGCAAGGAACGGCCCTGGCTTGGTCGAGGAGCCCGGCAAAGCTAAGACGAGTGCATGCATCTGGGAGAGATTTTAAAGAGAAAAGGCAAAATCGGATGTTGAGGATGGGGAGCGGGAAGCGGGGAGTCCAGGTAACTCCCAGGCGCATGGACAGGTCAGAAAGCCCCAGCCTCGGGTTCTCCTTGTAGAGAAACCGCACTCCAGGCTTCCATGGGGAGGGCCTGAGCAAAAGTTCACACGGTCACGCAGCTGTTAATATTTACCAAGTGACACATCCATGTGCACCTTTTAAATGAGGGCTCTTCAGACTGCATAGGCCTCAGACCCCCCAAAACCTGCATCCGCCTGCTCCCAGCTTTGTGTCCTCACCCCCAGGTGGCTGAGGACTCTGTGTACAGGGAGGAGGGACGGTCGTGGGGAGGGCCAGAGATCCATGTGGCTGTTGGAGGTCGAAATGGCAGCCAGGCATTTAGGTCATTAGACAACGTCCTAAACGGCTTCTAGAGTTTTTCAAATATTAAATTCACTTTCAGAAACGAAAGAAACAATCCACCTCTGACAAAATTTGGCTTCCAAATTAGTGGTGCTGGATAGTTTTAAATTAACCCTTTTAAGCCAGGAAACCTTAGACTCGTGAGTCTTCTCAGAAAATGCACTCAGACCCTTTCGGTCTAACTCTCTCCAGGCCAAGGGCTCGTCTGTTCTCCAAATGTCGCCACCACACCTCAGGAGAGTAAAGACCAGAATTCTTTTTTCCAAAAGATCATGCTCACTGACGGCACCTTTTTTCACGCTATGAATTTTGTAAAGTTTGTGATCAGTCAGATTCCTTGATAATCCCACCTTATTGCCAGGGCGGCGACACAGCTGGGGACGTGGGACAACGTGGTCTATGTGCTTAAACCTTCTGAGACACTTATTTTCGAGCACCTTCCTCGTCCATTCCATGCTCCCATGCAAGGGCATTTTAGAGACCGGAACGCACTTCCTAGCCTCAATAATGTACTGTTTATTTTAAGGGCATCTTTCAATCACTGCAGCAGTTCACGAAGGCTACTTACTGCTCCGCAGAATGTCCCGCCCAGTGTCACTCAAAACATTCTTTTGTTTATTCACCAAGCTGCATTACAGCACCTTTGAATTTTCTACCTAGTTTGGTGATAGACCTGGGGTCGGGGGACTGTGGGTTCTCCTCCCCCTCCCACCCTGCAGTAGAAAATCCAAAGGGTATTTGTCACATGGCTGAACCATCGATACGAATTCCATTAGGACCTAAAATCAGGTTCTTGTGACAACGGCCTCTTCCGCAAAATATGGCTGTCCAGAAAGTAGAGGGATGCCCTGACACAGAGAAGCCTCGGGGAGTTTGCAACAACCCGCGGAACGCACACCCCATCTTCCTTCCGCAAGCATCACCTCCGCCAGCCGGAGAGCCGCCTGAGGATGCGGGCACTGGGGAGCCCACCCGTGTGACCACACAGCTTACAGTGTAGAGATGAGGCGAACACAGGGGACATAGCGGTGGGCTTGGTTTGGCCACCTGGCCTCACAATTTGCCAAATCTGTGGATTCTTGAATTTTGTTTTGTTTTTCAGCTGCAATGCTCCAAAGCACCTGCTCCCCACAGGTACTTTGTCGGTCACATTCTCCACGCTGTCTGGATTTCCTTGTGAGGGTCCTACTGGCCTTCTTGTCCACATTTTGCTGATGGAAAAAGAAAAAACAGAGGCTTGGAGAAAGTCGCTTGCCCAATTACTCAGAATTCAAGCAGACTCATCTGACTGACAAGCTCTTGTTCTTTCCACCACCGCACACTGATTCCCTCACGTACTCTGCTCCCACTAATGCGGCCCCCTGAAGCTCTGCCAGACACTGAAACATCATCCTACCTCAGGGCCTTTGCACTTGCTATTCTTCATGCCTAGAAAACACACGAAAAAGGCTTTCTCCAGATGTCTACTCCACTCAATTCCTGGTGTCCTCCACATCTCAAAATAATTTCCCTAGAGAGACGTCCTAACCACTCCCTCCGAAATACCTGCTCGTTTCCACAGTCACTCTGTAGTCCTCTGCCCTTTTCGGTTTTATCAACACCGTCTAACCTGTCATTATGGTGCACTGCATCATACGATTCGAATTCAACTACTTCCTAAAGTTGTCGAATCCAGACATTCGCACACTGGCACCAAAGGAATTCAGTCTCAGGTTCTCCCCCCTTTGTGTGGCTTGCTAGTGGCATTTTTCCACTTATCAGCTGATGTGGTCCAAGCACATGAAGCTGCCAGTCTGAAGGTGGACAAGGGGCATCCCCATCCTTGTGAAACATTTTACTGCATTCTTTTTGATCAGTGGGCTCTCATGATTTTCTATTTCTTCTTCTATTGCTATGAGCACCATTTTTCACCTGAAAGTTAACTAAAATTTAATCCGCAAAAATATTAAAATGTCATAATTTCATTCTTCTTTAAAACTGAATAATATTCCATTACACACACACACACACACACACACACACACACACACACACACACATATTATCACATTTTCTTTATCTATTCATCTGTTGAAGGACATCTAAGTTGGTTCCATAGTTTAGCTATTGTGAGTTCAGCTGCTATGAATATTGATGTTGCTGTGTCACTGTAGTATGCTGATTTTAAGTCCTTTGGGTAAAAACCAAGGAGTGGGATAACTGGATCAAATGGTGGTTCCATTCCAAGTTTTCTGAGGAATCTTCATGCTGCTTTCCTTAATGGTTACACTATTACACATTACCACCAGCAATGTATGAGTGTACCTTTTCCCCCACATCCTTGCCAACATTTATTATTGCTTGTATTCTTGATAATTGCCATTCTGATTGGAGTGAGATGAAATTGTAGAGTAGTTTTGATTTGTATTTCTCTAATTGCTAGAGATGTTGAACATTTTTTCATATATTTGTTAATTGATTGTATATCTTCTGTAAAGTGTCTGTTCAGTTCCTTAGCCCATTTATTGATTGGGTTGTTTCAAATGTTTTCTCTGATATGCAGATGCTAATTCACAATAAGGGGAGGATAGGGAAGAATAGAGTTACTTTATGTTAGGTAGAGGGGAGTGCAGGGAGGGGAAGGGGTATGGGGTAGGAATGATAGTAGAGTGAAACAGACATTATCATCTCATGTACAGTATGACTGCATGACCTATGTGATCCTACAATATGTATAATCAGAAAAATAGAAATGACACTCCATTTATGCATGATGTATCAAAATATATAAATGCATTCTATCGTCACGTACAATTAGATCAAACAAAAAAATTAAAAATTTTGTATTAAAGATTTCATTTAACCAGAATGATTCTGCTTTTTAGATTTAACACAAAGCAAATGCAGTTCTTTAAATATGAATAGTAATGGATAATTTGACCTTCCTTCTCTTTTCTTCCCCCTACACTTACCCATCACCACAAGGTTTAATTTGGAGATGACCCACATTGGAAAACAATCTTGCTTCAGGAGGCTTAGTAATTGTATTTAATCTCCTGAAATCTGTCCAACTTGAAAGCATAAGTGGGAAGATTATTGAGTTTTTTATCCAATTTCTTAATTAGCTGATAAAAATTAATTAGCAAAAATATTAAAATGCAATACTTCCCCTGAGCCTTGTTTTGGGGCATCACGTTTAGGTCCTTGCTGGTAATGACATGGGGCATTTATTTTAACTTTGCATTTGGTGATGATTGATGGGTTGTACAGCTATGAGTCCAGCAAAGGGCTGCAGTTATTGACAGCAGCGGCTTCAGAAGGCAGCTGGTGTCGAGGAGCGACGGTCACTGCAAGGCCACGGTGTTCTGCTGTCTTCTGGTCCTCGCAGCAGCCCCACCTCCGAGCACGATTGTCAATATGAACACAGGATGAGACAGAGGCCCAGGAGCTGAAAAGCTTGTTCATATGAAGCGATGGAGGCAGGGTCGGACTAGGCCAACTGACCCCAAGTGCGTCACTTACCTGCGCTGTGACTGACCCTGGTGGGTGCCTTTGGGAGCTGCTCCTGGTTTTCTGTTCCTCAGATTCAGTGCAATCTTCCTCATTCTTTGGGGCCTCGTGAATGTGGGCAGATTTGAGAAGAAAGACTCAGAAGCCTGATGCAGTGTGAGATCTGGGATCTGAAGAGGGCTTACTAACAAACGAGGCTGAGTATTTATCCATGCTTCCCTAAGTGCACACAATGCATAATGTCTGTTGGTCTCCTCACCAGCCTGAAGAGGCAGGTTGTGTTCCTTTTATGATTAGGGAAGGCAGAGGCAAGGAAAGGCCAAGATGGCTGTCCCAGCTTGCCCAGCCGGCAAGAGGGGCAGTGAGGGGCGGAAGCCAGGTAGCTGGTCCCTAATCCACCCCAGCTGCTGCCCTGTCCTTAACACACACAGGCATCTTCTTAAGATGCAATACTTCATGTGATTCTTTATTTATCTTTTTTCCTTTTTTCATCTGGAAAGCTCAAGGGACAAACTGTGCAAGGAGCCTTTCAGCCATGAATACTCTTTAAAACTTGTAACAGTAAAAAAAATAATAATAATAATAAGGGAGTAGGAAAGAAACAGTTCCCATAAATCAAGGCTAGTTTTATTTTCCTCTTCATCTGAGCATTTTCAATTGGTGTGAACTTTCTCAAACAAGTTTTCCTGTTTGTAGGGGCTTTGGATGCAATCAGAAAATTTCACATTATTAAAGTAATTCTGAACCTGTCAAAAATTCTGACCCATAAACCACGTCTATATGTTGGAAGTGACTCAGCCACAGAATGGTCAACAGCCTCATTTTTCAAGATGCATCATCATCAACTGGCCCATAATTGGTGAGCGCTTCCAGAGTAATACAACTCATCTGCAAGAACGATTTGAAAAGAAGTCTTTGGGGGCTCAGCAAATGTTAGCTACAGGGCAGGAACCATCAAATTCATGTCTTTACACAGGTTTTAAGCACAGCTCTATTGCCATCTGAAAATGACTGCAAATCGGCCCCAAACTCTGGTGTCACGGTAAAAAGCAACACTGAGAGAGTCTACGTTGCATTGGTGTTTGATGGCGTTGGAAGGCCAGCTGGGAAATTGCTCTGCAGACCTGATGTGCACAAGCATCATGGGGCAGAGGCAGGTCATGGTAAAATGGAGATGCTCACTGACCAGGTCTGGCTTGGAGCCTAACAGAGTCCCAGCTAATGCCCACTGGGCTGGTTCCCAGGTCACATCACGACTGCAGCTCTCCTGAGGAAGTCACAGGCTCGGAGGCCAGACAGATCTGTGGTGAAACTCCATCTCCGCCCCTTCCTGGCCATCTGGCCTTGAGCAAAGAGGTGCCCTCTCTGCACCTCTGACCTCATCTGTCAAATGAGAAGGCAGAGCCTGTAAGATTGATGTAAGAATGGAATGCAACCACTTGCACAGCGACAGGGGTAGAAGCCAGACTGAACTAATTCGTCTCATTCATAGTTTTGTTAATATCAGTAATTATTATTATCTAAAAGGATTGAGATGAAATGAGAAAAGATGATAGAGGAGAAGTCAAAGACATGCCTGGGACCCCAAAGCCAACAGATGAGTTTCCTCCATTCGTTTATCGGGTATCCCTCTGCCAGCTATGGTGTGAGGGCTTTGAATGTCACCGTCCCTGTGCCTGAAAGAGTAAACCATCTCATTTAATCATTGCCATGACCCATGAGGTAGGTGGTAATACCACCCACATTTCACAGAGAAGGAAACTGAGGGAGGGCTTATTAAGTAACTCACCCAAAGTTTACAGCCCTCAAGTGAGAACAGGAGGATCTGAAAGCTGTCACTGTTCATGTCCTCAGGTACACACCGGTAGACGACGTCCAGTCAGGTGTGGCTCCCACCTCAGGAGAGCTCCCAGTCCCTGCGGGAGGCTGGTTGGCCATCTTTGAGCTCTGCCTCTAATAGGTGAAACCATTTCAGTTGCTCTGAAAGAATCAGAAACCCCAGTGAAGCATCTTCTTACATAGATTTTCAGTAAACACCCAAGCATCTGGGCCTCTCCCGGGAGAACACGTGGCTACGCTGAGCTCCCCAGCTGGTCCTCCGTCCAGCTGCTCCGCGAGTGAGCACCACGATCGCTTTCTTCCTGAAACTCCTTATCTATTAAATGGAGCTGCCCTCCTGTAGCTATTCCACTCCTTTTGTATTAAATTGCTTTCCACGTTTCCTCTAGTTCCTGCCTATGTAATCCTGAGCATTTCATTTGCTGACTTATTGATGCTGGACACAGGTGAGAGACCTTAGCAAATAAAGCTTGGTTCTGTGATTGCTTGTATAACTCAGGGCTCTTTTTGCCACTAGTGACAGAAATCCAATTCAGACTAGCTTCAGAAAAAAAAAAAAAAAAAGTTATTTATTGACTCACCTACCTAAGGAGGGCATAGTTCTGGCTTCAGGAACAGCTAGACCAGGGGTTCAAATAATGTCAACAGGACCACTTTCTCCATCTTTTCATTATTCTTTTTCATGGACTGAATCCCCAGGTGTTTCTGATGGCAAGAGGGCCCACTGAAATCCACGCTCCCACCAGCATGTAAATTTCCTTCCTGATGGTTCCAGAAGTCTGAGGGACTCACTAAAGACATGTATGTGGCCCTGAATCAAACATCGCAGCCAAGGGAATAAAATACACTGTTGGACCAAGACTTGATCACATGACTAGCTAAGACATGGCAGGACAGTGTTCTCCAGCGGCCACGTGAACGAGGCGTGAGGAGTCCACAGAGGTGCTGGTGAAAATATAAGTGCAAACAACTGTTGAGCAGACGAAGACATCAAAAAGGCACCATGTCAATTACGAGGGTCTCACATGACACCAGGAAATTCCAAGAGGACTGAATGGAGCCGCAGAGTTAGAAGCTGGAGATGTGTTAGTGAAAGGATTCAGCCTGCCTTTCCTGATGGCCCTTTCAGTCCAACGACATGGACATCCCTGTGGCTGGCAGGTAGAAGCCTTAGCCTGGTAGAGGAGAGCAGGCTTCTACTAGGAAAGGATTCCGACCGCCACAACTGCCAGGTCAAAATGGCACAGCTGTTGAGGTAGGATTAAGGTGCAGGTCTGCCTGCCTTCCCTAAACTCTTGGAACTCTGGCAGATCATAAAATTTCCCAAGTCAGTACAAAAGCAGTTTATTTTTATCATCTCTCTTCCAGGTTCCTCCAAGACCCAAAAAGCAATGGCTTGTATGCTGGTGGTGTCCTCCGTGATAACCGAGGCACTATCAGGGTAGACTCTGATGCTGTGGCAGAACATTTTTCTGATTGCCACCTGACGTATCAAAGTCAGTCTGGAAAGGAAAGAAAATATTTTCATGTTTGCATGCACATACACAGTTTTATAGAAGTCATTTGGCAAAATGCAGCACACCACTTAATGCTAGAGTTAAGCAAAAGGTAGAAACAGAAAAATTATCATGACCAGCACAAATGCTGCTCTGGGCCTCAGGGATCTGGGTACCATGGAAATAGCAATTGTATTCAAGCCTATTTTACATGATCCACATATCAATGAAGAAGTTTCATATTTGGGGAATTTAATGATCCACAGAAAATTGCCAGCAAGTTAAAAAACTATATAGTGTTGATTAGTGTATTGGATTTTCACATCTTTTTCAGTTTGATCTCTTCACAAGGGACACCAAAGGACTGATGGACTTAATAAAAATACCCTGGAAACTCAGCAGAGAGTGTAACCCTAAGATGAATGATATTGGAAATACTTCCCAAGATCTTGTTCTCCTTCTAGGACTTTAACAAAGTGGGCCCTCCTTGCTTAAAGAATTCAGAATTTCTATTGATTGTTGAAGCAGAAACCCCAGTTCAAACTGACCTAAGAACAAAAGACAACTTTTTTGGTTTACATAACCAAAGAGAGGCTGCAGGCATAGCCATACCAAGAACTCAAATGATGTCACCAGGATGTGGTTTCCTTCTCCTTTTCAGCTGCCTCCTATGGCATTAGTTTCCTCCTTGGGCCTCATACTGGTCTCCTGGGCTCCAGACTGACAACATCCCACATATAATGGTAGGAAATAGACTCTTTTGCTGGTGTGGTGCCTGCACACATGTCCTGAGATCCTCTCCCAATAGACCCACCTAGATCACATCTCCAAGACCAGTCAACATGGTGAGAGGTGTGTGAGTCCCTGATTAGACAGTCACCACGCCCATGGAGCTTTGAGCCCCTGATTGGTCACCCATGGAGTAAAGAGAGTTCCTTTTTGGAGGGGAAGGGCTGCTTCCTCCAAGGAAATGTGTGATTGTGAACTGCCACCTAAGGTAGAAGGCAGAGTCTGGGTTTTCTTGGGAGGTTAACTATTGTCCTGGACAGGGATCAAGCTCATGACCTTGGCCTCATTAGCACCAGCCTTAACCAGCTAAAATATCTCAATACAGATCAGGCCGTTAGAAGAGCAAGGAAAAACTGATGTCCTTGTTCCTTTGAAATAGTAGTGGCTCACGCTGGAAAAATGATCATTACGAGAAGGAAGAGTTATCACCCGTCCTGGTTTCACCTCCTGTCATTAGATACCCTTAGCTCTCCTGCTTCAGGGGCTGTGGAATAATGAAAGTTGCACTGGCCATCTGCACCTTCCATAGTCTCCAGCTGAGGCTTTCTCCTGCGCAGGGCAGATAATGCTCTATTTACTGAGAAAGCCGGAAATCGTTTCCAAACTACCTAATATGGAAAAATGAAAAGATAGCTCAGGAATTCATAACATGGTAGGTTTTCTTCCCTCCAACACTGTCTTCAATGCAGACTTTGAAAATCCCTTTTGGGTTTTGCTTTGTCTTGTTTTCTAAGGCATCTCCTAAAGTGAAGGCAGAAAACCAGGCATTTCAAGATTTAATCACACTTGTTGATTTGGAGGTCATTCCACAGAGTGCAAAGGAGTGCAGGAAACATTTGTCAAGTGGACGAACGAATGAAGGGAACTTCTCAAAAGGTGGCGAGGCTGGTGCTTGTGCAGAATGTCAGGACCACACAGGTAGAAGACCCTGCATTGGATCTAATGCTCAGCTGACACTAACTTGAAATTCTTAATGATTTTTGAATAAGAGGATCTGCATTTTCATTTTGTCGCCATTATGGAGTGTCTCAGTCACTGCATGCAATTCTGTTCTAGTCTTCCTGTTGCCCATTTGGTGAAAGATATTGCAGAATTGTGTTTATTAATTAATTCATTTATTAATTTTCATTATTATTAATTTTATTTTTAACTTATTCATCTGGCAAAAGCTTGTTTAATCTTTCTCTATGCTTCCAAATGTTTTAAGTTCTTTTCATTTAATCAGTTTATTACGTCAACTCTGTGCAGACCCCAGGAGAAACAAAGACCCAGTGAGGCTGAATACCCACTGAAGGTCACGTGGCCACAAATGCCAGCCCTAGGACATCCTGGCTCATGGCCTCCTGGAGGACGATCTTTAACCACACTGCAAACCTCACTCTACAAAAGACTCAAGTACAGTTATTTTTCTTGACATCCCAATATTACCCAGGTTCCTTAAAGCACTCCTTGGTCTCTGTGGGACCATATGTCTGATCCAAGATAAATGAGAATATCACCAGATGATCATTTCAAAAGTTCATTCATGATAAAATCAGATTCCACAAACATACGAGTGAATATTAAGTGACAGTTAAGTTTTCAGGTGCAAGAAACCAGAGGGTCTGGAAAACCACATTGCCAAGTTAAGGGGCGTACCTGCCTGGGCATCCCTGAACCCACAGACAGCTGCAATCCAGCAAAACAGCCCTTGGGAGTCCTGGTCATGCTGTTGTCCAAACTGTTTCTGAGACTGGTTTCAAAAAAGGAATAAAGAAAAAAAGAAATAGAATTTTACTGTTTTATTATGACTTTTATTTCCTGGCTTCTAGATATTTTGAGACCCAAGGCATACTCTGCTCAGAGTTTGACATCCTTACACTCTTAGCATAAACAACAGAACGAAATATATTCTTGGTTAATCTCCAAGAAATGTGAAGAGCTGGGATGAATCTGTCCAACACCAGCCTGACATGGGACTTAGTACCCCTGGCTGGGTCATGCAGTTTACCAGGGGTGGGAGGCCAAGTGCATTCCCTCTGAGGGAGAGAATCAGGCACCTGGCTTTACCGCCCAACAAGCTGTCAGCTTTTGCTCCTGCAGAACCAGCACTGGAAACATGCTGTGCCCTGACCATGTCAGGCACATGTTTATTTGGTGGGCAGGTTGTTTAATTAATCTGATGAAAAAAAAAATTCCAAGGTATTCTGAACCTTCAGTACCCAGGAAACAAAGCAGCCACCTGACCCCAGGTGGTCCCTGAAGTTAATCAACCCGTCTGAAGCTCCAAACCCAACCACCAGCTAGACAATCAGTAGTCACATAGCCAAATGATCCAGAGAGGTAGGCTGTGCGTAACTAACCTCCACCCGGGTGTCTGCAGAGACACAAACATGGAGGTACCGCAGAACACAGCACAGAGATCAGTGTGCGAAGACATGACTGAGTACATGGTAAATTACTGAATTAGTTAATCACGGATTAATTAAAACTTTTGTTAAGCTGAAAGCAGTAATGTACCAGGCCCCTAGGAAATCCTCCTGGCCACCCAGGCAGGCTTGGCCACACACGAGGAGGCTGTCTTACAACTTTGGTGAGAAAATGATGGAAGAGGCTATTTCCGAAGGCCTCACATCTGCTAACTGCTCCCGTGGGCTCTCTTATTTCTTGTGCACAGCAACCTGTAAGGTGGGCCCTATTTTATTCTCATTTTACAGGTGAGGTCAGTAAGACTCAGGAAGGTTTTGGTGACATGTTCAAAGTCACAGAGCTGTGAGACTTGAAGGCAGGATTCAAACCCAAGGAGACCTGGTGTGCCAAACATCCCTGCTCTGAATTAATGCTGCTTTGAATCACTAACTGCCCCTGCCTTCCTGCTTCCCCCCTTGGCCAACAGAGCTGTCTCCTCTCTTCACCCACACTTTGGGCAACAGCGTACCTTTATTTCACAGGATAACTGATTCCCGAGAGAGGAAAGGAAGTTATCAGATCTTCAGATACCAAAGCAGCCTAGTCCATCCCAGGAGAGCTCCCGAGAAGAGACCCAGCCTTCAAATAACTTGCAACTGACTTCCCCTGGAGTCCCCGGAGTCACTTCTGAGGGCCCACTGCACACTCCCTGTAATGGCCGGCGCCATTTAAAGATGCTTGCTAGGCCCCTGGCACTGTGTATTTCTCTGCGTTACAGCTTCTTCTCCAGCCAAGCCGTGAGGCATCCTTTTCCTGCTCTCACGGGTTGACTAGATACCTATAAATTCATGTCTGCCTAGAAAGTCAGGTGTGACCTTACTTGGAATGGGGTCTTTGTAGGTGTAATTAATTCAGGCGTGGTCACACTGAGTGAGGGTAGGCCCTACTCCATGACTGGAATCCTGGTGAGGAGAGAAAGCAGATACATACACACACACCACACACACACACACACACCACACACACACACACACACACACACACACACACACACACAGGGAGAGGCCACATGGAAAGAGGCAGAGATCGGGGTGACTGGCTCCAAGCCAGCACACCAAGGGTTCCCAGCACCTATGAGGAGCTGGAAGACACTCCTTCCCTGGTCCTTCAGAACTAAGAGTAAACGTTTCTGTTTTTAAGACACCCAACCGGTGGTAATTTTTTACAGCAGTTACAGGAAACTCACACACAGTTGTGTGGACAACATTAAGGCTCCAAGTCACCCAGTTGCTGAGTATTCAGTCTGGACCCAAAGAGCACGGATCTTCCTTTTCAACCAGATGTGTGGATTTTACAATGCCAAGGGGTGGGGAGCTGCCCTTTAGGAAGTGGGTCCAGGAACACGGGGGTCTGGCAAAGCACCAGACTGGTCTGCCCGCCGAGGAACCATTCCACCCCAAGCACTTCCCTGAGAAATATGGCCCCACGTGCCGTCGAGCACACCATGGCCTGGGCAGGGCCAGACTCCAGGACAGCATACCAACTCTGTGGGGCCCCAACCTTATGCAATTTGAGTACCCTGTTTTTATAAGAAATAATACAAAATTGGAGACAAAAGTGCATATTTACCTTGAATGAGGAAAGAAATCACAACAACTTACTGGAGGCCCAGCAATCGACCACTCTTTCTTCTAAGCTCTCCCTGGCAATATCAAAAGTGCTTAAGTAGAAAGCTTACTGATTGCGTCCTGGCTTCCCTTTCTCCCTAGAACGCTCTATAAACTCACAGCAGCTTCATGATTCACAGTGGCCCTGGCAAAAGAGGGGCCCTTGTACTTAAGCTGCATTAGTTTCAGGGTAAATTTGCCCCTGCCTAGATCGAAGCTCTCTGTAGCTTGATTTTCTCATCCATAAAATGAAGGTTGCAACAGCACTTGTTTCGTAGGGCTGTTGTGGGGGATAAAGGACTGTAATACACGGATAAGTACGTGGAATAGTGTTTGTAGGAATCACTAAATAAGGAAGGTGGGATGAAGGAAGGCAGGTAAGAGGGAGGAAGAAGGGAAGGAGGAATGAGCTAGCTCTTGATGACTTTGTCACATCTCTTCCCCAGAGTACCTGGTTCACTACGCTAAGTGGAAAATCCTGGAAAAGAGGGAATCTGGGAAGAAGAGTCTGAGCCTGAATTTGCAGCGTGTCTGGGATGACGACGATGACGAAGGGCAACCATTCGTTGGGTGCAGGTGGTGCTCCCCTGGGCTCCTGCACAGCGGCCTGGGCTGCCTGCGGTAGGGGTAGAAGGATCTGTGGGGCAGACCTCCTGCCCTGCTTCACCACTTCAAGCTCTGCAGAAAGCCCACCACCAGCTGTGGAGGAAAGGCGACTCTTGGAAGCAGAGGCGAGTTGGAGACTTAAGACGGGGACTTCAGGCCTTGCCAACCTTCCTTTGGATCCCTGTCCCCACACCACGTCGCTTCTAGAAAATGGCTCGACCTCTCTGCCACTTACTTCCTTCATCAGCACAGCGAGGCTATCTACCTGCCTTTCTAGTTTGTTGTGGATTAGATCAAATAAGACGGGTAAAGTCCCCGCGGCGGCCTGCACTTGGTGGCTAGTTATGAACTCTTCCACAAAGTCAGAGGAGTGAACTTCCTTTTTTGTCCCGTAATTACACTCTAGGGAATTTTTTCCTAAGGAAAAAAATTAACCAGAGAATAAAACTACCGGCACAGAGATATTCCTCGCAGGATCATCTGTGCTTACTGATTTTATTTTTAGAAAAGGATTAAAGATGCTTGTTATCTATAATAGCAAATAACTGAAGACAACGTAATTGCTCAAGGGAAATGTAATATTGAAGGTAATTATGGTACATCAACATGATAGAATATTATGAGGACATTAAAAATGATAATTAGGGAGACGGTGTAGTGACATGGAAATGGTTTTTAGTAGAATATTATTCAGGAGAAGTAGAAGGCAAAATGGCATGACTGCCGAGTGCTAGTGGGGATTCTGGGGGTCTCGTTCACCACCGTGCAGCTGGCCCTGGTGGACAGAAAGCGCCTGGTGAATGTGTCCGAATGGAAAACAGGAAGCACAGCCGCAGGTAAACCTGTCTTAGAACGTCAGATGCAAAACATTAAAAGGCCGATGGTGAAGCAGGGTCAAGGACTTCTGCTTCTGACCCTGGAGCCCAGGCCTTGGTGGGCAGAGCAAGAAGGCTGCTGAATAAGCCTCTCCCGGAACGCCAGAGACTTCAGAGGCCAAGGCAAGAGGATCTCAAACTGGAGGACAGCCAGGTGACTTAGTGAGACCCTGTCTCCAAATAAAAAATAAAAGTGGCTGGTGGTGACTCAGTGGTGGAGTGTCCCTGTATTCAATCCCCAGTATCCCAAAAAGAAAAAGGAAACAAAACCAGATTCCAGCAATGGCCTCCCACAGACACGGACGCAAGCAGTTATTCACACACCAAGCTAACTTCACAAGAGCTAGGGAGCCAGGTAAGAGACTGCAGAGCCTGGCTTTAGGATAACAGCAAGGTAAGGAGGCAGCAAGGGAGAGGCGCCGCCACCCTCCCCCAACCCTAAGCAGCGTGGAGAACACTCCCCAGGACCCCGTCCCCCAGGCCAGTACTCCTGACTAGCTTCTGGAACCAGTTAGCCAGGCAGCTAAGGGATTGCTGCCACCTCTTCATCCCAACCTTGAGCAGCACAGGGGAGAGCGAGACTCCATCCAGTGGGAAGCAGGGCAGAAATCTCCAGTGGGACTCTGCCTTAGAGCTCTGCAGCAGCGAGAGCCACCCTGCAGACGCTAAAGGCCCCTGTATGCAGAGCAGAGCTTGCAGATGGAGCCTCTAGACCCGCCTGGGCATCAGAGACCTGCACCCAGTGGGACAGACTCATGTTCTGGCCTGTGTCATTGTCTGCCTTGGATGGGGCCCAACACCCACCCCAAGACTGCAGATCTCTAGAGCTGTGAGATGCAGACGTGACGCAGCTTAACATCAGCTTGGTGGCCAAGGGACCATCTCCACCACCCTCCCCAAGCCCCAGGCAGCACAGCTATCCTAGGCCAACGCTCACAGACAGAGCTCTAGACCTGCCTCAGCAGCAGGCAGAGACCTGCGTGCACTGCAGGGGGACAGACTCATGCTTCCTCCTGATCATTGGCAGCTGTGGTATGGGTCGGCGTGTAACTCAGGTGTGACAAAGCTTGGGACCAACCTTGACAGCCACCACCGGGCAGCCTTCAGCAATGCCACTCCAGCCTCAGCAGATGGCCTGGAGTAAGACTCCATTCTCTGGCAGGACAGGGTGGCCAGCTTCTCATCCTACGGTCTATGCCTAGGGTAATTATCTTATAAAGAGAGAGGGTTTATTTTGGCTCATAGTTTTCAGTGCATGATTTGTTGACCCTGTTGCTTTAGGCCTGTAGTGAGGCAGCACATCATGGCAGAAATGAGTGATAGAGCAAAACCACTCCCTCATAGCCACAAGGTGAAACAGAGAGAGAGAGGAAGAAGCTAGGGTTCCACTATCCCCTTCAAATTCGTACCACAATGACCTAAAGACCTAAAGAGGTTGATCCACCCCCTCCCAATAGCACCAAGCTGAGGACCAAGACACTAACACAGACCTTAGACTCAAACCACAGCAGTGTTTTTGGAACTCAGGATGGAGTCAATGAAACAGCCCCGCCAAATCTATCAGACTTCTCTTCTAGCCAGCATCCCCTGTGGCTGGGTGTAGCAGCCTTGGGTCCAGTCACCTTGGCAGTTGTCAGCCCATAGCAGTCTATATCCTTGACCCTACCCCAGTGCTATGCTGGTGTTAGCAGGCTGTGGGATGAGGATATGACACAGTATGGTGGTATTGTTAGCTACAGGACCATCCACCCTATTTGTCCCCCAAGTCCTGGCAGCTCAACATGGAGAGAATAACTGCTTGGGGGAGGAAAAGGGAGGTGGGCATCAACTTGTGGCTTAGAGGACTTCACAGTGAGTCTGCCAGCAGATTCCACCACAAACTAGTGACTGGAAGAGTGTCTGGACTCAGGGATGGGCTGTTCTTTCTAGGTGCTCCCTTAGCTCTTGTTGAACAACACGCCAACTACAGGTATAAGGCAGACTTGGGCTTGGATCTCCCTCTGGTGCTGAAACAGTGACAACGCCCCAACAGCAACATGGTAAACCAAGGCTTAGGGTGCCATCTAGTGCTAAAATAGAAGAAGTGACTACAACCTTAGGAAAAATGAGCAGCCTGTTTAGAATTTCTGGAAAAACTGGCACAAATAAAGCCAGACTGAGGGGACTGGAATAAATACCTAAATTTTCAATGCCCAGCAGTTATACACCAACAAACATCAAGAAGTTTAAGGAAACAGTGACCTCACCTATGGTCCACAAGCCTACCAGACAGCCACCAGTGTGGAATACTTTCCTCATGGTGAATGTAAAGCAATTGTTTTAAGGAAATTCAATGAGCTGCAAGAGAACATAGAGAAAAAATTGTGCAGTATTTTCACAGAAGCCTAACAAAGAGATAGAAGCAATTTTTAAAATATCAAACAAATCCTTGAGCTGAGAAATACACTCAGAAAATTCTTAAAATGCATAGGAGGCATCAATAGCAAAATCGATTGAATAGGAAAGAGTCCAAAGATGAGCTATTTGAAATACCCGGACAGAGGGAGAAAGAAGTGAGGATGAATGAAGAAAGTGTACAGGCACTTTGGGGTGGCATTACAAAGCAAGTATTTGGGTTACTGGGGTTCAAGAGGGACTTGAGAAAGTCAAAAGGAAAGAAAGGCTATCCAGAGAAATTACAGCAGAAAACTTCTCAAATCTAGATCCAATAACTAGGTGCCGGAAGGTCAAAGGTCAGATCAGATTCAACCCCGTGAGATCTACCCCAAAGCACAGGAGGGTGACCCAGTGTTCCCAGCAGCAGCCATCTCAGCAGACACCTTCCCCACCAGGGGTTGGCGGCAAGAGGTTTCGCTTCACCAAGGAAAATGCTGCCAGCCAGCACTGTGCCTATAAAAGCTATTCTTCAGAAGTGAGGGAGAGAAGAGGACAGTCCCAGACAAACAGAAGCCGGGACTGCAAGAGCCACCAGACCTGTCCCTCAAGAAAGGCTAAAGAGAGCTCTTCAGACGGAAAGAGTTGTTAATGAAGAGGAAGAAAACAGGGGGGCGTCGGTGTCAGTCAGTGCAGGGCTCCGACACTGACCGCCGTGTGCCCATCACCACTAAGCACAACTCTAGGTAAGAGGACGGTGACAGAGATGCAACATGGGACATCAGGATCCGAAGTGTGGGGAGGAATGGGGTCAAGCCACATGACTGCTTTATTATTCTTCGAGATTTACGTTACGCACAGTAGTTGGGCTCGTTCCCACAAACTCCGACGTGCACCGCGCCCGGCCCGGCTCCTGACGCCGCTTTCCCTCCTGCCCTCCCTCCCTCTCCCCTTCTCCTTCCTCTGCTCTACATGGTTTTTATTAGCACATTTTCTCTTTGTTGTTTTGCTTCTTATCTTTACAATCGTGATGTTTATATCATTTCAAAATAGCCTTGTTAGCATCAAGAGATGCCTTTGTAAACCTCACGGTAACCACAAAACAAAAATCTATAACAGACAATCCTAAAATAATAAACAAGGAATCAAAACACACTACTACAGTAAATCAATTAGCTACAAAGGAAGACTGTGAGAGAGAGAGAGAGAGAGAGAGAGAGAGAGAGGAGAGAGAGAGAAAACTGGAAAACAAGCAAGCTCAGGGCAGAGCATGTTCCATGGAGGGGCTGGCACAGGGCAGTTTAATGCAACTGGAAGAGAAAACAGGTTGGAGCCAAAGCCTGGGGAATACTCCAGCAGCGGAGGAAAGCAGGTGCAAGGAGCAGCCAGGTGTCTAGGGGCAGAGGTGACCTAAGAGTAGACTTGGTGACACAATAGGGAGTAAGGGGCTTCACCAAAATGAACAATGAAGAGGCCCAGAGAGTAAACTTCCCTTATTTCTATACCCACTACTGGTCAAAGGAAGTAACAAGTCCTATATCAAAAAGATATCTGCAGTCCCAAATTTACTGCAGCACTATTGAAAACATCCAAGAAATGGAAACAACCCAAGTGTTAATCAACCCAGGGATAAAGAAAACTTCATGTATGAATGCACCAGAATACTATTCAGCCACAAAGAAGGATAGAATTCTGTCATCTGTGACAACATAAATGGAATTGGAGGACTTTTAAATAACGTAAGTCGGGCACAGAAAGACAAGTATGTATTTTCAGACTCAATGTGGAATCTAAAAAAGTTGATTTTACAGCAGTTGAAAGCAGAAAGAATGTTACCAGAGGCCCAGGAGAAGCAGGAACATAGCCTGATTTAAGCATCATGATAAATATGTATAATTTTATGTTTTATGATCACTTAAAATATAAATTTAAATGAAAAATATTTAAGTGAAGGAAAAACAAAGACCTACCCTAGAGTCACATAGACTTCTGTTTGACACTCAGCACCTATCCCTGCCATTTGCCTGCCTGGACAAGTTGGGCACGTTTGGTAATTTATCTTAAATCTAATACACACAAGGCTGGGGATGTGGTTCAGCAGCAGAGCCACAGCACCATGAAATATTCGAATACACACAGATATATAACAATACCAACCTCTTGGGACTATCATCAAGATTAAATAAGATGATTTATGCAAAGACCAAGGATGACATCCATTAGGCACCCAATAATGACAACTGCTTTCAACATTGGCATTAGCACTGTTTTATAATCCCAAGGAAAAGTCTCCTGAGCTGCTCACATACAGCACAGAAAACATCCAATAAAACTCTCCAACCAGACCCAAAGAAGAGCCATGAGACTCCGCCAGGACACGCTGCTGTTGACCAGGGGTCCCCAGGGCCAGTGTGGGCTGGAGAGTGAGGCCCTGGCATTTAAAGAGTTTGCTTCTCACAGACTGAACTGATGCATTTTTCTCATCAAAAATTTCTTGCACAGACCCAGAGCAATGGCTTCATCCATAGAAATAATTAGCATGCCCCTGGCAGCCTTTATTGATATTCGGTTTATAAATTAGTGACCTAGAGATAGGGCATCTCTTGCAGATTAATGGCTCACCAGGGTCATTACTGGTGCAAAGGCGCTTCCGGGGGCTACTGTTTTCTTCCAACTGGTTGTTAGGCCACAGTCTCAACTACCAAATGCTTCCTGCACACAAGGGTCTCCATTAGCAGCTGGGATGTGCACGCAATAACAAGATTCACCTTCCTACGTTGCACTTTGCATTTTTCCAAGCAAGGACAGGGGCTTAGTATTAGAATCAAATATTTATTTATGCTGAAAATCTTCACATAAAACAACCCTGCTCAGCTTATCCCCAGTGCAATGTCTGCTTCGCCACAGTTGGGGTGGCCTGCTGTTTGCCCCACATCCGTTCTCCTTTCTTCTTTGTAAGAAAACGCCAATTACATTCTGAGTGAAGCTGTGCTCAGCCAAAAGCTCACATTTCCTTGCTCTCCTTGTGGCTACTGAGAGGTGAGCAGAAGTCACTTTGCAAGACATCCTGGAAAGCCTTCTTGACCAGAACAGGGACAAGGTGGAGGGAGTACTGGTGGGCAGCTCTGGCCCTGGGAGATGTGTAAAATGGCCCAGAGTCAAAAATGAAGGGGTCAGGGTGCCTGCTGAGTTTCTGATGCTGCCCCCCTACCCTAATCTATCTCCAACCCTCTTTTATATGAGACAGACAAAAAGAAAAACCTGTCACGAACTGTGAAGGTGCAGCGCTTCACTCTGCTTCAGGATAACAAGCCAGGCTGCCCCAGTTTCAGGGTTCTGGCAGAAAGCACGAGACTCTAGAGTCAGAGACAAAGGAGCTTATTACTCACAGCGTGCAGCAGCTCCAGCTTCCTTCTCGCCTTCCTTTCCCCTCTTCCCAGGCCCCAGGGCAGCACCCAGGTGGATTCTGCACACGCAGCTTGTGACTCTGCTTGGCACCTCAGGAAATGAGAGCTTAGGAAACTCTGGTTTCTGTAGTGGACTGTGAGCCCAGCTGCCCAGCCCTCACCCTGCACAGGGACACTAGCTTTATCATACTGCACAGTCAACAAACCTCAGGGCCCCGAGGGAGGCGCTCCGTCTTCCCGTGCTGTTTGCAACAAATATCCAGGAGAAGAGATTGCAGGCTAACAGCTGTCCGCGCCTCTGCTTCGGAAACGAGAGCGAGCCGCGGAGACCCCCTCCCGACAGCAGCCACCGCCGCGTCCGCTGTGTAGCAGACAGTGAAGGAGACCCTTCCCCACGGATGGCTGTGCCACCTCGTCACTTTCACATGTAACAGAGCCTGGTCTAATAGAGCCTGAGAAGCTCTTTTAGAGTCTGAGGTCACATAAGATTGGGAAAAAACAGCTGGGTTAAATGCAGAACCGGGCTGCCTGGGTTCTGGTCCCAGTTCCACAGTTCATGAGCTGTGTGACTTAAGCAATATGCCGAATCTCTCTGTGCTTGGTTTTCTCGTTGAAAAGTAGGTGTAAGAAGGGCAGTTTCCTCTTGGCGGGGTGAGGATTAAGTGAGATGAGACACATGGATCATGGAAAGTGTCTGGCTTTCGGGAGACATGGGTGTGAGTAGGGAAGAGTCTCGTGGTGCCAGCAGACCTTGAAAACGGCCCAAGTCTGAGTCTGGATCTCAGCTTTGCCACTTTGGAGCCAAGGGATGTTGGGCAAGCATCCCCACCACAAATGTCATCTGCCTAGTGACACATTCCTCTCTGAGGCCCGTGGGGACGAGGGAGGTAACGCACGTGCAATGCTGAGCACAATAGCTGGCACGAGCAAGCTGGGCCACACAGCCAACAGCATTGCTGTTATTGTTCCTTCTTGTGTTAGATTGAAAATCCGTTCTTTAATCATCCGGAGACATCAGAAGACCTTTGTACTTCTTACTTGGCCACATGAATATTTTTAGTCAAACGTTATTAAATTTCTCTGATTGCAGACCCCTTTAATCTTCTGGTTTCGTTCTGACAGAGGTCACCTGGGGTCACTCCAACCTCATCAAATTCTCACTCAATTCAATTGCATCATAGAAAGGTGCAGGTTCTTAGAGCTAACCATTTTTATGCCTCTGAATCAGTGAAAAAGATTTGGTCTTTCTTCTTTTAAAAGGTCTCTGAACTCCATTTGTTCTAAATAATACTTTATGAGAAAGATCCAAGTGCTAATTGAAAGCATTTCGTTCCTCACATATTTAATAAAAACGAGGCCTGGAATATCTTGTCTACACTAAAATTCTCCAATGCTATCCACCGTTTTAATACAAATCTAACATATTGAAACAATTTCAAAAATTTGAAAGTTTAAAGATTATTATAGATTTTCTTAAAGTAAGATTGATTTGAATTATTTTTAAGATACAACACTTAATAGAATGTCAGTATAGAATTTCTTCATTTCATCACAGCTTTCTGACAGCTGAGAAAGGTCTCCTTCATACTGCTAAATTAGATCCTGTAATAAATGCACAATCTTGACTTGAGACAGGTTTATTACACTACCAAAAACGCCAGCAGTAAGCTTATAATTAAGCAGTAATATTAAGAGACAGTGAGCTTGGGCATGTATTCCAATAATGTGCAATGATTTGAAAAGAGCCAAATGTTGAGTGACAGGATTTTCCATTTATTAGTATTTGGAGTGATAGTTCATCCCAGCAAGCTCCTACGGGTGCATTTCTATTCTCCACAACTTTTTCTAACATCACCAAAATTCAGCCCAAAATAAATCTTGGAATCCTTCTGCTAATTTGTTTTCCATTGTCAAGAATCAAAAGAAAAAACCTCTGAAAAATAGTCCTGAGAACATTAAAGTTTGTTATTATTAAGCTAGAAAGTCCAGGGAGTAAAAATCATACCACAGTCAGACACAATTCAACAAGAATTTATTAAAGAGTTACAACAAGTTCACTCTTCACCTTCTGGCAAACTCCTATTCATCCTCCAAGAAGTTCGAGGTTCTTCTCTCGGAGGCCCTCCCTGATTTCCTTTAGCCCAGAGGGGAAGGGGCATGGACACCCTCCCGTATCAGCTCAAAGCACCCTGAGCACATCTGGATCATTGCATTCACCCATCTTGGTGTAAATTTTTAAGATTCAGCATTATTCCTTTGTACCCGAGGTACCTAGCATTCAGCTGAGAGTATGGTGGGTGCTGCCCAGTGCAATATATGAACAAGTTGGAGGTAAATCAGGGGGAACTCCAGCCACAGAGGAAAGGAGGAGTGGGGAACAGGGGGCCAGGGTGTGAGGAGCTGCCAGGTTTCTACAGGGTAGAGGTGAAACAAGAAGAGTAGGCTGGGTGGCCCAAAAGAGAGTAGGGGGCTTTGCCAACATGAACAGTGAAAAAGCCAGAGAGCAAAATTTTCTTATTTCTAAACAAGACCCATCTTCAAACTTGGCAGAATTTGGTCACTAGTGTGAAACTTCTGAGAAATTTTAGTACCCGGCCCTGGGTTCCAACTACGACCTTTTCCCCTCTTACATGCTGACAACACAGGAATCCATAACTCATAACCCTGTAAGCCAGAACAGAATGCACTTCTTCTTTATAATTAAGAAAAATAGTAAGGACTTCTAGTTGCAGCAGAGATGAACCATAGCAGCAGATTTGCCATCCATCTTTAATCTAGAGAACTAGGCAGAACATGTGAAATTATGGTTTACAGACATTGAACAGGTAGCGCTGGACTGAGAAGGGAAACAAGGAGATTCTCCAGGTGCACCTGCTCACTGCAGGGAGCAGTTTCCAGGCCACAGCACAGGGAGAGGGAACCCAACAGAGGCTGCTGATCTCAGGAAATGAGGAAGGAGAAACTCAAGTTTGTGGAGTTCAAGGTAACTAGGATGGGTATTGCGCTCTGGGGTTCAAGGGAGCTGCACAGAAAGACAGCTTCAGAAATCGGCAGGAAGACAGCTCTCCAAATCTGCAGGAGGGTCATCTCCAGTCTCATGGAATACTGATATACCTGTATTACACGGGCACAAGCAGCCACTTCCCAAGTCTGAAGGAGAACCACTCAGTCAACAAAGGAACAATTTCCACAAGATGCACAGGGCAAGGAAGAATGTGTGCTCCCAGAAACCAGAGAGAAAAGACTATGTGGATAAGGTGTAGGTGTTGGGAAGAACCCCCAAAAGTGTACCATATTAGTAGTGAAACCAAATTAGCACTAGACTAATGGATACTCTGGTCCTGACTTAACAGAGCCTAAAAGGAAGACTCAGAAGGATTAAACTGATTACAAGTAACTTAATAGCATTCCTGAACAAAATCCAATGCTATTTAAAGGAATATAATAAAATCAATTCCAGCAACCAACAACATAAAATTCACAATGTCCATCATCCAATAAATAGTTAGAAGGCAAGAAAGAAAGCAGAAAAAATAATGCCCTAGAAGATTAAAAATACCAATCAATGTAAGCAGAATCAGAAGTAACAAATAATGAAACTAGTAGAAAATGAGTCAAAGTAGCTATTATTAATATGTTCCGTAAGTTCAAGAATGTAAAGGAAGGTATGACCTTGGTGATAAAAGAAATGGAAGATATATAAAAGATACAAATGGAGTTTTTAGAGATATAAATTATAATATCTGAAATGAAAACTACATTGAGTGGAATTAAGGGTCTAGACAGTATAGATTTGAGCGTATAACAATAGAAACTATTCAAAATCAGTGGCTTCAACTCAGTGGCTGAAACAACAAGCATCTCAAGTTCTAGAGGTCAGAAGTCCAAGATTATGGTGTTAGAAGAGTCTGATTCTTGATGAGGCGTGCAACATATTCTTGATAACAGGAAAAAGCAAGGAAGTCTGCCTCAGCACTCCTATTCAAGGTCATACTGAAGGTCCTTTACATTCTAATGTAACAACAAAAATGAAATGCGTGTGGGTTATAAAGGAAGAAGTTAAACTCTATTGACAAACAACATGGTAGGAATCCTAAGGAATCTCCAAATAATAGCTGCTAGAATTAACATTTGAATTTAGAAACCAAATGGTTTCAGGAGTCAAGGTCAATGTACAAAAATCATTTAGATTTAAGTGTATTAGTGCTGAAAACTGAAAATTAAAATTTTTAAAGTACAAATTAAAATAGCATTAAAAATATGAAACACTTGGTAATAAATTTAAGAAAATATGAGTAATAACCATTCACTAAAATCTATAAAATACTGTATTAGAAATTGAAGTGAGACTAAATAAATGAAGGATATACCATGCTCATGGATAGGAAGACTCGATATTCTGAGACGTCAATTATTTCCATATTGATCTACACATTTAATGCATTTTAACCACATCTATAGCATGAATTTTAATAGAAAAGAATAAACTGATTCTAAAATACATTTGGAGACTGGAGATGTAGCTCAGTGGTCGAGTGTTTGGAATGCATGAGGTACTGAGTTTAAATGCCAACACTGGAGGGAAAAAAAGGAGAAACTAGAATTCTCATATAGCATTAGTGGAACTGTAAAGTATCAGTCCCCTTAGGAAAACAAGCTTGGCAACTTCTCGTGAAGGTATCATCCATATGACCCAGTGATCTCTAGGCAATCCTAAGGTGGAGGAAAACAATCACATAGAGAAGTGCACCCAAATGTTCATGGAAGCTTTACTCATAATAACTATAAATGAAAACAACTCATGTACATCAATTAGTGAATGTGTAAACAAATTGCACACTATCCATTTAACAGAATAATCACTCAGAAGTTTGAAGAACTAATGAGTCATACACCCCCCAGTGCAGATGGGTTTCAAAACCATCATGCTAAGATGAAAGCTAAGATGAAGTACAAGAGACTTCATACTGCATGATTTCACTTGTAAGGAATTCTAGAAAAGGCAAAACCATAATGTTAGAAATCAGATCAGAGATCCCCTTGAGCTGGGAGTAAAATAAAGTGCTCTCAATGGGACAAAGGGCAATGTGGGTGATAGAAGGGTTACGTATGTGAGGCCCTCACAACTCTGTACATTTACAATCTCACTACTCACTGTTAACACTTTTAATGTGCCTCCTTTCAATCTTGTTTTTTCTTAAATTTCCTGGAACTTATCCTGAAGAAATAATCAGAATGTCTCCAAATATTAAGAAGAAAAGGATTTAATTTTAAAAACTGGAAACAATCAAACTATCTAACAATATGGACCTAGACAAATGATGATACATCCCTTTAAGGAAATATTATGAATGTAGCAAATAAAAGTCATATTTTCATACATGGAAATATTCATGACAATATAAAATTCATGAGCAGTAGAGAATACTTTATATTCATATAATCTTAACTTTGTTTGTATAAACAATGTATGTATGAATATATGCATAGAGTTGTGCGATTTCTTTGTTCTGACACAGGTCAGTGGTGCCTAGCCAATGTAAAAATGCCGAAGAACTTCCTAGAACTGGCATTTGAAAGGAAGTTGTCATCTGAAGCAAGGTCGTGCAAGGTTAGCGTGATGATCCAGCTCTTCCAGGGAGTGGGGAGCCTGCTTCTTGACGGTCTGGTTGTCAGAGCTTGATGATGAGCCACACCCATAGTATCCCCTCACCCCAAATTTTTATGCAATACAACAAACTTGATAATAACCCAAGAATATACAAAAATGCAGATATCACAGAATGAACTTGAAGGCAGGTTTGAGAGGTTTGGGGTACTTGAAAACACAAGTGATCTTCCTGCTCATAGGCAGTGTGTTTGCATAAAGAAGCATGATTTATAGCCCCTTGAGCAAGTCACTTAGTCTGAATTCAGCCTTTTCTTCTAGAAAATAGGGAACAATACTTTCTATCCTCCCTGTATCACAGGGTTATGGTAAAAATCAAATGAGGTGGCATATGTAAAATGAATTTTCAATTCACAAATCATAAGGTCGAAGGGAGGTAGCTTTATTCCATGACTTTGGGGTCACTAACAATTAGCAGCAACTTGATGGCTTTCAGGCCCCTGTCCCAAAACATGACCTTCCCCAGTATGGTGCATATGAGCATGAAGCTGTTTGGATATAAGTTTAGTTGTGGGCTAGGTGACAAATGATGCACTAATTTCACTGAGGCCAAGTTTTATCCATTGTGGAATAAGGGATGTTAAGACCTCCTCGCAGGGTTCTTGTGAAGCATAAACGAAGCAGAATATGCTGCATCTGTAACAGAGGCCATGGCACACAGTAGGCACCTCATGTGGGTTACTTTCCCTGCCTTGACTTAGGTCCCACAAATTCCTCTAATTAATGACACTCAATGACAGCCCTTGACACACAGGAGAATGATAATAAGACTAAGGGTGGCACATGCCCCCAGATGTCCAGTCAAAATATATATATATATATGTATCTATGTGTTAGAAAAGAGAAGGGCTTCCAAGAAGTAAATAACACACATACAATAGTGAACTGTGTCATGATTCTCTTTATTCCAAACTTCCATTTTATCAATAGAAATGAAGAAAACAAGATAAGGAAAAAGATGAAGAGCAACTTCCTGCAGGCATGAGTGGTTTAAGGCTTACTGGTGTCTTCAGGTGAAAGCATTCTTTTGAAAATTCAAGGTGTGTCCCATGGTGGGGGAGTGTGGTATTCAGAACAAGGGACAGGGAAACCTTTCAGTCCAGTACACCAAGGTCAGTGCCAAAGGGCACTGGAGAGCAGGGGATGATTCTTCACCCATCTTCCCTGTGCCAACACTGGGCACCAAAGCAGTACTTCATGTTTTTCAAACCACTTCCAAATGCCTTCCATACCTGAGGCAGGTGAGGGAAGCAATGCAGATCTCATCAGAAGAGGTGAGAAAAATCAGTCCTAGGGAAAGACAGAGAGTAGGCAAAATAATGGTAATGTAACCTAAAACCAGGCCCAGACCTTGGTATTGATGGGGTTATAAGGGCAGTACCATGAGCTGAGGTATGCTAAGCTAACATGTTTATGCAATTTTCCATATATTTCAGAGATTTTATTTTTAACGATAAATAACATTGATGAACATTATTTTATTTTTCATTGGTTCTTTTTAGTTACACGTAAGATCAAGATTCATCTTGACATAACCATAAAAGCTTAGAATGCAATTTGCACTAATTTGGTAACTAGTAATTCCCTTTTCCTAGATGCCCTTCCACGATGAATGTTTAAGAAAATTTGGAATACATACACAATGGAGTATTACTGAGCCATAAAGAAGAATGAAAGTATGGCATTTGGCAGTAAATATATGGAACTGCAGGCTATCTTGCTAAGTGAAATAAGCCAGACACAGAAAGTTAAAGGTTGAGTGTGTTCTATGATGTGCAGAAGCTAATCCAAATAAGGAGGAGCAAAAGGAGAGGACAGTGGGGTGGGGGATTCCATCAAAACAGAAGAATGATCAGTGGAGTCGAGGAAGGGGGTTGGTGGGGGATGGGATAAGGGAAGGACAGTGGAATGAATCTGACCTGACTTTCCTGTGTATATGTATAAATATACCACAGCAATTCTCACCATAGGCATATACACAAGACACTAATTTAAAAAAACTTATAAGTAGATAGCAGAAATATCAATAGAGGGAAGGGAACAGGGGAGGGAGGAGGGGAGATGACCATTATTTTAATGGTTACTATTTAAAGTTCCTTCCTCCAAATGGGTCAGTGTAAAAATTGCAAAGAAAACAGCCTGACATCGGTATCTGTAAGGTGGTGTGCGTGGCAAACTAGAAGAGAATGAAGTCCTTCCATGAGGACCCATCCATGAACCCTCTCGCTGTGCTTTCTAGAACTTGCGTCGACCACGGCCACCAGCTTCCCTGCAGAGTTCTCTGACGGCAGGAGGAGGCACAGGAAGCACTTCTCTGAGGTTCCTTGAGCGGGAGACCCTGACCTTCTGACATTGAGGAGCAGGGCCAGGTTCCCTTGTCTCAGAAGCCTAGGGCTAATCTGTCTGTGCCAAAGATTCTGTTCAACAAGGGCACAAATCAAGGTGAAGTTCTTCGCCTTTCCTGGAAGCAGAGATAACTACAAATAGAATGCAGTAATAATAGGCAGGCGGGACCATTGTGTTCTTTTAAAAATTGGGAACAGCGGGAAGTCGATAGCTCCTAGGTAAATGTGACAAGAGCAGCATAATAGAATCTAAATCCATCCCACCGCCAAACCCAGTAACATCCTGATGAAATTAGTTCTTCTTTTCTTTTTTTTAATAAAGGAATACATTTTCCCACCATCTCTTCTCCCCTATTGGCTTCCTCCTCTGGAGACTTCCGCCAGCATCCTAATTGATTGCCACTGATTAGGATTTTAGCGACTTCAGAGGCTGCAGTGGACCCCGCCCACCAGGGCCATTCTACAGCGATGTATTTCAGCAAGATGTGGTGTTCATGTAGATAGAAAGTTCTTAATAGAATCTGGGAAGATGTTCTTTGGCAGAAAATGATTTCGTAGACATTTTTCATTATGATAGATGTGGTATTACAGCCGTTATAAAAAATTTCAAGCTGTGTTGCGGCTTTGTCACCAGTGTTATAAATCACTCACTCGTATATTAAAGTCTGTGGAAAGCAACTGGAGGGAGGAAAAAAACCCTCTTCTCCTATTTACAGACTAGGTGTAATTCGGTATTATTCTTCAAGGTTCAAGGCAGCTTAGAGAATCTGTATTCAGGGCTTCCGCAAGGATCAGGAGATCACGTTCCATTACTGCTGAGGTGGGAGTGAAGCATCAGAATAGAGTTAACATTTCCTGCCGTAAATTCTGACGTAAAGGAAAGAGAAAGGCTGTGTTTCAGGGAGATGGAGGACAGCGGAACCCCCGGCACTTGCAAAACCAGCTAGGTCGGACACAGAGAATCAACAAGTTAGGCCATGAGCAATGGGTGCCGCACAGGCCACTGGGTATGGCACGCAGGCGTGTGTGTGCACTTGCTCTTCCTCTGCCTCTGCAGCAACCTGAACACGTGGCTCCATGCTGGGACTTCAACTGGGCTGAGAAGGCCTGACTCGGGGGCTGCAAACTGACGGAGGGCCTGTCTGACGCATTGGATCTGGAACCATCTAAACACAGTAGGAGGGCAGGGAGGGAAAAGCCATTCACGGAGCTGCGCTCGCCTTTTTCTCTATCAAAACCTGATCTATTTGAGTGTGGTGCCTGCGCTTTTAACCCCCGCACAAAGGCAGGACCATTTAGGGTCAGAATGGTCTGACATCCAGTTGCTCATTGGCAGGGGAGGGCTGGGGGTGAACACTGAGGGACTTAGCCATGGGTTTGCCTCCCAGGGGATGCTGGCGATATCTGAAGACATCTTTGGTGGTCAGAACTACAGAAGGTGCTACTGGCATCTGATGTGCAGGCCACAGATGCTGGCAAACCTCCCATAGGGCACAGAAGAGCCCAGAGACCGTCCATCATCCCATCGTCCACACCAAATGTGCCGAGGTTGAAAACCTGGTCTAGCTACCCAGGCAGACCTCCAGACCAGTAAGTGATGGTCTGAACTCTGTTGTTTTTCTTTTTCCTTTTTTTTTTTTTTGGTCCTATAAAGAGAGTGATCCTGAGTCAGGATGAACTGTGTTCCTCATTTTCATCTCTTGGAACATGGGTCTATTATCTACAGAGATACAAGAACTTTATGTTTCTAAACAACAGCAACAAAAGGTCCCAAAAGAATGTGGGCATTCCTCCTTTTCCTCAGTGGAGCCTCTGTGTCCTGCAGTGCAGTGGCGGGCACTTAAAAACAGGGTCCCCATCTGTGGGAAGAATATGCTTCTCCTCCCTGAGACACTCCCTGTGAGGGACAATCACCAGAGGATGGTGCCAGGCTCAGGCCGGCCTGTCAATCAACCCTCCAGAGAACCCCATAACCCTGTTCCTGACACAATGACTGAAGGGACCAGAAAGCAAAGGGAGTGCAAGCCAGGCGGGGGTGGTGACCACTTGAAGCTTTCGTCCCAGCTACTTCTCACAACTTTGAAACTGGGTGGTGTTTTGAATAGTTTATTGCAAGGAAAACATAAGGCCCAACACGGTTAGGCAATGAGGCCCGTCCCACTCCTGGCAAATAAAAGGGTTGGAATTCGGACCCAGTGGATCTGACCACGCCTTTTCCTCTTCCATCTTCTTAGCTTTCTCACGCCATGGAATACCACGGTAGAGATTCGTTCCTGCGCATAAGCCACTCTTGATCGTAGGAGCTGGCATGCGACGGTGGCAGCAGACTGGGCTTGCTGCTTTCACATACAAATTCGGTAAGATTCAATCCTGGTCATGAAACCCAAAGGGACTTGATTAATGAGCAAATATTCATCAGTTCTAGATTGTACCTGAATGAAAGCGCCTGAATGTGCTCATTGCAAACACTGATGGCGGAACCCAGAGCCAAAGAGGGAAAACGCTCTGCCAGCCCTCCACCGAGGCTGCGCCTGGCACGGTGAGTGGAACGTCGCGTGCATGTGCGTGTACGCACAAACACCCTCATGATTTTACCCCAAAGAAGGCTTCTCTGGTAATTCTATACTCCCTGTTGCACCTTCCAGCTAGACTCAGAAGACAGCGCATGTGTTTCCCTTACGTATTTAAATCACAGTCCTGCCAACAGTTTCCCATTCAGTGTTTGACCCATTACATCGATCGGTGGTTCTCAATCCTGAGTGTGCATCACCTCTGACAAAAGAGGTAATGCCTCTTTTTTAAAAAATCTAATAATCTTCAAAGGCACCTCACACGATCCAAAAGAGCAAAGCCTATTATTCAGACCCACCCCTATGTGACCTCGAGCCACACATGCACCCTGGTCACAGCACTAATTGCTGCTATATGCCACAAGTATCCCAGAGAAGGTCTCGGAGTCTGTCTCCTCTATGCTCCATTTTCTGGCTTCTCAAAACAGACCTTTCCCTCTAATAGCAGTTATGTCAGCAACGAAGACAAAGAAACATCTCTGAGAGAGTGATGCATGCTGGGACACCCCACAAGTCCCTGGTGCGGAGGCAGGAAACTCCGCCTCACTCTGCAAAGGGAAGATAACCTGAGTCCTTTGGCTTTCTCCTTCCCAGATCCTCATTTAACTTGTTACTGATGGCTACGAGATAGTCTAATACCACTGCAACTGCCGGGCTGGGTTTCAGCTACTTGCACGCTTGAATTTTCTGCTTTAATAACTGAAACACGGAAATTCTTAGTTAAGTTCAGACCTGAGCCATGCATAAAATGAATCATTTAATCACGAAGAAAATTCCCCAGCTGAGGTAAACAGCAGGTTTTAAACGGTTCCATATACCCAGGCTTTCTCGATATTCTCCAAGGAGACGTGTATAGAAATTACGAATATCTAAAATAATCCTGCATCTTTGGAGCTTAAAAAGCCTCAACTTCAGTGAATGAAAGTAAAGTGCAAAAATAAATGGGGCTTAATTGCATTAGAACACCTGCATACCTGATCACTTCAACACCAGCACAGTCCAAAACCGTGCTCTCTGAGGCTGTCGAACTGCATTGTGGGGGACAAAAGGCAGGGCCTTTTTAGCTCTGATCCAGCTGATTTTGCTGTTTGGCTTCTGGCTGGCTGGTGGCTCTGTCTGTCTGCTGGGTTTCTGCCTTCTCGTCACCGGCATGGTTTACCATGAACCTGTGCATCCAACAGGGCTTCGAGGTGGGTTGAGGGTGGCTGGGAACTTCTGCATGGTGGTGATAGAAGGGGAGGGGTCCCCAGTGAGGCCCTGTGTGATAAAAGTAGATGGTAACACCCCAAGGCAGAGTTTGAATCGGGAGCAGAGAGAGCGACGGTTCTTCCAATCCATGCCATCTCTAAGTTTCATGCTACTTAGGATTCCCTGGGCTTTAAAGGCTGCAAGCCAGAGATCAAAACCCTTTTGTAAACTGCCTCTGAATAATGCAGCAAATGGCATCTGGAAGCTGAGGCTGGATCATTACAGTAAGAAGAAGCAATATTAAAGTTAGAGACCTTTTTTTTTTTTTTTTTTCCCAGAGAAAGGCTCATTTCCTAGAGACTCCAATTTGCATCGGGCTCTTTAATAGCATCTAATTGATGGGTTTCAATTACAAAGGAACAAAAAGGTAAGTGGGGCCGCCACTTGCCAGTTGGGATCATTCACATACCCTGGAAATCTTCTTATCATTAGAGGGGTCCAACCTTTGGCCCACGTGAGGAATTTTACTCATCTCCCCAGAAGATGATTAAAAAGAAACCAGGGATGTAATGAGAGAATTCCTACCAGGACCAGCACACACAGAGTGGGTTTTAAATAAAGCATGAATTATTTTCAACTACAGAGACCCTATTTGGAGGAAGGAGAAAGCAGAGCGGACAGTACAAGAGGAATTAAAAACCTCCACCTGAAGTTCCCACCTTCTCTTTGAGCCCCAACCCTTGTGCTATGAGTTCGTCAATATTTAATGTCCTTCCTTCTCTTATTGTTTCATCCCCAAATCTTATGCTCTGTTTATCTGAAGGGTGCCATGTGTCTAGACACCAACGAGAACTGGGAGTGCACACGAAGAGTGAACCAATTACTCTGTTCAGCGCAATAAGCATTCATTGAGTGCCTGCTGTGTGCTCGGCTCTGAGAACGTGAAGATCGGGATGACGCAGTTCAGTGCAATGGTTAGGAATCCAACTCCACAGCCAGACTGTCAGGGTCTGGCTTGTAAAATGCACATGGTAACAATGCTCCCTGTGACAGAGTTGGGCAAACCTGCCAGTTAATCTATGCAAAAGTGGTTGGCAGGTACAGTCAGTGCTATAAAATGTTAGCTTTTATAGCTATTATTTTTCTAGGATGCCTCAGATCAGAGGGGGGGAAAAAAGCAAGAACAATAGTTTCAACCTTGTGTGATGAACACTGTATTGATTAGCACAGAAGCTTTGGGAGTGCAGAAGATGGTCTGAATGGGAGGAGGCAAGTCGGGCTGGAATAAGAAAAAATATTCAATAAGAGATGAAATGTTGTTGAAAATTGTCTAAAGAAAAAAACTAAGTCTGTAGCCAGCACGAATCTACGAATTTCCACTTCTGCTTTTAAAATAGGATTTTTCTCTACAGCTCAATCCTTTTCTCAAGTCTGAGGCTCAGAATCGTCTTACAGAGTCACAGACGTCCCTTCTCCTTCATGTTCACGCCCGTACACGCTGAGTCTGCAGCCTCTGCCTGAGTTCTGGTAGCTAGGCAAGAGGAAACTGGCACGTAGTTGCTAGGGTTACAGCCCAGCGTGGCCACTGCTGGCTCTGGGACCTTAGACAAGGTTCTTGACTCTGGGTGGACTCGTCTAGGCTAAATGGGGACATTGCAGGGCCTGCCTCTGTGGATGAGGATTAACTATGTTAATATGTGTCAACCTGAACAGGGACCTGCACAACACAAGCCCTGTGTGAACAGTGATCATGATTACAGCTGTTTTTTGTTAGTAACAACCTCCCCAGAATTGGAAGTGACCGGGCTGGTTGCTGAAAACCTGTTAGCCATGACAGTTCTTTTTGTTTTCAACAATCTTAGGAGTTATAATTGCAGGCCATAAGTTGCAAATATTTAAAGGATAAAAGGCGACAATATTTGATATATATGTATCTGTGCAACCATCATCACAGATGAGGTAAAATTTCCTCTGTAAAATCCCTGCCACAAGTCACTTGCTTTCCTCCTCCATTCCCAGGCAAATGCCTGTCTGCTCTGTCATGGGAGATTAGTTCACAGTTTGCTTAATTTTATATAAATAGAATTGTGGACCCCGTACCCTTTTTTAATGTGGCTTTATAAGTTCAGCATAACTATTTATGCTGAACTATTGTTGTGCCACCTATTAATGGTTTATTCCTTGCCATTGATGAATAAGATTTCATTATGTGGGTGAAACAGACTGTCCCTTTACCTGTTGATAGACATTGGAGTTGTTTCGGGTTTGGAGATATTATAAATAAAGCTGCTATAGACACACTCATGTAAATTCCTGTATGAACACAAGCTTTCGTGTCTCCTGGGCAACTGGATAAAAATCATATAGAACAGATATGTTTAACTTTTAAGAAGTCCCCAAAACTCTTTTCTGGAAGCTGTTCCATGGAACAGTCCCTGTGGGAAGTATACAAGAACCTCAGTTTCTCTCCAGCTTCACCAGCTCTGCTTGGTCTGTCTTTGTTAATTTTTCCCTTCCAGCCAGTGTGCAGAGGTGTCTTGACAAGGTCTTAATTTGCAGTTCCTTACTGACTATTGATTTTGAGTGTCTTTTCATGTGTTTATCATTCACACATACATCATTGGTGAGATCTTTTTTCAAATATTTTGTCCAGTTTGGGGATGGGTGGTTTGACTTCTCAGTATTGAGTTTTGAGGGTTCTTGATTTAATTTAGACATAATTATTTATCAGGTATATCATTTGCAAATATTTTCTTCCAGTGTGTTGTTTCTTATTCTCTCAACAGTGTCTTTTAAAGAAGAGATGTTTTTAAATTTGATGAGGTTCAATTTATCATGTGTTTTTTTTTTTTATGGATCATGCTTTTGCTCTTGAGTCCATGAAATCTTTGCCCAACCTAAGTCATAAATAGTTTCTCTTCAATTTTTCCTAGAATTTTTGTATTTTTAGGTTTTACACTTAGATCTATGATCCTAATTGAGTTAACCTTTACACACGGCGAGAGGTGTGGACCAAAGTTCACTTACTTGCATTTGAATAACCAAGTGCAACAGGACCATTTATTGAAGAGGTTTTGCACCTTCTGCCAAAAATCAGTCATCCACGCGTGTGGGACACTGTTATGTTCCAGTGATATACTTGCCTATTTTGACGTCAGCTCCACACCGTCTCAATTACTACAGGTCTACAATAAGCCTTAAAATCAAATGATATCTGTCTGCCAACATTGTCCTTTTCCAAAGTGGGGTTGGCTATTCTGGGTCCTTTATATTTCTATGGGAAATTTAGAATCAGCTTACTGTTTTCTATCAAAACACCTCCTGGGATCAGGTATATAGATAAATTCTGTAGAATTCACATCTTCACAAAAGTAAGTGTTTCAACCCATGAAAATGGCATTATCTCTTTTATTTAGATCTTTTTTATTTCTTTCAGAAATGTACTCTAGTTTCCTTCATGTAGTTTCAATTCATAAGTCATACACATTTTTGCAGATTTATCCCCTAAGTATTTCATATTTGTGATATTATTATAAATTGCATTATTTTTTACTAAAGTGTCTAATTGTAGATATTGTATACAATGTAGACTATATACATATAAAATGTCAATATGTATATAGCAAACTGATTTTTGTATATTGATATCAAAACTGTAAACATGCTTAATTTACTTATTAAGTCTACTTGACCTAATTAGAGTCTATGATAAATTGTCAGGTCACCTGGAAACAAACACTTTTACTTCTTCTCTGATCTAGATAGTTTTTTGTTTTTTGTTTTTTGTTTTTTGTTTTTTTTTTTTTTTTCTTTTTCTTTTTTTCCTTATTCCGCTGGCTAGAAGTTCTGGAGCAATGTTGAATAGAAGCATGACAGAAGCACACATCTTTTTCTTATTTCTGATCTGATAGTCAGCCTTTCACCAGCAAGTGTATTAGCTGTACATTTTCTTGTAGATGTCCTTTATCAGGCTGAAGATGATTTTTTTATATTCTGAGTTTGCTTAGCATTTGAATCAGGAATGAATATTCAATGTTTTATAAAATGTTTTTCTGCATCATTTGAGGTGATCATGTTTTGTTTCCTTTTTATTTTTTAATATGGAAAATTGCATTGATGGGTATTTTTTATTTAGTGTTGTTAGGGATTGAACGCAGGGCCTCACACACGCTAGGCAAACATTCCACCATTGAGCTGTATCACCAACCGACATTAAGTGTGAATGGTTTTCAAGTTCTTTATATATCCCAAAGATTAATGCTTTATTTGAGGTGCATATGCTAAAGATTTTCTCCCAATTTGTAGGCTCTCTCTTCACATTATTGATTGTTTCTTTCACTGAGAAGCTTTTTAGTTTGAATCCATCCCATTTATTGATTCTTGATTTAACTTCTTGCACTTTAGGGGTCTTGTTAAGGAAGTCAGATCCTAGACCGACATGGTGAAGATTTGGGCCTACTTTTTCTTCTAGTAGGGGCAGGGTCTCTGTTCTAGTGCCTAAGTATTTGATCCACTTTGAGTTGAGTTTCATGCAGGGTGAGAGATAAAACTTAACACTAAAAAAACAAATAGCCCAATCAATATATGGGCTAAGGAACTGAACAGACACTTCACAGAAGGTATACAACCGATTAACAAATACATGAAAAAATGCTCAACATCTCTAGAAATTAGAGAAATGCAAATCAAAACTACTCTAAGATTTCATCTCACTCCAATCATAATGGCAATTATCAAGAAAATAAGCAACAACAAACGTTGAAGAGAATGTGGGGGAAAAGGTGCACTCATACATTGCTGGTGGAAATGCCCATTGGTGCAACCACTATGGAAAGCAGTATGAAGATTCCTCAGAAAACTTGGAATGGAACCACCAGCTGATCCAGTTATCCCACTCCTCAGTTTATACTCAAAGGACAGACATCACTACCCTATGAACATGTATGATTACACAAGTATGAGTCTACATCATGCACAGCCATAAAAACAAAATGATGTACCCCATTTGTGTACAATGAATCAAAATGTAGCCTATAAAAATTTTTAAAAAGGACTTAAAATCAGCATACTACAGTGGCATAGCCACATCAATGTTTATAGCAGCTCAGCTCACAATAGCTAAACTATGGAACCAACCTAGGTGCCCTTCAACAGATGAATGGATAAAGAAAATGTGATATACAATGGAATATTGCTCAGTTTTAAAAAAAGAATGAAATAATGGCATTTGCTAGTATATCGACAGAAATGGAGACTATCATACTAAGTGAAATAAGCCAATCCCCCAAAACCAAAGGCTGATGTTTTCTCTGATATGCACATACTAATTCACAATGCAGGGGAGCAGGTGCAGCTCTAGGGAAGAATAGAGTTACTTTATATTAGGTAGAGGGGAGTGAAGGGAGGGGAAGGGGTATGGGGTAGGAAGAATAGTAGCGTGAAACAGACATTATTACCTCAGGTACATATATGACCATATGACCAATGTGGTCCTATAATATGTACAATCAGAAAAATGAGAAATTATACTCCATTTATGTATGATTTATCAAAACATATAAATGCATTCTACTGTCATGTATAACTCATTAGAACAAACTAAAAAATTAACTTTAAAAAAGTGTAAATGTTTGAACGGCCCTGCCTTTCTAGGAGAGATCCCAGTCGCTGGGTGTGTGTGTGTGTGTGTGTGTGTGTGTATGTGTTTGCAGGTGGATACTAGTTGGACTCTATTAGTACAATTTTATTTAGAATTTTCATGTCTATTATTTTGGTCTATAATTTTATGTGCTTAAAATATCTTGGTTAGGTTTTAATATCAGGTTCATGTTGTATTCATCAAATGAGTTGGAACATTGTCCTCGCTTCTCAATTTTCTAGAAGAGTTTGTGCAGAATTGGTCTCATTATAAATGGTAGATTTTTACCAATAAAGCCATTTGGTCCTGAGGGAAGATTTTTAACCAGAAATTCAATTCTTTTACTAATTACAGGGTCACTCAGGTTATGTATTTCTTCTTGAATAAATTTTGATGGTTCGCGTTTTTCATGAAATTTGACTATCTTATTGACACTGTTAAGTGCACAGTTGTTCATAATCGCCCCTCATTTTCCTTTTAAAATCTGCATTATTTGTATTAATTATAACTGATATGGGTAATTTGTATCTTCTGTTTTTATTTCCTGGTCAGTCTCATTAGCTGTGCTTCAATTTTTTAATCTTTCCAAAGAAACACCTTTTTGTTTCATTGACTTTCTCTATTTCTTTTCTACTTCCATCTTATTGATTTCCATTCTAATCTTTAGTATTTACTTTTACTTCTTACTTTGTGTTTAATTTGTTCTTTTCTTAGTTTCTTAAAGGTGGAAGCTGTGGTTATTACTTTGAGAACTTTCTCCCCTGCTAATAGACTCTGTGCTATAAATCTCACCCTAAGTATTATTTAATGGCTATCACAAATTTAATGTGTTGTGTTTTCATTTTCATTCTTTTCAAAATACTATCTAGTTTCCATTCATTTTCTTCTTTGACTCATGGGTTGTTTAAAATTATCTTTTTGGTTTGGGGATTTTCCAGACTACTTCTTGTTATTGATTTCTAATTGCCTTCATTCTTAGGGTGCCTGAAATCTTTCCAAATTTACTGAGACTTGTTTTGTGGTTCAGAATATGGTCTATCTTCATAAATGTTCGATGTATATTCTACTGTAAATCAGTGGAACATTCTTAACATTTAATTAGGTCAAGTGGGTTGACAGCATTGTTCTAATATTTATATTCCTACTGATTTTTTGTCTGCTTATTCTAGTAACCATGAGAAGAGAGCTATTTGATGCATGCAATCATAGTGTGTGTTTATGTTTTTGCGATTTTGTCACTTATTGTTCCATGCATTTGAAGTTCCGTTACTAAGTGCATAAATGTTCAGGCTTGTTGTGTCCTCTTAGAGAATTGGCCCCTTTATTACCATGAAATTATCTTCTTTCTCTCAGGTGTTAGTTTTCATCCTGGGAGGTTTTTTTTCTGGCATTCATGTGGCTATTCCAGTTTTCTTTGAAATAGTGCTAGCATAGTACAATAGGTTCTCAACATTTTTTTTATTTATTTTTTTATTTTTACAGACTGCATTTTGATTCATTGTACACAAATGGGTTACAACTTTTTGTTTCTATGGTTGCACATGATGTAGATTCACACTATTCATGTAATCATACATGTGCATAGGGTAATGATGTGTCTCATTCTACCATCTTTCATACCACGCCCCCTCCCCCTCTCATTTCCCTTTACACAATCAAGAGTACCCCCATTCTTCTCTTATGCCCCACCATCCCCGCCACCACCACCCCATTATGTATCATCATTCACTTATGAGGGAAAACATTCAGCCTTTGGGTTTTGGGGATTGACTTATTTCACTTAGCATGATATTCTTCAATTCCACCCTTTACCTGCAAATGCCATAAATTGGTTTTTCTTTATGGCTGAATAATACTCCATTGTGTGTATATACCACAGTTTTCTTATTCAATCATCTATTGAAGGACATCTAGTTTGGTTTTGCAATCTAGCTATTGTGAATTGAGCTGCTATAAACATTGATGTGGCTACGATACAATAGTATGCTGATTTTAAGTCCTTTGGGTGTAGGCCAAGGAGTGAGATAACTGGGTCAAAAAGTGGATCCATTCCAAGTTTTCTGAGAAATCTCCATACTGCTTTCCAGGATGGCTTCATGAACTTGCAACTCCACCAGCAATGTATGAGTGTGCATTTTTCCCCACATCCACACCAACACCTATTATTGCTTGTGTTCTTGATAATAGCCATTCTAATTGGAGTAAGATGAAATCTTAGAGTTGTTTTAATTTGCATTTCTCTAATTACTAGAGATGTTGAACACTTTTTCATTTATTTATTAATTGCCTGTGTGTCTTCTTCTGTAAAGTGTCTGTCCAGTTCCTTAGCCCATTTATTGATTAGGTTCTTTGTATTTTTGGTGTAAAGTTTTTTAAGTTCTTTATAAATTTTGGAGATTAGTGCTCTATCTGAAGTGTGTGTGTGGAAAAAATTTCTCCCACTCCATAGACTCTCTTTTCACATTATTGATTGTATCCTTTGCTGAGGAAAACCTTTTTAGTTTGAATCCATCCCATTTATTGATCCTAATTTTGATTTCTTGTGCTTTGGGAGTCTTGTTAAGGAAGTCTGGTCCTAAGCCAACATGATGAAGATTTGGGTCTACTTTTTCTTCTACTTAGTGTAGGGTCTCTGGTCTAATTCCTAGGTTCTTTGTCCATTTTGAGTTGAGTTTTGTGCAGGGTGAGAGATAGGGGTTTAATTTCATTTTGCTGCATATGGATTTCCAGTTTTTCCAGCACCATTTGTTGAACAGGCTATCTTTTCTCCTTTTGTATGTTTTTGGCCCCTTTGTCTAGTATGAGGTGACTAATATTTAAGTAGTTAGGTCCTTTAAAGTCACTGTGAACACTGAATTAACAAATACTCAATTATTGCTCCTAAAGAAAATATGCAAAGGCATATCTCGTGTAAATTATATCTAAAATATTTAAAACAACTCATCCTGATAAATCACATATTTTACTTAAAAAAAAAAAAGTAAAGAAGGTTCAAATGTGGTAGGGGACTTGCCTGAGGCTACCCAGCTACCAAATAACAGTGCTAGGAATCAAATCCCATCCACTAGCCCAAGAGCATCTTCTATTTCCAAAAGAGAGAGACTGTTTGAAAGTGGATAACAGACTCCAGAAGGTTGCCTTAGTGGAACCCAGTTGGTAATGCAAGCAAGGCAACTCACATGCTTTGCCATTCTTTGTATAGCTGCTAACAACCGCAAAAGCACTGAAAGTACTGATTCTAGAGTTACAAATAGATCTTAGCAAGTAGGCTCATTTGTAAACACAGAACCCACAAATAGTGAATGAGAACTGTGTGTCTTTCTTCTTCCTATTTATAACTTTTTATTGAGAGTGCATTTTTGGATATTACTTTTTTATTCAGTCTGACAGTCTGTGCCTTTTAATTGGGATATTTAAACCATTTTCACTTAGTGTGATTATTGATAGCATTATAGTTAAACCTATCATCTCACTACTTGCTTTGTAGTTGTCCCATCTGTTGTTGGTTTCTTTTGGATTAACTGAATATTTCATATAATTTATTTTATCTCCTTTATTGTTTTATTAGCTATAATTCTTTTTTGTTGCTTTTATTTTAGAAGTTACCTTAGAATTTATACTGGGCTTCTTTCTCAGTCTACCTGTGAGGAACATCACACCCTCTTGTGTAAGAACTTTCCAATAGCAAGTCCCATTTCTCCCTGTCCACGTTTTGGGTTACTGTCATAATACATTTTGGGCAGGGGGGGTACCAGGGATTGAATTCAGGGGCACTCAACCACTGAGCCACATTCCAACCCTTTTTTGTATTTTATATAGAGACAGGGTATCACTGGGTTGCTTAGTGCTTCACTTCTGCCGAGGCTGGCTTTGAACTTGCGTTCCCCCTGCCTCAGTCTCCCAAGCTGATGAGGTTACAGGAGTGTGCCACTATGCCAGTGGGTTATTGTACAGTAAGTTATGCACGTGTTGCAAAATCCTACACCGCACTGTTGCTATTTTTGTTTAGTCAATTATCTTTTAAAATATTTAAATTGTTAAAAAAAAAATTCTGACCTAATCGCTCATGAAATTCAATTTCTGGCTTCATTCATTGGTGCACATCCACATTTCCATCAGCTCTTATTTTCCTTCTGGCCAACGTATCTCCTTCCACATTTCTGTAGTCTTCTGGAAACAAATTCACCCAGCTTTTGTATGTCTGAAAAAGTCTTTATTTTGCCTTTGCTCTTTTTTGAAAGGATCTTCTCTAGGTAGAGAATTCTAGATTGACAGGTTCTCCTTCAGGACTTTGATACTATTTCTGCCCTGTCTTCTCATTTGTGTCTTTCAAGAGGAATCTGCTGTCATCCCTATATTTCTGCTGCTATGCCTTACGTTCCCTTTTCTCTGACTGCTTTCAAGGGGTTTTTAACACTAGTTTTCAGCAATTTGATCATGATGTACCTCGAAGTTTTCTTCACATTTCTCGTGTTTGGGGTTGTTGAAATTCTTGGATTAGTAGATTGATGGTTTCTGTCATTTTTCAGCCACTGTGACTGCTAATACTTTTCTCCCACCTTTTGGACTTTGGTTACTCGCATCTTAGGTCACATAAAATTGCCACAGTTCACAGTTCACTTATGCTCAGTTCATTTTTACATTGTCTTTTTGTGGTTTCATTTTATATGATTTCTATGTCTTCGAGGTCACGAATTTCATCTAACAGAGTATACTTATACTTCTGGAAGTTATACTTAAGTCTTTCATATCTTTGATGCCTCTATTTAACTTTTTGAACATATACATTACAGTTATAATAGCTATTTTAATATACCTTCCTGCTAATTCTAACACCCGTCAGTTCTCGGTGAATTTTGATTGATTATATTTCATTCTGGGTCATAGTTTCCTGCTTCTTTGCTTGACTGGTAATTTTTAAATATTTTTTATTTGTTCTAATTAGTTGCACATGACAGTAGGATGCGTTTTTTATTAGATGCAAATACTATGCATTTTACATTGTGGAATCCTGTATTTTTTTTTAATTCCTTCAGATATTCTCAACCTCTGTCCTATGATACAATTAATTACCTGGAAACAGCTTAATTCTTTCAGGTCTGGCTTCTGAGATCTGTTAGCTAAGAGCAGAGCACTGGGCATTCTCAGGATGCCCAGACCCCATGACTGGGCAAGAACTGCTATGAAACCCACCCCAAGTCCACTGAATCCTGAGAGTCTCCAGGGCCACTAAAGAGAACAAGCACTATCCTGGCCCTAAGTGCCAGGTGCTGTTTTCTTTCTTTCTTTTCTCCTTCCCTCCTTCCTTCCTTTCATTCCTTACCTGCCTTGGGTAGTCTTATCACTTCACGTGTCAATCAATCATGTGCCAGCTGAATGTTAACGAGGTCCTCTGTTGTTTGTTCTGTGAAGCTGCTGTGGTACGGATCTGGAATGTCCTGTGAAGATCTCCATGTAAAAAGCCTGGCACCAGGATGGCCCTGTTGGAAGGAGTTGGAACTTTAAAGAGGTGGAGCCTGACAGGGGCTCTTTGCCCATTGGGATGGAGCCCCCAAAGTGGGTGGAAAGCCCAGGTCCCTTCCTTGCTCTCATGTGGGAGCAATTCTGCTCACCACCTGCTCCCACTGTGATGTGCCCACAGCAATGGGGCCAGCCAATCATAGTCTGGAACCTCTAGAATTGTGAGCCAACATACGCTTTCACTCTCTCTTTCTTTCTTTATAATACAGTTACCTCAGGTATTTTGTTATAGTGATGGAAAGCTGACTAACATGACAATGCTCCCTCCCATGCACACCTACCATTTCTACCTACCTACCATTTCTACTGTTGCCCTGAGTGCTCTTTACCATCTCCTGAGCTCCAGCAGTCTGCAGGAGTCCACTGGGTCTCTCTCCTATGCCCCAGTCTGGAGACTCTCCAGATAGTAAACTGTAGGGTTACCTTTTTTTGTTTCCTATCTGCCAGGGGTCACTATCTTTCATTGTCTGATGCTCAAGGTCTTAAAAACATTTGTTTTATATATTTTGACTCTTTTTTCAGTTGTTTTAGGAAGAGAAAACATTTTTAACCTTGATTAGTAATGAAGGTTCCTATCTCAACCCTGACCTGTTCTACTCTTCTTTTAATTGGGGCCCCTTATTGGGTTCGCATGAACAGAACTCTATGCTTTGGCCACACTCTTTCTAGCACCTGCCTTATCTCTGGACTGACTCAGAGAAATTCTGTTGCTTTGTTATTCTGTGGTCTTTATCCGTATTCCTGGGGTTAAGAATACCTAGTTCAACTGCTGGCTGTTGCGCTTACTTAAATGTTAAGTTTATTTTCCCATCTGTAATGGAAGTAGCAAAGCCTACCTTGTGGGATTGCCATGGAGATCAGATACTGTCACATGGAACTCTCCAGTGGTTGGTCGGTGGCGAGGTGTCCTTGAGGTGGACTTCACTATCACTGACCTCTCGCTCTGACTTATTCTCTCTCCTCTTCTCCTGCCTCCACCTTCCTTACGCCCTATCTACTCACCCCTAGTACTTCTTGACTGTGGGCTGCAGTGACAAATTACATTTTAAAAATCAAGTCTTGGGCCCCATGAGAGCTGAGTCATGCTATCAAGAGCCTGTAGAGAGGGAATGAGTCCCAGCCTTGAAATACCAGGACGTGTGGGTGGATTCTGCAGGAATCGTGGACAAGCACCTGTTAATATTTTACTTTTTCTCAAAGATGCCTCAGCCACTTACTTTTAAGAAGACTTAAGATAAAGACTTCCCACAAATAAAAAAAAAAAAAAAAGACCAAATTGACCTGGCCCCCACGTGTGATTGTTCAGATTGTTCTATGCACACAACTAGGGGGTCCCTGTGACTCCAGAGACACTATATATTAGTGCTGTAATAAGTTCCCAACAAATAGCAGTGATGTATGTTGAGAAGCAATGCCATCTGAAATCTTCATAAGTAGAGTGTTAGCCACAGAAAAGTTCAACGTGTCTCACATAGGTCAACTGGATATTCCACGGGTCCCACACAGGATGAAGAGTTACTTCCCCAATAAAACTCATCAGCTTTCCCACCCGGGAACTTTTTTCAGCCCTGGATACTATGACTTGGATCCAGATGCAAGGCACTATGGTGACTAAAACTGATTATGCATTTCAGCCCAGATCTTGTGTCACTCACAGCTCCACTATTTAATAGAACTACCTTGAGTAACTTACTCAACATGCTGAGGGTTCTCATCTGTAAAATGAGAGTAAACCCACTTGTTTAAGTGGGGTTTGGATGATTTTGGCAGGAGATAACATCCATAAAGTACCCTACGTCTGCTGCATGCCTGGAAATGATAGATGACATCACTGTTACATCCACTGTCGCTCCTGCCCTACCATCATCATCAGTATTGCTATTGGAATTAGCAATAAGGCACCTAACTGTCAAAATTCCTCTTGGACAGCACTGCTTATCAGAATTCTCCATAATGAAGAGGATTCTGTATCTTTGCTGTCTAAAATGGTAGCTACTGGCTACACGTTGATGGTGGGCCCTCACGTTGGATGGCAAAGCTCCAGTAATGGGGATTACTCTTTGGGAAATCAAAATTTTGCTTCCTTGTGGGGGGAAGATATTCCAAGGACCAAGTCTGGAGACAGCACCTTTACCAGCAAAGCCAACGGCTTGCACCTCGGTCCTAAACTGAGGCTCTGGCCCACGATGCTTGGCTCACCTTGTCTGAATTCTTCCCTAGTGGCCCTGCTGGGGGCCTTCTCCAGCCCCGGACCATCCCACCCTCTGCCTCTCACCTCAACCTCCTCACTTCTGGCCGCACTCCCGTTATATCTTTATCTGTTGCTTCGTTCCCTCTGTCTCCTGTCACTCACTAGCAGGTGAGCTCAGAACAGTGGGCTCTTACTCTGCTTTTTGATCATCACTTGATTTCAGAGCAAACAATATGACTTGCAAATATTGCAGAATTCGTGGTCTCTGGGGTCTGGGGGTTCTCTGAACACAGTCCGCAGGAGCTCTGCCTTCTCAGCCACGGCACTGCCAAGGAGCTGCAGCTCTGGTGTGGAGAAAGTGTTGAATTCCAAACAAGAGCCGACACTGTGTGTGTTCCAGTTCTTCCCTCTTCACAGTTTACTCTCCTTGCAGCTAATGTGATTAAGCATTCATGGCGACCGAGGTACGTTTTTATTAGGACTATGACAAGTGATTCAGAGGCAATTAAGAAATGAAATGTTTCACACAATGCCCACTCTACTTAAGGAACAGACGCTACGCGTTGCTGGATTAACTGGCAAAGAAGGAAAAAAAGGAACCATTCAGAAAGCATCAACCATTACAACGAAAAACTATCAGGCCTATTCTTGGGCCTCGTAGAAGCAAGAGAAGGAGACATTTTTCATTTATACAGAAGTATGAGGAAAATAAGAAAAATCAATGAAACATATATACACTTAAAACAAGGTCGTTTGTTATAGCTTTGTTTTTCTTTTTTTAAAGAACTATTATCTTATATGCACATCAATGAAGGAACAAGTAAATAAATTGAAGAAAACGTGGGATAAATGCTACAAAAAGTAGCATTTAAAAGAATGAGGTAGAATGATTTATAGTTACATGGAAAGATATCCAGGCTATATTGATGAGGGGGAAATTGTAGCTGAGTTCCCATTTTAAGAATAAATTTAATCAGTTTATGTTCAGATGTGCATTGAAAAAGTTCTTCAAGGATATGTGTTAAACTGTTATACGTGGTAACCTCTAGGAAGTGGGTTGGGACCTGAAATTATAGCATGTATTAATTTTGAAATTATGACATAAACATTTTAATTTAAGAAATTATGGTAAAGTTAAAAACAAAAGCAGTCAGATTCTAGGACTAGGTTAACTGGAGGTCAGAGGTAGACGATGTGGGGAAGGAGTTGGATGGAAAACAGGTCAAGGTCAGTATCAGAGGACCAGTGTGGCTGACCACCAAGCCATCACTTAGGCAAGGAAGCTGAGTATGAGCTCAATGGCCCAGGCCTGAGCAGCAAAGGCCAAGAGATGCCCCAGCAGCCCCGGATCTGAGGCTCCATGACACAGTCCCAACCAGGTCAGTCTCTCAGTTCCCTGCCCAAGTGACAAAAAGTCACCTAGAGGGTGACTAGGAATCAGCACATTGACTGTACGGATCAGCCGCTTATTAGAAAGTGCCACTTGTTAGTCAATAAGTGATGCTGATAGAAAGATTAGCTGGGTTATACGAAATGAAGAAGCTACATATTGTAAATTTCTTATGTTCATTCAGCAAAAACTTAGTAAGCACTCGCTACTCACAGAAGGAGGTGGTAGAGACTCAACAGTGAATCAGACAAAGCGTCTGCCTTCCTAGGCCTTCTGTAGTGGGGAGAGGCTAACAATGAAGAACATTAGTAAGTACTATGCCAGAAGGCGCTGAATATTATGGAGAAAATTAAGTAAGATAAGAGTGACAGGAAGTGCTAGTTTGAGAGGGTGGATGGCTTTAGAGGATGATCAGAAGGTGACTGATGAAACACCATTTCATCAAAGGCCTGGAGAAGTGAGGAGGTCAGATGGACATGTGTATGGAGAGGCAGACCACTTTGGTGCCTCTTCCCAGGGGATGGCGGGGGAGACAGAGGGAGCACTCCCCCTCTTATTTAATCTCCAGCCTTGAAAATCCACTCAAGTGGCCATGAGAGTGAGCTAGAGGGTTCCCATGGCAACCAACCTTCTGCCTGCCTCTTCTCTAGCGCACCCTGGAGTCTTCTCACATCCTCACCACTGGACTATAAACGCAGTGAGGGCAGAGCTGGCCCAGCTCACCTCTGTCTTCTCACTCACTGGAACAGCACCTCACTCATGTGACACCAACTGCTCGAATACAATGAAGGACTAGAGAGGCCACAGGGCAGGTCTCGGGTCTGCAGGATTCTCCTAGAACATGTGGACCTAAAACCTTCCTCAAGCAACAAGATCGGGGAAACACAGAGAGAGCGGTATTGCTCATGTTCTTACCTAACTTGCATCTTCCCCTCTCCTCTGTCAAATGTGAACTTGAAGCTCCTGTGCTCACACCTGGTGGACCAAGGATAGAGTGTGCAGCCCCAGCCTGAGCCAACTAGTTGGCATATCACATTGCCCTGACCAGTGTCTGGGGTCAGCACATGACCTAAGTCAGTGCAGTAAGAATGAATCTCAAGGTTCTGCTCATTCCCCTGGACCTGAGTCTGCTCGGATCTGGGCCAGAGTCCCTGGAGCTACATACCACCACATGGACCATCAGAATGAAGCCCCACACTGAGGAAAGCCAGAGACGTGAAGAGACGGACAACTCCTGCTCAAACAGCTTGAGCCCAGGAACCAGTGAAACCTGCACCTGCCCTGTCCTCTCCTGTTAACAAGTCAGACGAACAGAGATGTACTGGGAGCCACAAGACTTAGATTCTAATTGCAATTTTTCAATATCAAAAAGATGATGGAGACCAGAAGTTCTGAGCTCCAGGGTTCATGCCTGGCTTGTTATAACCAGCCTTGAATCCCTGCAAATGACATCTCCAGGGTCTAAGAATAACATGGTGACTCACGTAAGCTCTGTCCACAGATTATAATTCTAACCCAGATCTGGATCCAAAGACAAACTCGCTCACGTTTGATTTTCTCCCCATTTCCTCCCCTCCGTTTCCCAGCCCTCCGGCAGTCAGCCATATAGCCAGGTACAGCCAGGGAAATGCAGGCACAGGGACGTGTGCCACTGCTGGCTGAGTCAGGGAAAAGCCCAGCTCAGTTCCCCAGCATTCTCCTTCTTCTCCATGGCAACAGAGGATGTTGCATATTTCAGATGGTGTAGCTACAGCTGCCAATGAGTCATCAGCCTGGGACCCTGAGTGACTCTGTGGAGCAGAGGTCTCTGTTGGGGTGGGAGGCTTGAGTAAGAGAAAAAGATCCACTTCCATTGAGCTAAGCCTCCGAGATTGGGGACTGTTGGTTACATCAGTGTGAATTCATCCCCCAATACAAGGATGCTGTGTTTTTCTACATATACCTTCCCAATAACTCAGAAAATATTTTCCTTCAAGTTTGAAGTTCTACCAAAACCATCAAAGAGTGAAGAGAACTTCAGGTCTTGCTTAGGTCAACAAAGAATGGAGGTTGATTTGCCTGTATAGGCAACTCCCAACATCAAAAGTAAAATAAGAATTTCTTTGAAGACACATAAAGAAAAAATACAGGATCGGGAACCTCTGGCACCAACATGTAAGAGTCTTCCCTTCTCATAAGAATAAGGAGATTATTAGGCAAGCATCATTGTTCTTAAGCAAGATAAACCGAGGTTATCGACCTGCATATATATCAGCTGCTATGAGAAGAACATTAATACATACACACACACACACACATATCCACAAATCAACCAAGGAGAAACTTACCTATTTGTGTAAAATGAAAGTCTCATTGGATTTTTTTGATGTTGATGGAAATAAGCTTTCTTATACCACTTATAAATACAAAACTCTAATAGTTCTAAACATTTTTCCAAATTTTCTGTCCACTTATGATACACTCAGAACTGAAACCAACAGTGAAAATTTCCTGAAGCCCTTGTTAGGTTAGCAGATTGCTCTTTCTTCTGCACTTATAAGCTATGTATTTTTAATTGACTTCAAAGCACTAATAGTCATGCAAAAAAAAGGTTATTTTAAGCAGGGTTTATACTGTGTGGCAAATTGAGACAGGCTGCTAAGCAAAATGCGCTGTCAGTGTGCATTCATTAGAAACAAACTCCTTAGGGTAGTTGTGATTTATGGAAAAGCACCGAACAATAACTTGGCTAATAAAAATGTGCTCAAGAGCAAAGGCTGAAAGTGAGACAAAAGCAAACTATGGTTGACTGTTACCTGGGTATCATTCTTGTCCTTACTTAATCAATACTTTGTAAAACTTAGCTGAGTGGTTCCTGATGACTTAAAAGTGTAAATCCCAACATCACGTTCTTTTCTCTATTTCTTAGAGTCCCTAGGTTCGGAGTACAATGAACCTGGAAGAGAGAGGGAGAGAGTCAAGTTGTTTCGACTTTGGAAACAGTATCTTCATCTGAATTGGAAGGATTCACTACACTTTTGTTAAAAGAAACTTGGAAGTTCACTAGATGCCTAGGGTCACATTCCCCAGTAGGTCACGCAACACAGAGAAGTTGCTCAACCAATGTTTGATAAATTAATTGTTACTTCCACTATTTGAATTAGTATTACCCATATAATTTTGCTGGGGAAAAAAGTATTTTCTTAATCTCTCCATCATGTTGCTGCCCCAGCGTAGGAGGGTCTTGATTCCATCAGCACCAGCCTTCCATCTTACCTGTTCTGGCAGGTTCCTGAGAAGACTGGATGCACACTGACTGGCACACTGTAGGAAGGTGGGTGTTGCCATCACACCAAGGGAGGCTGCAGGCACTGCACAGAGTGCAGTTGTCCCACCTCCCCCAAGTCCGGCACACAGCCTGGGGGATGCTGTGAAGGCCAGGAGGGCAGCCAGGGGGCTGGTCCTGACACTCAGAACCTGCATCTCCAAACTCCCACATGCTGTTGCTAACTTATGAGCCCTCAGCAAATAAGCTGCCATTTTGGTGGATTTTCCTTTACTCCTGTCTGCCCCCAGGGAAAGTATGTATGTGCTCCTTCCCATTTGCTGGAAGAGTAACCCAGAAGAGGCTATGAAGAGCGGACCTGTCCATGGTAGAGGCCCGATAGGCAGGTGCACTGTTGAGACCGCTCCAGAGGCTGAGGAGGAGAGGACACTGTCCTAAGGCTTCTTCTTCAGCCATGCTTCTGGTAGGAATGGCAAGACCATCTTGAAATTATCATTCAGTTGAAAGTTTCCTTTAGATTTAAAGAAAAAAAATCCACGGTATGGTCCAGCCCAGAGAAGGGTTGAATCCTCCATTTGGAAGTCCCACTACCAACTGCCTCTAGCCACACAGCCATATGGAAGTCATCTTGGTTTCTCTGGAAAACTGTGTGCAGTCATAAATGAAACATGAAAGGTAAGCTTTATGTCTTTGTTGGCATGATTCAGTGACATTAAAGCAACTGGCTATGGGCGAAGCAGTGACACAACTCTGCCTGCCTCACCAGGCCGGAATGCAGACCAGTCAGCCACGGGAGGCCAAGCACACTCCCTTGTGTCCTGCAGCTGTGCTGTGACCCTTGTAGGGGACCTCTTGACTATTCTTGCTTTGAGGTCTTGCAGCTCACATAATATTCTGTTATATGCCCCATAAACTTTTAATTTTAAAAATTTTGTTCTGGTTTAATTTTTGACAACTCCATCCCTGTGTTTCGATGGGGGAAGCCAATGGATTGAAAAAGCTGGAAGGTAAAAAGAACAATCAGATGAGAAGTTGACCCATTTTCCACTTCTCGCCCTCGTCCTACATGCAGCTCAGCTGTGGATGGCCGTTGCATGTCTTGTTCCTTGTGTAAAGTCTCAGGATACCTCAATGACTGGCTGTTGAGGTGGCTTTGACTTTTCTAAAGGATTTTGATTCCCTTCTTGTTCATTTCTTGCATTATTTTTTTTTTTCTGAATGCGGAAGTACCGGAGAACTCTGTGATTATATAACTGTTCTGGATTATTTTAGGAATCATTCTCTTTGCTACTAAAATTTTACTCTCACTTACTCTCATTTTAGTTTGAGAAAAAGTGTTTCCTTTTGACAAAATTACAAAGGAAAAAGATTTTTGTTAAATTATGCACCCCAGCTAACAAAAGATAACTCTCAATCGCTAAAAAGAGCTTGAATATCACCAATTTTCAACCAAAATAATATTTTCTCACAATCTTCATTCAGGAAGCAAAGATAGGTGTGGACACGTGATCTCAAGCAAAGCAAGTTAGGTCTCAGTCTCCTCGGCTGTAGTGTGGGGCCATGCTGAAGAACACTGCCAGGCATCTTTCAGGAAGACACTATTTGTCCAAGAAGAGCCACCTGCAGGGCATTTCCTCCACCAGGAAGCGTGCACCCCTCTTCAGATCACAGTCCTTCTTGGGAACCTGGGGTTGGCATCAGACACAACCTGTCATCCTGCTGAGAACAGATCAAAATGATGTAGGGTAAAACTGCAAATTTAGGAGCAGCATCCTATGACAGGGGGAGAGTAATCTGTGAAAACTCATTGGGAGAGAGAAGAGGAAGGCTAGGGAAAGGAGGAATCAGAGGCCCAGGAGGCACCAGAGCACCTGGGCTCAGAAGCCGCTCCGCCCCCTACAGCTGAGTTTCAGAAGCTGATCATTCCAACCTTAAACTTCCTTAGGACATTGCTATAGACTCCATTAAAAGAGAATAAAACTACTATTTTGTTTCTAAATACGTCACATGTCATTTCTCGTACAATCCGAAGTGTTAACTGAAACACAGAAGCTGGCTTTCTCCATCCACATGGCCCTTCAAAAAGAACTCTCTGGCAGGCCGAGCTCACAGTGGCCTCCCCACAGGGACTCTAGCTAAGTGAAACAGGGTCTTTACGGTCACATGATCATCAACATGCACAAGGACGACACCAAATCAACATCAGTGCCCAGGGACCCTAATGCCTTGCTGGGTGACAGTCTTTGAAAAGCCAAAGGCTCTCTGGCAAATCATCTCTTCACTGGATTAAAGCCAGCCCTGAATGCAGGTGCTTTCTCATGCCCTAACAGCCACCCTCAGAATAGCAGAGGGTTTTTCAGGGTCCAAGTGCACGTGGTCACAGCACGGCTGAGCCTCTTTGTTTAGCCAGGGCACTCAGCCCAGCTCCGCCCTCATTGCCACTTCTCTGGGGCTGCCAAGGGGCTCCTCGCTCAGGAGAGGCTCAAGGTGGGCCTCTGCCACCTAGCTCTTTGAAAGGAGTCAGGCCTGAGTGGTCCTCTTTGCTCAGCCTGACCCAGATGTGCACGTAGCAATGGGCAGTGTGGAAGGCCAGGCCCATCTTGTGGCTGGTTGTGAGGGAAGAGGCACGTCAGAGAGTTCCCGACCCCACAAGGTGGGAGTGCGGGGCCTTTAAGATACTGTTGAGAGAACTTCGTGAATGACTTCCGGAAATGTGGAGGAGGCCAGCATGTAGCTGACTGATGAGTCACTCGCCACCGCACAGATGTTAGCACAATGAATTCTCCTCATTCTCTGCACTCAGTTTTCTGCTGGTTTTGCCCAAGTGGACCCATTTAACAATGAACTGGCTCCATTGAGAGAGAAGAAATTCCTGCTCATTCTGCAGCTGAAGGGCTGGGCGAATTGAAGTTCTAATTTTGATGCAAATCAACTTACTCGCTGTGTTTCCGACTGGCATTTTTCTCTGGGACCCTGCTGCCAAAGGAAATGTAGTTCAGAACAGACCCTCATCCCCCAACCCCCAAACACTGGCATTCTGGCATCGTTTGGTTAAGCCCAGGGCTCAGCCGCAGCTTATGCTTTATGAGACAAGGGGCTTTCAGCCAATGTTTCCCAAGCTTCTAGGAACATCTAGGAATTTCTAAGAACCATGAGGTCTGTTCAGTAGTGGAAGGGTATGTGAGTTTCTCCAGAAGGACAGAACAAATAGGATAGGTGGAGAGGTAGGTAGATAGAAGATAGATGACAAATAGATGATTGATAGACGATAGATAGACAGAAGTAAGATAATTAGAGAGGAGGAGTTTTTTGTTTTTTTTTGTTTTTTTTTTTTTTTAAGAGGAATTAGCTCATGCAATTATGGAAGTGAGAAAGTCCCATGGTAGGCAATTTTCAAGATGGAAGACCAGGGAAACGGATAGCTTGACTCAGTCCCCGCCTGAAGGCCTCAACCAGAGAAGCTCTAACCCTTGACCCGGGTGAAGGCTTAAGGACTTGGTGGGGTGCTGATACAATTTCCCAGAGTCCGAGAAATGGAGTTCTAAGGTCCACGTGCAGGAACAGACAGATGCCTCAACTCTAGAAGAGAGAGAGCGTTCACCTTCTCTGCCCTTTGTTCTCTGATTCCTCGGCTGATTGGATGGTGCCTGTCCACTCTGGGTAAGAGCAGATCGTCCTCATTTGTTCACCATTCAGTCTCGAATGTCAGTCTCGAATGTCACTCTCTTCTGAATTCCCCTCATAGCATATTCAGAAGCAGTCATTTGCCAGTTAACTGGGTATCTATGATCTAGCTACACCTAAAATCAACCATCACCGGGGAAAATGAAATCAGATCGTCTTCATTTAACTATGAATTGCCAATGTGACTTCTAATTTCAACTCTCATGGGTAAAATGTTTCAGAGTAGACACTCCTGTTAGTACAATAAAAACAGGAAACAAACTGAAAACCAATGACCTTTTTTGCGGGGAGGATTGAAGTTGTCAGGCAAACTGCCACCCTCAAATCTAGAGGAGAGAAGAGAAACGAGTTGTGGTCAAGGTCTGCACACCTACAGCAGAACCCTGGCCTTGTGAGTGGGAGGAATTTGCATGGTGACGCTGATGAACAGCTGGAGGCTAAGTATGGACTGACATGGGGGCCGCCATCTTAGACGCCATGTGCTCTACCTCCAGAAACTCCACCAGGTGCTCATGGTGAAGATCCAACTAAGATCCCCCCGCCAAAGAAAGGCTCTCCCTGGAGGAGAATAAGTTTAATCTTCCCAAAATCCATCAAGAGATTCCTCAAAACAAAGGCCCACATGGTGAAATAATTTCTAGTCACCACACAGCCACCACTTTGTATACCTTAAATATACACAGTTTTTATTTGCCAATTCAACAAAGCTGAGAAGAAGGAAAAGAAAGAAAGGAAAGAAAGGAAGGAAGAGAGAAAGAGAGAGAGAGAAAGAAGAAGGAAGGAAGGAAGGAAGGAAGGAAGGAAGGAAGGAAGGAAGGGAGGGAGGGAGGGAGGGAGGGAGGGAGGGAGGGAGGGAGGGAGGGAATCCTGACAGCACCCAGACAAAAATGGAGAGTTGCCTCCAGAAGGAAGAATAGCCAAAACCTAATCCTGTCTGGGAAAAGCCACGCTCTCATTTCTATCCCCTCAGTCTCCCGACTCACCCATGGGGGAGAAAAGCAGACACAAAATCTCAGGACTCTGAAAGTACAGATTGGAGACCCTGCCCCCAGGGAAGAGAGCGTGGGTAGATGCATAAAGTCTTCCCATTGAGGAAACCCTTGGGCAGGTCACAGTCCAGGGACACAGGCCCTCTGAAGGATTTCATGACAAGAAGATAGAACACCACCACCACCACCACCTACCACCACGGCAACAGGACTCAGTGTGATAACAGAGCATCACAGCTGGAAAAGCTGCAAAGCCAGAGGCTCTGAGGTTACTCAATACTCAAGAGGAAAGGACAGCGCAAGGACACTAGGGTCTGAAACCTCTGGCATCTACAGTCACAGCAAATGGTAAACACAAACCCCTCAATCCTAGCCAGGTAGTCGTGAATCCTCGCAATGGAGCCCTGCTTGCCTCACTTCCTGCTACCTGGTGAAGCATGCCCAGTGGTCGATACGAACTTCCAAGACATGCCAGAAGGCAAGGGAAACGTGGTCAGCCAGACTCAGGACATGCCTGGGAACTACCAGTCAGGGGATTTAAAACAACTACAATGAATAGTTAGAAAGTTCTGCTGGAAAAGAAGACAACATGCAAGTGGCGTGCGGCCAGAAACCACGACATTTCAACAGAAATGAGGAGGTGACCTGGACATGAGTGATGGGGAAAGAGTCAGCAGGCTTGGACACAGGCCAATGGGAACCTCCCACACTGACATGTAAAGAGGAAAATAATTACGGGGAAAAGACAATTACAAAAGATGTAATGCATTTGTGGTTGGAATACCCGAAGGGGAAGAAAGAGAGAAAGGCCCAGAAGAAATGTTTGAGGTAATAATGGCTAAGAACTTCCAAAATTTAAAGATATACACCAACAGAGAGGAAGTCCAGAAAACACCAGTTAGGATAAACCACTAAACACACCCAAGTGCACACACACACACAGACATATTATATCCAGCCTACAGAAATTCCAAGGTAACGGGAAGTCTCAAAAGAATCTAGAACAAGGAAAATGCATAAATAAAAACCTGTCCTATCAAGGAACAAAGATAAGAATTTCTGTGGACTTCTCTTCAGAAAGCATGCAAGTAAACAAAGACTGGGTTAAAACATTTAAGGTGTTGGAATTTAAAGACACCAATCTAAAATTCTACGCCAGGGCTTGCGGTACAGCTCAATGGAAGAGCACATAGAACCTGCGCAAGGCCCTGAGGTCAATCCTTAGTATCAAAGCAAAATTTTAAAATAAAAATAAATACATAACATTCTAGGTCCAGTAAAATTATATCTCAAAAGTAAAGAGAAATAGCCTTTCTCAGTAAACAAAAACTGAAAGACCCCATCATCAACAAATGTGCCCTGCAAGAAATGTCACAAATTCTTCAGGAGGAAGGGAAATAATATGGGCCAGAAATATGTATTTGCACAAAAGAAAAACAAAGAGGAGAACTGAGTGAAGATAAACATCCCTTGGATGTTTTGTTCTTGATCTAAAAGGCAGGCATTTGTAGGAGAGGCAATGTACTTGGTGATCACCGCAAATGAATGAAGGAAATGAATGCAGCAGCACCATGAGGACAGGGGAGAATGGGAGAGAATTCTGCATGAAATACCCAAGCCACCCAGGAAACAGACCTGTGCCATTTGTGGGTGGATTTGGATGAGTTAAAAATAAGCATTGTGAGCTCTGAAGGTGACCACTTTCAAACACTGCTCTGCCCTCACTTCCAGTCTTGCCCACCTCTAAATCCCTGCTGCTTCATAAACTATTGGTGTAGTGGAATGTTGGGTGGTGGCTGGGGTTGGGTAGGTAGGTTGGGTGGTGGTTGTGTGGCTGGGTGGGGTTGGGTAGGTTGGTTGGGTGGAATGTTGGGTGGTTGGCTGGTGAATGAATGGAGAAGTGAAAAGTGATGCATGCCTTCATGGGAACTATCTGTGACACTCTCTTGACTTTCCTGTCACCAAACACTGATACCACATGGTGCACCACGCTGTACCACATGCTCTACAGAAGTTTTGGGTAAGGCTGAGTTCAGGAAGTTAGATTTCTGTAAGGAGACCGGACACATGTACCTTTCTCTCCCTAGAATTTAGCACAGCTATTACTGGGCTCTAAATAAAATAATGAAATGAAAGAAAACATGAAGTAATTCACTATTTGCAGTGTCCTTTCATTCTTCAAGTATTCGTCGGTCACCACTATATTCCTGACCCAGGGTCTAGGAGTGTGAAGGAGCCTCTGCTCTCCGGAGAGCACAGGGTCGTGGAGGAGAGACAGTGCCGTGACTGAACGTCTGCGTCCCTCAAAATTCATGCTCAAACTCAATCCCATGTGACACGATAGCATTAGCAGTGGAGTCTTTGGGGAGGTGACTAGTGCTGTGGGCTCTGTCCTTATGAATGGAATTATGCCCTTATACAAGGGGCTAAAGGAAGCCTGTGTGTCACTTCTGCCGTGTGAGGACGCAAAGGAGGCACCATCTGCGAAGCACAGAGCCCTCACCAGATGCCTTGATCTGGATCTTCCCAGCCTTCCAGACTAGGCAATAAATTTCTGTTGTTTATAAGGCACCCAGTCAAAGGCACTTTGTTATAGCAGCGTGAACAGACTAAGAAAAATAACCCCATAAATAAATGTAAAATGAAAACCATGCCATGCGCTACAATGGAGAAGATGGGAAAAGGCGAACGGCCTGGGGGCTGTAGGCAGCGAACAAGGAGCCGACAACTAGAACAAGGAGACATTACTTGGGCGGTGTGGTGAGGGAGATGTCTGCGGAAGGGGCCAGCAGGCATGTGCCAGTGTCCTGGAGCAGAAGGCAGCAGGGCAAAATGGTTGGGGCTGGCGAGACAAGTGGAGCTTAGGAGGTGAATGAAAGGCAGGCCAGCCAAGGCAGGGCTTGGCAAGAGCCGAGTACAAATCAGTTTTCCACTTAGATCAGTTTGGGGAGAAATGGCTGATTCCAGGACTGGGACAGAGAAAATGTAAAGTCAGTCTGCAGTACCGGGCAACAAGGAAACACCCCATATGTGTGGGTGCATACGTGTGCACGCACACACACATGCACACATACGCATGCACACAGACATGCACTTGCACATATACATGCACATGCATGCACACGTGCACACATAAACACACATGCATGCATGCACACACACACACATGCGGGTGGAGTCTGTCAAAGGGACACAGAAACCTGCTAAAACGCCTCTGAAAGACCAACATTAGAATGCTTCAAACAACAAAATAATAAACTGATGTTAAATTATAAACCAAGGAGAAAATAAATATCCATGGGTCCATGAGTCCATGCTGATATTAAAAAATGATTGGATAAATAAATAAACAGGAAAGAATGGATGAGGTTACTGTGCAGAATTCCAATAGCTCAGGCGGATGCTTCGTCGCCCCGGAGGGAGAGCACATCCCCCTTGGTGGAAGGGAGGTGCTCACAGTGGTTTCCTTCCGATGGCCACAGAAGACAGGGAAGGAGCATCTCTGCAGGGCAGACGTCTGACAGGCAGCTGGGGGCAGCTGGTCAGGGTCATCATCAACAGTCATATAGATCATGTCAACGTGCAGGCCTGTGATAGCTGGTGAGCAGAAGCAAGTTTACCCCTGCGGTCTTCCTCTCAAACACCCATAACCCCAGTCTGTTCACGGAAAACAGCAGACAAATCCCAACTGAAGGACGCGCGTAGAACACCTGACCAGTGCTTCTCAAAACTGTCAAGGTCATCCAAACACGGAAAGTCCGAGAAACTACCTTGTCCAAGAGGGCCACAGGTGGGTGACTGCCACACCGAGGTCTGCTGGAGGGGGTCTAGGAACAGAGGAGGCACGTCAGGAAAAACTGGGGAAGCCCAAGTGAAGTGTGGGCTTCTGTCCAATGACGACTGATGATAGTTTACTGACCGTGAAAAATGTACAGTTATATCATTATTCACATCTAAAATATTAATAATAGAAGCTGGATATGTGGTGCCTGGGAGCTCTTCCTACTATCTTTGCAATAGTCCTGTAAATATGAAACTCTGAACAAAATGATCTTATTTTTAAACAAGCTCGTTTTGGCAATAGCATCAAGACTAGATTGGGAGACATCAGAAGTGGGGTGTGGGGATTAATTAGGAAGCTACTGCACTTGTCCTGGTAGGAAGAGATGGTGGCTAAGACTGTGGTTGTGGAGTCGAACTTGGGATAAGGACAAAACACGAAGACATACAAGGCCACAAAGTGCAAGGCAAGTGTCGGGCAGCTCCAGCCCGCAGGGCAGAGCAGACCCACTGGCTCTGCAGAAGCACAGGCCATGCTGGTGCTCAGATCCTGGCACCAGAAGACCATGGTCCAGTGAAAAGAGCCAGGATGCTTCTGGAAGCAACTGACTCTGAATTTGGTTTTGAGGGTGGCTGTAACAAAGCACCACAAGCTGGGTGGTTTAAAACAATAGAAATGTATCCCCTTCTGGAGGCTGAAGTCAAGGTGTCAGTAGGGCCAAGCTCCCCCTGAAGGTTCCAGGGTCCTTCCAGAGACTTCCCTGGGGGCTGACCCTCGGCTGTGGCCACACCACTCCATCTCTGCATCCATCACCACTTGGCCTCTCCACGTGCCTCCTCTGGCTGCATCTGCACACGCCGCTCCCTTCTGAGTGTGTCCAGATCTCCCTCACCTCGCGAAAACCCCAGTCATTCAGCCAGGGACCACATTGACCCAGTGTGACCCCATCTTAACTTGATGGCATCTGCGAAGACCCTACTTCCAAATAAGGCCAAATTCGTGGGCACCAGGATCTTAACTTGAACATTTCATTTGTGCAAACACAATTCAACCCAAAAAGATGATGTGGTGGGGGCTGGAAAAGATGGGCCAGAATATCCTTTGGTTGCAGAGAGCAATGATGCGCTCAAAAAATGGCAAAAGACACCAAAAGGACAAAGGGGCCCCTGCAAGTAGCTGCCAGCGGCCAGATCCAGGATAGCTTTGCTAACAAAATAAATAATGATGTTAATGGACCACAACTCAGAACAATAGCCCTGAATCTATACCGATACAAATAAAGAAAGAAAGAAGCAAGTAACTAAGGGAGAAGCAGTGGATTTTCCTTGCGATACAATATTGATTAACAATTGAAGAATGAATGATGAAATTAGAGAATCATCATTGGCAAACACCAGTGCCATAAGGTCACAGGAAAGGAGCCCCATCCGCAGATGTGAAATTAGTGGGTGAAAGTCTCTCCAAAATTCTTGACACCTTTGAAAATTCTCAAGGTCATAACCAACAAAGACAGAGGACTCTTCCAGAGGAGAGTAGACTACGGAGGCATGAAGTCCCTGGACTGAAAAAGAACCTCAGTGGGACAGTGGGCGAAGCAGGGGTGTGGTCTGCTGGTGGGGACAGAGCCATGTCGTGTGAGGCCCCGTTCCCCTGCGGCTCTCTGTCCAGGTACTGGGGAAGAGTCGGCTGAGGGCGCTGCTTTGGGAACTTTGCTATAAATGTAAAATCATTTCAAAATAAAAGGTTAAGAGTCAGAAAAAAAGTGAATAGCCTTGAAAGTCACTTTGGAATGAAATCAGCAGGACCCAGGGACAGGAGAACATGCAGTGAGGGAGAGAAGGCCGTAGAAGGTTCCTCCCCAGATTCCTCCATGCCATACCGGAGGGCAGCCCTGCGGACATCGCATGAGCAGGGTCGCCTTCAGGAAAACAGGACTGGAGACACAGACCTTTGAAAGACCTGAGAGAGAGATCAAAGAGGCGGCTGGGGAGAAAAGGTCAAGGCGGGGACAGGAAGCATGTGGGGGAAACGTGGTGGCGACCGAAGCCACGCGCTCAGGCCACTGCCTGGACAGCAGCTCAGGCCAAGAGTGGGTGGCTGCACAGACGGTGCGATGGCAGCGTAGAGGAGGAAAGCCCACCAAGGAGACAGGGGAGGCACCAGGAAACCGCAGGACCCAGACTGGGGGCGTCAGGAGGGAAGGGAGTTCAAGCAAGGAGCGTTCCAGAGGACCCAGCTTTGCAGAGAGAGCAGGCAAGCCTGGGATCGTGACGCTGTGCAGCGTGGAGGTCCTCGGTAGGTGCTCACTTGCGAAGCACCTTCAGGTGAACAGGGTCCCATGACCCACACCATTATACTTTTGTGAGTCTATTTTCTTGCGTGTGTGGCTCTGTGTTCAGTGACGTATCCAAAGTGTCATGCTCTGTCACATCTTGATATGATTGTCTTGGTCTTCATAGGATGTCACTCTCATAGGCACTAAGATGGCCCCTTCTCATCCCCACCTCCTGATCTCCCTGCCCTTGTATAATTCCCTCCTTCTAGCCAATGGGACATGGCAAAGTCTGCCACTGCCAGGATTAGGCTACAAAAGGGTCTGACTCCTTTCTTGTGAGCAGACTCCCTTGCCTCCTTGGCTGGTGCACGTTCACAAGGCCAGCTGCATGCTGATAGGCCAGTAGGGTGAGGGTGTTGGTCAGCTTTGCATTGCCATAATGAAATACCTGAGGCAATTGACTTATAAAGAGAAAAGGTTCATTTTTGGCTCATAGTCTTGGAGGTTCTAGTCCAAGATCAGGTGGTCCCATTGCTTTGGGCTCTGGTGAGGGCAGCACATCAACGCAGGGGCTGTGGCAGAGCAAGCCACTTAGCTCACAAGTCAGGAAGCAGAGAGAGGGCAGGCCTGGGTCCCACAATCCCCTTGGAGGTCCCACTCCGGTGACTTAAGGGCCTCCCACACGGCCCCACCTCAGCATCATGGACACCAAGCCTTTAACCCGTGAACCTTGGGGGACACTACCCACACTACCACAGCAGCCGGGAGCTTGGGCCACGCCTGGCAGTGGCCCGCAGAAAGCTGAGTGCTGTGAACCACCACGTGCATTGGAGGCACCCTTCCCGCCCTGCACCGAGTACCGCGGTGACCACACCTGGCCGCTGCCTGGGCCGCAGCCTGTTGCAGGTGGGGACTTGCTGAGCCCAGCCGCATCCATGACTAGGGAGCCGCAAGAAGGCCAGGCAGTGCCTGCGCCTCTCAGGGCCATGGTGGCCCACGAGGCTCAGGAAGGACGGGCCTTCGGACTGGCTGCTGTCCCTTGATCCCTCACAAGCCGTCCCGCCACTCTCCACCCTGCATCTCCCCTGGGAGGTGAACTGGGGGCTGCGTCAACCAGCCCTGGGGGCCTCGGGTTGGGCACCAGGTGACAGTCAGAGGCAAGAGGAAGGAGGGGTCAGCCACGACTTTCCTGGCCCCCGCAGAGTGCGGACTGCCACTGTGTGTCCTCCATCGCCTCGGTCCAGGGAGCTGCCCTTTCCCACCTCGGGGTCTTTCTATGTTCCAACGCCTCTCCTGGTTCCTCCCGCGGGAGGGCCGCCTGCCTCTGGCCAGCGTGCCCACAGGCACCACTCTTCAGCTAGAAAGTGGCCGAGCTGAGACATTAAGTTGTGGAATCCTAAAATCACTTTTTAAGACACGGAAATCACATCTCCCCAGGGAGCACAAGCAGAGAAACCAGGTGTCCCAGAGCCGCGCAGCTGCTCACAGCCCCGCAGGGATTGCACTGGACTTCTTCAACGAGACGGGTCAACACCAGATGCCACTTTAATGGCCGTGAGAATCAAGTGCAGGAACTTAAGTAAACTGCATGGTGTGTCGTGAGGGGCCAGGAAATGCTGGGCACTGGCTGCCGTCAGCCGAATGCCTCACTTTGCTAGACCAACCAGACGGCAAAGACTGCAAACGCTGCTTCATGCGGTCAACAGCCCTGGGTTGACAGCAGCTGTTGGTTCACCAGGACTCCAGAAGCACCCAGTGGACATCACCTCATTCATTTTCTATGCAGAGTAGCTGTCCCGAGTGTCACTCGACAACACTGTGGGCAGCTGTGTGGTTCAAAGGAACCACCAGGCCCCTTCGAGTGAGCCACGGCCAGCACCTCAGGGGTATCCTGAGGGTGGAAATGACAGTGGATCTCGACATGGCAGATCGTCCCCTCCAGATGTCACACGTTGCCCAGACAGATTTCTGAATGCACAACGGCACTCAGGAGGGGAAGGAAAAGAGGGGAATCTGCATGTGGTGACATTCCCAGAAACATGCTTTGACTTCAGATTTCAGTTCTTAGAAAGGGCAGCGTTGTATGCCACGTTTGAGGCCCTTCCAACTTTGTTTTAATGAGTCCCTGAATACTGACAGGAGGGCCACTTAGACTTGAATAACTGGGTCACTGTGGGTTCCCAAAGACCCGGGGCAGGCTGCCGGTGAATTGTTGGCATGAGAGCGGCTGGTGAGCCTGATCCAAAGTCACTGGAAGTTGATGCAGGAGCAGGAGCCCAGACGAGCAGCACAACCCAAACCACAGCGAGGCCAGGCCTGGCGGGGCCCACCTTGCTGCTATCAGACCAGCGGGAGGAGACAACCCGACTCCTGTCCCCTGGGCCCCGCCTCCCTGGTTTCTGCATTGGTCACAGTCTGGCCTTCTATCATTTATGTAATTTATTTAAGTCAACTCAATATCTTACTTAAATAAGAGCATACAAATCGAAAGGTCACATCACAACCAATGGGAACCAGCTCTGGGGCCTCCAGTAGGACACAACGAGACAAGGAGAGCAAGCTGGATTCTGGCCTTGGCTGTGGCGCAATCTGAGCTGTAACTCACTGGCTCCTTGATGAAAAGAAGCTGGCAAGTGTTCAAGCACCAGACGAGACTTTCCCTTCTACAATCAGAAATATGAAAAGAGAATGGAAAAGAGCATAACTTTCTGATTATGTTATTCAATCTTGTTTTGTGCTAAAACTCACCGGGTAATGCATCTGCTGTTGTCTCCTTACGTAACCCTGGGCTGGCCATTGGGACACAGCTCGCTCCTCTATTCCACTGGCACCTGGCCCTGAACTAGAACAGCCATCAATCATGGTTGAGGAGCTATAGCACATTAAAAGAAATACCTACTGTAATGAGTCTCTTCCAAGCCTACTCAAACCATCTCGTCTGCTCTCCAGGGCACAGATGTGTCCTTTGGGAAATGCCAGTATCTACCAGACAGAGTTGCAAACACCTGAAATCCCAGCAACCTGGGAGACTGGGGCAGGAGGATCACAAGTCTGAGGTCAGCCTCAGCAACTTAGCAAGGCCCTAAGCAATTTAGGAAGACCCTGTCTTAAAATTTTTAAAAAATTTCCTTTAAAAAGAGCTGGGGATGTGGTTCAGTGGTTAATCTCTGGTACCCAAAATAAGGGGAAAAAAAGAAAAGAAAGAAATCACTCTCAGAGTGTCCACTGACCTGCAGCCAATAGGCCAGCATCATCTCTTCCCTGTGCTCTTCCTCAAATATCAGGGTCCTCCTGTGGGACCTGGGTGTGGCTCAGACAAGCTGCTGCAGTTGTGGCTGGAGGCTGGGTGGTTCTAGCAGAGCCCACAGCACTGGCCTCTAAGGGTGACCATCCACCTGACCTGGCAGAATTTGGTCAATCCATGGTCCATGGATTGGCTTGTGCTCCATCCCACCCCTGTGCCTTCAGTCCCATCCATGTGCCATGTTCAACTGTGTGTTACAGATGCAATGGCGGCCAGAACAGGCAGATTCTCTCCTCCACGGAGCTCATGCTGGGTGGAAGGAGAGAGAAAATGAATAAGGCCTCCAGGGGCCGGTGGTCACAAATGCCATGAGGATGGTACAGAGGGGCCATTCTACACAGGAAGTCCAGGAGGGCCTTTGGACAGAGTGGTCATTTGAAGAAAGGGTTGATGAAATGAGGGAGTAAGGTCATTGTCCACCTGGGAGAGCATCAGGTTGGAGAAGGCAGAGGCCGGCAGCGGGGCTGACCAGCACACTCAAGGATCAGCAAGGAAGTGAGTGTGGCTGGGGGAGAGGAGAGGAGGTCAGTGGGCAGCCAGGAGGCCCAGCCACTGGCTAGGCTACAACAGAGCTGACCCTTTCTAACCTGGGTGGTTGGCAGAGAACAGACCACAGCGAGTGGAGTAGAGGCTGGGAGACCATTAGGATTCCATTGTAAAATGGTGGTGTCCTGTGCAGGAGGTGACCCTGGAGGTGACAAGGAGTGGCCTTGTTGAGAAGACATTGTTGGCAGGATTCACGGAATATAAGACCAGAGAGTGTTGAAGTGACACCAGGACGTCTTGTAGGACCTTGCAACACGGAGTTGCTGGGCCACCAAAGGGGCAACTTGAGTGGGAAGAAGTCAAGAACTGAGCAGTAGGGATGTTGAACCTGAGACCCTTGGAGACGCTGTGGAGATCTCCATCCAACAGCTGGATGCCATCATGGCAATAATCAAACACACCGTCTCCTGAAAGCCACATCTCCAAATCTTCCCTGGGCTGTTCGTCTGCCGTCAGCCCTGGCTCCTTCCTGGCCTGCCTTCAGGTCTCTTGCACCCTTACACCCACACACTGAATTTGAGCTAGGGGCTCCTCTTTTGTACCAGCCTGCACTATTTTCCACACCATGGCTTCTAATACACCTTATCATGTTTGTTTTTTTTTTTTTTTTTTTTGGTCCATCTCTACTGAAAACTGTCAGTTGTCTAAGGCAGTAACTTTCTGTGTACAGCAAAGAGTCTAAGCTGAATAAGTATTTCAGAGGCTTCTCAACAATATCTCTATCTTCACAGCAGGCTCACAAGGAGATCAAGATCCTCTTTCTGTAGGAAACAGACTCAAAGATGTTACATAATTTGCTCATGATCACTGGGCTAGTGATCAAGATTAAACTTGGTTCCTCATTGGTTCCAAAATCCACTTTCTTCTCCAAACCCATGAACGTCCATCTTCCCTGCCCACTCTCTGGGGTCTAACTTTAAATGTTAATACAAAATCTTCTCACAATGAGTCTTCTCTTATCTAAATGTGTTTATCCAAAATTCATCTGTCGAAATCCTAACCCGTGTCATTAAGGGGCAGGGCTTTGGGGGGTGATCAGGTCCCCAAGGGTGGCAGCCACATGAACGCGATGGCATCCTTACAAAAGAGGCCCCACAGAGGTCCCTTGCCCCTTATCACCACACGAGCACCCGACAGGAAGGCACCGTCTATGAGCTGGAAGAGCAGCCCTCACTGACACTGAATCTGCAGGCACCTTGGCCTCAACCTCCAGAACCGTGAGCAATGAGCATTTGTAGTCCGTGGGCCCTGCCCCGTAGTTTAGGGTATTTTTGTTACAGCAGGAGGAGGAGTTGAGTCTCACCAAACACTGTCACATTCCTACCCCATCAGTCCTCCTGGGTTCCTTTCACATGTCTTCAGCCCAGACTACTGATTAGCACTGCTTTATCCCAAAGCCACAGACATCCAGAAAATCAGAGAGGCGGATGCTCCGGTGAGAAGGCTAGTGTCGGCAGGAGGAGAGCTGTGCCAGCCATCCATGCCTTCCTCCTCTCCTCCAGCCACACACAGACATCTGCACCCACACACACACACAGCCTGCGGCAAGGCTGCAGGGCACTCACGTCCCCCCAACAGGCAGGCCGGGGTGTGACTCCAGCAGGTGTGCTGATAAGATCACAACCCAATTTAACGGGCCAGTTTGGAACCCCAGGTCTGCTTCCCCCAGCCCAGATGCTGAGAGATCACACATGGAAGGATCAGACAATCCAGATTTCACTAGTAAGAGGTCCTGTGTCTCAGACTGTGGCTTTGGAGTAGTGGCTCAACCTCTCTGAGCTTTAGTTTCCTCTGCCTGAAACAAGAACATGAGTGATATTGACCTTACAGGTAATGGAAAGTTTGAAGGTCATATCTATCAAGGAATCCACAGCGTTTGCAGAGCAGACACTCAAAACACAGCAGCCACTTTTACCATTCGCTCCTTTGATGGTGGTGGCAAGATTCCCATGCTGTATCAGGAATGGTCAAGCAAACCCTACCTGCCCCCGGCAGGCCGGAGTCAGGACAGATGCACCTCCCTGAAGTATGACAGCATAAATAAGGCTCTGATTAACTTTGCCAAAGGGACGTCTAATTGGAACGGAGTGCTGCTGGACAGCTCAGCTTGTCAAGGAGAGTGCAACTGCGCTGACCTTTTCAAACAAAGTTAATTGCTTGGGCTTTAAGGTTACGCAGCTGAAATTTTGCCATATATTGATCCAGGGGTGCACATTTCCCTCCTAATTTCTAATTTCCTCTTGAGGAAATTTACCTTTACATTCCCATCTTCACTGGGAAGAACATAAATATGCAAAGGCTTTCTGTTCCCGGGTCAACTTGATGGATCATGCAGCGTCATTTCTCAAGCTACTACTCAGTTGTCCATCTATTTAATAGATCTGTTGAGCGCCTCCCGTGGGCTTGGCTCCCGCAAGACCCGGCAGATACAGTGGTGCGCTAACTCTCAGTCCAGAGTGTGGGAGAGAGTCATGAATCACGCGATGAGGTAAAGACATGTGAACTTCCTGCATGAGTGTCGGACGAGATCTTGGAGGTCAGGGCCAGGCCAGGAGAGCTCTCCCCCAGGCACTGGCAGAAGGCAGGTGCTCTGTCTGTCGTGGATTGGAAAGTCAGTCATCTGCTTTATATTGTCACCTTTTGCTGGAAATCCTAAACATTTTTGGTGATAAATTCTCCTTCCTCCTGAGGTGGAACACTTCACCAACCCCGTCCTAGGCATGCCATGGGATGAGGGAGAGCAAGAGGAAATCAAGAACGACCGAGTGGTTCATGTGAGGCCTCCCAGATCATGTGCAGCTTGAGCCTGGAGGGTGAGGGCAGTGTTGACCAGGCAAGGGGCCAGGGCAGGCTGTCCCTCCCAGAGGGCCCTGTGGGCAAGCCCTCTGTGCCAGTGGAGAGCGTGGAGAACGGAAGCAGAGCCAACAGGTGACAGGCATGATGGGATGGGCCAGGCAGGAACCTGGTAAGAGAACACCTGTCCCCAGAAGAGGGGATAGCTGCAGCTGATCCACTGTCAGAAGACAAGATCTCAGACTTCCATGTAAAACACGCCCATTATTTTTAATGTGTTGACAACTATTTCAAGCATAACCAGATGTGGTGGTACATGCCTCTAATTCCAGTGACTTGGGAGGCTGAGGCCCTGAGCAACTTGGCAAGACCCTGTCTCAAAATAAAAATTAAAAAGGAAGGGCTGGTGGTGTGCCAGTAGTAGAGCTCCCCTGGGTTCTCTTCAGTTCCAAACAATAATAACAATAAGTCATGAAACAGAGGACATAACTAAGAGCACAACAAAGCACAGCTATCAGCCAAATGGAGTGTCTGACTTCTTCATCAGAGGACCGGAAGGCAGGTGGAGGCTGCTGGAGACATTGTCCAAGAAAGAAGGGACAAGATGAGAAAGAACCATCTCTCAGTGCAGAACAACCATGCTGTCTGCGCACCTGCCACATGCATACCCTCCATTTGTCAGCTTAATGTGTTGGATGCTTTTGTTATGCTTGGCCACTCAGCTCTCTTCCCCAGGACTCTGTGAACCACTGGAGAGCAGGAGTGACCTCGATCACCTTCCCATCCACTCTGGTAATGGACACAGTATTGGGCTGTGGTGGGTGTTCAGCAAACATCCCTTGGATAGAATTTATCAGCAAATCATTTCCCAGCCCCTCCAGCGCTCCCAGATGGCTTGATGCTCATCTGAGAGAATGCCCACCCTGTGCTGCACACCACCATCAACCAAGAGCCATGCTGATCACTTTACGCACATCACTTCCAATCAGCCTCCCAGCCCTCTCCCAGGTCTGAACTACCCTTTTGGCCATTTCATAGACGAAGAGATAGGAGCTTGGAAAGACTAGGTAACTTTCAAGGGGTCACACAGCTGGTAAGTGGCAAAGTCAAAAACTGACCCAAAGTCATACCTCCTCAAAGTGCAGAACTGTAACCAGTATGCTCAAATAGTATGCAGCAGGGCAATAATACCAAAAGGTTTTTCGTGTTAAAGCTCCCATTGTTTGAGCAATCACTAAACACTCTACTTAGAAGTGGCGCCATCTTGGTTTAGACAAACTGCAGAGGCGCAGCCTCTGTTGCGCAGCTCTTCCTTCTGACAGCTGTTATACATGCCCTGTCCTGCATCCTGCTTATCCATGCTGATGAGGCTGAGAGGAGTGAAACTTGGTTCTTGCCTGTCACCTCTCCAATACCTGAGTCAAACACAGGATGGAAGAGCAGCAGTACCATCCAACCTCTTATCCTAGCTGCTGCTTTTGTGCTGTGTTACAGTTGAGATGTGAGGTGTCCCCCAAAAACTCACATGTGAAACAGTGCCAGGATCTCCCAAATCAGGGGGTGTTATGTTTAGATATGAAGTGTCCCCCAGAAGTTCATGCCAGAAAGACTAGAAGTGAAGTGACTGGGTTATGAGAGCCTTAACCCAATCAGTGTGTTAATCCCCTGATAGGGATTAACTGAGTGGTAACTGTAGGCAGACGGGGTGTGCCTGGAGGAGGTGGTCACTGGGGTGTGCCCTTGGGTTTATATTTTGTCTGTAGTGGTGAGAGGGGATCCCTCCCCTCCCTCCCTCTCTCTCTCTCTCTCTCTCTCTCTCTCTCTCTCTCTCTCTCTCTCGATGTCTTGAGCAGCTTCCCTCCACCACACTCTTCCTCCATGGTGTTCAGCCTCACCTCAAGCCCCGAGATCCCTGAAACCATGAGCACTAAGTGAACTTTTCCTCCTTAAAATTGTTCTTGTCAGGTCTTTTGGTCACAGCAGCAAAAAGCTAACTTAAACATATTGTGCTTCCTACATGCTAAAGATTAGGAAGAGGGCCAAGATGGAGGGTGCAGGGAACAAAGCAGATTGCAGAAATACATGTGGCACCATCCCTTGGAAGAACAACAAAAATAATAGTAAGTGATATAAAATTTTATTTAAGCAAATAAAGGTCACTTAAATGCTTTCACGTGCCTGTGGAAGGGTCTATGAGGAGACTTTCCAAGCTGCTAATAATCTTTTGTTTTAGGTTTTTTATTGTTGCTGTTTTTATTCTTTTTGAATCATACGTGTTTATGGGATACAGTGCGATAATTTGACACACACAGGCGATGTAGAATGATGAGGATAATTAGCATGTCCATCTCCTTAAACACTTATATTTCTTTGTGCGGGGAACATTCAAATTCCTCCCTATGGATCTTTATAAAATATTTTCTACTTGGAACTGTGGTTGGAGAGGATGGGGAGAGTGAGAGTTTTCAGTTCCATATTGTTGAAAATCTTACTAAAAGTGTATGTTACTTTGCATTTAGAGAGAATGTGTTTACACCTTACAGCTGCCACTGTTATTTACTGAGCGCTTCCCCTGTGATGGACACTCAGCTGAGACCTTTACACACCAACCCACTTAGTCCCCACAAAGCCCAGTGAGGGAGCTTCTGTCATTACCCCCGCCTGTTCAGATAAGAGACTGGGCTCACAGAGATAAAGTCACGTGAGCTGCATCACACTGCTAAGTGGCACATCCAGGAGTCAAGCCAAAGCCAACGCCCAACCATCAGGTACCGACGCTAGATCCTTACATGTACCTGGAGGAGTGGGTGCTTCCTCATACCATCCTCACCTCTGTCATTGCCAATCATCTTCCTTGTCATAGGTACCGGGTACGGTGCTTAATGCTTTACATAAGACTGTTAATCGACAACTTGGTCACCTTTGTCTGTCCTTCAATAATATAGGCAGACTTGATCTAGTATTTATGATTGAAGAAACTAAAATCTAGAGAAGGTAACAACCCAAGTGGCAGGTCAGAAATCCTCCACCAACTTAGCTGAGGGAGTTGGTGTTACCAGAACTAAGGTGACTTACTACTTGATTGCTCTTTAAGTGTACCCCAAGACTCTAGCATACCCTGACCTGCCATTTCCTGCACCATCTTCAACAGCCATGGTGACCCTGTCTCCCTCCCATTGCTATTAGCATGCATCCAGCTGTGTCAAGAGAGCGCTGCAACATTGTACGACAGAGGAACGCCCTTGCTTTTCACAAGTGAGGAAAGAAATTCAAAACTTCCCTGAACATCTGCCATTGAACATCTGATTAGATGAATAAAATGTCAGTGGAAACAACTCACTGTGAGATCTATAAATACAAAAGCAGGTTCTGCCATAGCGTCAGATGGATCAAATGCGTCCAACGTCAAAAGCTGAGCTGTTGGATGGAGGTAATATGCTAAACAACACACTGTTCCCTGTTCCCTCAATTAATCCCGGGAAATCATTTTATCTGCGATCTAACATTTCTTGCATGTTATAAAACCATGATATTTTTAAGTGGAAAAAGACACCCAGCCTAACCCAGGCCCAGGCTGTCAGTGACTCCCCATCACCACATGGACTCCACAGGCCACAACAGAAGAGGAGTCTGGAAAGGCATTGCAGGGGCACCTGGCAGGGGGAGATCAGGTGACCACCCCAGCCACTTAGAGGTGCACACTGCTCTAGAGGCTGCACGTCTTCACGTACTGCTCTGTGCCTGGAACTGAAGCCACTGTGCTTCAGTTGTGCCCTCTCCCCCTTGTTCAGAAGATAAATTAGCTGCAGGTCAGGAGAGTGTAAGGGGGGTGGTGGAAGATCTGGGTATCACCTGAGGCCACGTAATTGATGCTCATATTTAAAAGACTACGTATCCAAGAGTCCGAATCATTTTAACGCTCCATACACAAGAGGCAGAAAACTGCTAATAAACCAAAAAGAAACATGAAGGGATGGGAGGACAGATGGATGGATGGGTGGATGGATGGACAGACAGATAGATGAGTGAACATCTGGATTTAACTAGAAGCTCAAGTGGTCCTGGCTGACAATCTGCATTCCTATCTATTAAAATTATTAAAATCATAACAACAACAACAATAGCAGCAACAGAAAACAAAACACATAACTGCGAAGAACTCGGCAGAACTTTGGATATTACTCATGCACATCTTAAAGCTCTCTGTCCAGCATGCCACTCACCGCCGCAGGGAAACGCTGGCTCCTGCGGGCTCTCCTGGAAACGCCGTCCGTGCTCTTGGATCCCTCCCCACCACGCTTTGCCCCAGGTTTTGTTTGCATGTTTGTTCCTGACGCTGTCCCTGGGCTTCTCTGATGGCTTTCACTTTGGTTTTCCTTCATCCATTATTCAGACTCTGCCTGATAAAGGAAAGCTGGGGGGGAGGCTATGAGCAAAACCCCTTTCCCTCCAGATGACAAGGGCAAGGGGAGACCGAGAACCACGACACGTCCATCGCTTTCATCCCATCTGTATACGGACATATGTGGATTTTCAAGATGTGTTTCTGTATGTAGATTGAAAACCTTGTTATTGGTTTCTGATCATAGCAGCCTGAGAAGAAGCTGTTTATATCCAACATAATGCCATAATGCCAAGCCCTGCCAAGTTCACAGCATCTTAGAACGCCAACATTCAAAACTTCAAGGAGGAAGTTACTGCAATCAAGTGGGGAATCTCAGATCGGCCTCGCAGAGTCTAGGCAGGAGGAAAAAATTATAGAGTTGGCCATATAGTAGACACTCAATAAGTCCTTGCTGAATTCAGAGATGCCAAAGAAAGAATAAAGCTGAATTCTTTCAAGTCACTCAGAATGCTGCTGGATGTGGGTTTTGGTTTGCTTGTTTGTATGTCTGTGTGTTTGTTAAGAAAAAGCAATTGTTGGGTTGTTTGGTGTTTGAACTAATGGCAAAAGTGTTTAATTTCAGGTTTTTGTTATTAAAGGCAATTTTGACTTCCTTTATTGAATTGTGCATAAATATCATTTCCTCCAGCTCTGATAATGAGACCCCTGGATTCCCTGGCACACCTAGCTACATGGTCTTCTCTGCTTTCTACGGATGGAGTTTCATGGCTTGGATCTAAATCTCTCCCACTTTACCCATGACATGAGAAGGCCTATTTAGAGGAGGTGGAACAAGAAAGGGAGAATAAATTATTCGAGTCGTTCATCTGATACTCAAGTAACCAAACAGGAAACAGCAGTCCCCATAAACCTCGGGAACTTACTCCTCCTTTGGCAACCCAGGACGTTGCTGGCTTTCATGGCCCTGGCACCCACAAAGCTCAATATCACACCGTGCCCTCCTCCACTATCACGACATTTAATCTGGGGGAGATGCAAACCCCTTTTTAATGATTTCTCTCTTGATGTTAAAAATGGCCTTTATGTTCAAACTGATCTAAAAGAAATTATTTTGAAAGCTCGTGGCTGCAAATCCCTGCTGGGATGCCCTGGAGTGTTTCACCACTGCTAAAACAGTAAGGATGGATGAATGAATGAAAGAAAGAAAGAAAGAAAGAAAGAAAGAAAGAAAGAAAGAAAGAAAGAAAGAAAGAAAGAAAGAAAGAAAGAAAGAAAGAAAGAAAGAAAGAAAGAAAGAGAACAAAGAGGGAGTCCACCTGGGGCCCAGGTAACGCAGAGATGGAAATAGCATCTGCCTCGTTAGAAGATCAGAATCCAGGCATGCAAACAGCACCATCACCTGCATGACTCCTTGCAGCTGATTTCAGCAATGGTCTGGAATGGATGGCGCCTGCTTTTGTGTTACCCACAATTGATAAATGTGCACCAATTTTTCATTTTGAAGCATTATTTCCTTTCGCAATTTGCCAAGCCTTTTCATGCCCCATTTGAAGACTGTCCCATGAACAAAGCTCCTTCAGGGGAGACAAGTTAATTATCTGACTGCTGCTCCAACTCTTGGCTGCTGGAAATAAAATTCTCACTGGCTCCAGTGGTGAAGCCCCAACACTGCCATTTGGCAATGGTGTCAGATTCCTGCAGGACCAGTGTATGGACAAGTAGGAAACCAATAGCTAAGAAACACAGGGGGAACCAGGCGGGCCTAGGTTCCATCCTCCACTTGCTACTGCTGTAACTTTAGCAAGTTATTTAATCTTCATGAGCCTCAGTTTCCCCATCTGCAAAAGGGAGATAACATTACTTCAAAGTTATAAGATTATTGTAAAGATCAGGTAGCATGAATGTACTGAGTTCTTGGCACATAGAAAGGGTTGAATAGATAATTCAGTTCTGAGAAACCACATCAAATGTACAATTGCCTTCCTCTCCTCATCCCAGAAGTTATGAGGGTTCTTTCATGAAGCTTCCCTAGAGAGTATTTCAGAACTATTTCCACACCAGAAATATTTCCTCACTCAATGTATTTGGGGCTACATATTAGTTAGTTCAGAAAAAGTGTTGACAGGTGTTTTTCCTGAGTCTGTTCAAGACCTGGTGCACATAGACAACACCCCTCTGCTGTTTCGGAAGCCTTCTACAGGAGAAAATTAATATTCCTATGAACTTTCTTGTTTCCTTAAGCATACATGTGTTACTTGTCCACACAACTGCTACTTAAACAAGTATTTTCTTTTAAGTCATCTAATTATCAAGGTGCCAAACTGAAGGGGTCTGGGACAATGCCATTCCTCTGGTTAAAATAATTAGTTAACTATAAGGCAAGAGAGAGAAGGGGGTAGAAAAGTCCCTTTGGTTTAGTATTTAAATATTCAAGCTGTGGGGTACATATTCTAATCTGAGCTTCAGAAGAGGAAAATAAACAGTACAAGAGCCAAATATGTATTAATTATGGCTTATTTATTTAGTGCCACTGATGTGTATCAAGCTATGCAAAGGGTAAATTGAAGGGGGAATTGAAAGGGGAAAATAAGTTCCAGTTCAAGGGCGCTGACAATCTCAGATTTCATGCACATCTGAAGGCTTACCTCGAGACTGGCGACTGACGATAAGAAAATGAACTTCTCCTACAGTGGAGACCAGAGGAAGATACACGATGTGGTTGTCTGCGGCATGTCAAGGGACATTTACCCTGCCCTTCCAGCTCCTTGGGGTCCTTCATGAACCAAATTAGACACGATTCCAAATCAAAGAGTGGATCTCCTCACAGCCTAAGTCAACAATGCTTCTGTCCATGCAGAGAGCCGGCTCGGGATGCTTCCGGCAAGACCTCTGCCCCTAGATGAGTTAACACAAAGTGTTCAGAATCCTCATGGCAGTAGGTAACTGGATGCTAATGGGTACAATTACTAAAGTGTTGCTGCCTCAGAAATGCCCACTGGGTGATTCTAGACTCCTAAACCTCTAAGCTTGTGAAAATCATTCCATAAGAGCAGAAACCACAGTTTTTATCCCTCTTACTGAGGTTTAAGTTACATACAATACAATTAGGTCATTTTAAATGTACAATCAGATGAATTCAGACAAATGTACATGGTCATGTAACCACCAGGAGAAATCGTGATGAAGTGCTCATCATCCCTAAAAGGTGGCCCGTGCCTTTTTACAATCCCTACCCCTATCCTGGGCCCTTGCAATTGTCAATCAAGTATCTGTCTATACAGTCTTATCTCTTCTAGAATCTCAAACAAATGGAATAATGCAATATGAAGTCCATTATGTTTGACCTGCCTCACCTAGAGTAAAGCCTTTAAAGTCTGTCACGTTTGCATTCATTGTTGGCCATTTTTATGGCTAACAGTATTCCACTGTACGGAAACACAACTTGTTTGCCCTTAAATATCTGCGAGGTTTCCATCTTGGTGTCCCTATGAACAAAGCTGCTCTGAAGATTCAAGTGCAAGTCTTGGTATGAACACCTACTTTCTGCTTCTTCTGAGAAAATGCCTAGGACTGAGATCACTTAGTCATGTAGCAGGTGTTGTTCTCATTTCTAAGAACTGCCACAACATCTTCTAAAGAAGCCATATCACCTTCCATTCTTGTTTCATCAACTCTTGAAACTACTTGTATTTTCAGTCCTAGTCACTCTAGCAGATGTGGAAGAATCCCATGTGGTTGTAACTTGCATTTCTCTAGAGACCGATGACAGGAAGCACATTTTCTTGCCCTTATTTGACATTCATATGGATTCTCCAGTGAAATGACTTCTCAAGTCTTCTCCAATATTGAGTGAGTTATCTTCTTTAATTGAGTCATAAGAGTTCTTTATATACAAGTAGTTCTTTATCAGTCACTTGTTTAGCAACTAATTTTTTACCTGCCTGGAGCTTAACTTCTCATTCTCTGAGAATGCCATGAGGCATTATTGCATTTGTAATTTTGACAAAGTCCAATTTATCAATTATTTGTCTTACAGTCCATTGTATCTGTGTCCATTCTAACACATCTTGGCTTGACCCAAGATCAAAAAAATTTTTTTCTCTTAATTTTCCTAGAAAGGGCATTCTGTCAGATTTGACACGTGAGTCTCTGTGAGTCACTTTAGTTTTTATGTTTGAAATGAGGCCAGGATTGAGGCTCCTGTTTCTCATGTAAGGATCCAGTTGTCCCAGCACATTTGCTGAGAAAATGGTCACCCTCCCTGAATTGTCTCTACACAAAGCTGGTCAGGGCCTCCAAGTACAGTGGCCATCCAGCAGCAGCTGGAGTGGGAGGTGTGGAGGAGAGGACTTTGAAATAATGATAGAAATGAAATACATAAACTATGGAATATTACTCTGCAGCCATTTAAAATGGTGACAAAGTTCTATATTTATTGATGATGGAAAGATTGTTAAGTGATAAATACCCTATCACAAGACAGAATACATGGTTGGTTTTATGTTTCTCAATACAGGAGGAGATGGAATAAGATACATCGAGACAGACAGACCAAAAGATCTACTCCAAGAAGTTTATCATGATCATCTCTAGGTGATGAATTAAAGATGATTTCTATCTTTTGTGATTTTCTGAAGTTTTTCAATATGCATAAGAGAGATTTTCATAATAAAAAAGCTATTTCTGTTTTGAAAAATTGCTGTGGGTGGAAAGAAACAGAAATGAGAGTGAGCAGTGACTTATTATTTGAGCTTTGCAGAGCTAATTCATTCCATTTACTACTATGAAGTTTTAATAGTAAAACTATTAACACCACATAAATAGCACAAAGAGATCCTAATATAGTTCCAAACAAAGTATCCATTACCTGTAAAATATGTTCCGACATCTGCAAGTCTTGTGTCTAAGATTGCTCAAGTTGAATGAATGGCAGCACAAATTCCTGGGAAACTTATAATTATATAAATTACTAATCAAGTTATTTCAAATTAATTTTCATTCAGATTCAGTTGTTTATGGCCATAAGGCAAGACCAAGCCACTTTCTAAAGAATCTTGGGCTGACTCCCTAATTACCTATAATGGGATTTTCTGTTTTGCATATTATCTGCAATGGCTTGGGAATTATTACCCTCATCATCCCAGGAGTCTCCAGCTGAGTGGAATCATGTAGCCCAATGCCTATCAAGAATAGAGCTTAAAACTGAGTCAAAGAAAAGAACAAGATAAAGGAATTGAGGATAGATTAGCATGAAGAGAAGAAGCCTTAGGGATTTCTAAATTACTGCCTTCCAATGTTTGATAGTAAAGTTATTAACCAGTTGGGCAAGAAACATAAGGGAGTAAATAAACTAAGTTAGAATTAAAGAATTTCACTTTGGCCATAGGGTGTGTTTTCTTAATAACATTCTTCTGTTCTTTCACCAAACACTCATGAGCCCCCATACCAGCTGGAGCTCTGTCCGAGGTGCTGGAGTGATCCAGGGATGGCCGGTCAGGGCCTCAGATCCTCAGGGGCTGCCGTGTGGTGGGGCTGGATGTCAAGGTTATATGACGCGGGAAGAGGTCACTGAAACTGATTAAGGGGTCTCCTTGCAATATCAGGCTTGATAACTTCTGCTGCCCTGGAATTATTAGACACCTCTGCTGAAAATGGGAACCAAACAATACGTCCCTTCAGGTCTCTGCTAGCCTTGAGAAGCCTTTATTTTTAGGGTCTTTATGCTTGTGCTGACTTTTACATTTCTGTTCCAAGACCTGATTTTAAGCTACTGTATTTGAACATTTATTCTGTGCCAGTCCCTGGGATAAACACTTTACAAATATTATCTATTCCACCTAATTCTTACTATTACCAGGCACAGACCTGTAGGTGTTTTATAGGTAAGAAAGGTGAGGCAAGGTGACCTAAATAACTTATACAGTGACAGAGTAACAGGTGGGATCTGAACCACAGCTGGATTCAACACTCTTCACCAGCTTCTACTGCGTGTCTCCTATGCTCCAAACACCCAATAGGTGGAGGCTTGTATGAAGGGCTGATTATCTACATAACAATCCCTTCCCTAAACACAGTCAGGGACCTAACCTAGGTGGAGGATATTTCCAGAATCAAGACCAAGATCCAGTCCCTCAATCAGAAGCCAGACTCCAAGGTCCTGACATGGGACATAGCCCAGCACACTCACAGCAATGCTAGCCAAGCTCAACATCACACTGCAAAAAAGAAGTGTGCTCTTCTGAACCTGCACCCCTGTATTGACTCTGGGCTCGGAAACCAGCCTCATGTCTTGAAGTGGAAGTGATCAAGATGTATTTGAGACACAAATGAAGAAAGTAATCAGGTCCAAAGTGAATAGATGCTTTCCTCCCCTGCCCTTCACCTCCCCTGTGAATACTGTCTTCCATTTCTCAAGGACACACTGAGTCCTTCTGATAAATCAACCAGTCCCAACTCATCCTAGTTTGGAATAAATTCAAGTTACTTAATTTCCTAATCTTTCATTTGCTCATTGATTTTCCATGAGGTTTCTGAGAGTCTGTTTTCTGTTGCTATGACAAAATACTTGAGGATGAGTACTTTATAAAGAAAAGATGCTTATGTAACTCACAGTTCTGAAAACTCAAGGGTTGGTGGCAACCTCTGGTAAGGACCTCTGGCTACATCACAACATGGTGGGCAGCCTCATGGCAAGAGGGCATGTGAGAAGGACAAATAAGACAGGAAGCCAGAAAGATTCAGGGGCGAGGTTTGCTGTGTTTCTACCGACTCATTCTTGCGGGGTGCCTAGAGAATGACATTAATGCCTTCTAAGATCAGAGCCTCCAATGACTTCACCACCTCTCAGGAGACCCCACCTCTTAATCGCCCTGCCATTCCCAGCATTACCACATCACAGACCAAGCTTCTAGCACAGGAACCACTGGGCGGCAAACTCAAGCCATGTCCAAACTATAGCAAGGCCTCCAGAACACAATACGGGCACTATGATGAAATTACACAGCTTTGGCATTTATTACGCATGCTTACATGCAAGGCACGTCGTCCAGTGCTTACCTGCATAGGTCACTTAACCACCTGTCCAGTGCTTACCTGCATAGGTCACTTAACCACCTGAAACAAAACTATGAGGTACACTGCACTCAAGCTCCACCTTTCAAGGAGGGAGGAAGCCTGGAGAGGTTATGCAGATTCCCAAGGTCACACAGCTAAGTAGTGGTGAGCCCCTTGGCCCAGAGTGTGACTTCTAAGCCCACATTCTTTTTTCTGCTAAAAGAGTAAACAAAGCGTGACCATGGATCACATCCAGGTACCCCTGGTTTCATAAATAAACTCATTGGAAACAGCTGCATTTACCTATTTTCTATAGCTACTTCCCCGACCCAATGCCAGAGTGGAAAATCTGCAACAGTGACCCCAAAATATTTACCATCTGTCCCTTCACAAACAAGTTGCCCCAAGCATGATACTTAATAACTGCCTTAGACTCAAGTTGACAGAAAGGAAGTCATGAAACGGAGCCCACAGTCTTGATTGTTGATAAGGCAGGACACTCACAGCCTCCAGGAAACAGTTATGAATTTCTAGGAACAGGCATAGGAAGCAACGCCCTGAGTCTTACCTGAAACCAGAGTCCTTTTCTTTGGGGCCCCCAGTAGGATGCTTGAGGGAATGAGGAGGAACAGATCTGGGACAGATCAGACAGGAAAGCACTGCCAGTCAGAGACACCCCTCACTCTGGCCTGAAGCTCAGGGCTCTCCCTACACTGCATGTGATTTCCAGACTTTCTTTCAAAAGACACAAAAATGCATAAATTGCAGACAAAGGTCTTTCCAAGCATAACCCTGAACCTTATGGGGGTGACTTGGATCACCAAAGAACCACCTGGGATTTAGGAACTGAGCCCCCAATTTCTAACCCAATATCAGTGATGTCATCCCTAAATGCTTCCTGAAACCCAAAGTAACTGGTCAGGCCATTTCCAATAGTGTCCATTCTTACACACGGCTTTGGAAAAACAAATATGGACAGACAGCTTGTGCAAGAGAGGCGCTCCCCTCAGATTCCTGTCCTTGTGAGAAAGCTCTGGCTGCATTAGGTGCCTCTGCCCTCACATCCTCTGCCACTACCCCTTCCTCCTGAGCACAGCAGCAGTGAGAGGGGGTGGCATTGGCGAGAGGGAGAGGTGACACCACGTCTTCAGGCTTCCTCCCTGGGAGTCCTGCTTCTCAGAAACACATCTGCAAGTCCGATATCAGAAAATAATTTCACAGGAACCCAGCCAAGCTTCTCAGGAGGATACGATCCTGGCTTCCCACTGCCAGAATCTTGCCTGTTCTGAGGCTCTGTGGGGGAAAACACTGGATGAGTAGCCTCCACCTGCAAAGATGGTCAAGGGATGAAACTGTTCTGTCAACTGCCTTGCCCAACCTACTAGTGAACACCGTGAACTACCCCACCCACACACACTTCTGGGCTGGTATATAAAGAGGAGGGAAAATAATGTCGCCAACCACACAGAAGTGCCAGCTAATAAATCGCTGCGCAGCCCTCATCTGGCACCATGCTGGCCACTGGACACATGCTGTCTCTTTTACCCTCATCCCCCCACCAAGAAGCTGCTTTATCACCTGCCTGGAATGGGCAGGGAACTGGAGCTCAGAGAGGCTGAATAAACTGCCCAGGGTAACAGAGCAGGAGATCAGGCTGGACTCTGGCCAGACTGCCCTCGCCTGGACCCTGAGTCATTCGCCATCTCTGGGTTCCACTTCTGAGAAGCGGATGAGGCACTGGCAGCAGCTGCTGTCCCCATCGCAACGTGGCATTTGAGGTCCTGTGTTTTTTGTTGTTGTTGTTTTTTGCTTCTAAACAAGACATCCCAGAACGGAGCTCTTCATAAAGCTGTGTTTGAGGAGATGCAGAAGCAGACCGTGCGCCGTCGGGACGAGGCCTCTTGCAGTCTCAGCAGAGTCTCAGTCCCCCACCGCCTCCAGCCTCGGCTTCCTTTATTTGGAAGCTTTTCTGAGTTTTTGCTAACGTACTGCAGTAGTTCAACAGGACCTTCCCTCCAGCTCAAAGGATTTTTTTTTTTTTTTTTTTTTTGGTCTAGTGTTTTACAAAAAATGAAGAGGGGAAAAAAAGAAGGGACAAGCTCAGGCAAGGAGCCCATTCGTCTTCGCAGCACTTACCGGAACAATCAGTTCCGGGTCACGTCCACAGCGTTGCCTAGATCTTCAGGTAATTATTTTTTACCACAAGAAAAAAAATGTCAGTTAGACAACAACCCAGTTCAACAGCTCCTCCGAAGTCTGGGGACTCAACATTAAGAGCTGTTGGAGCCCAAGCCTCTTCTGCAGTCAAACGTGACCATCAGAAGCCTGTGGAAGGAAGAACAACGAGCCTGGGGGGATGAAACGATCCACCCACTTAGCAGCATGGCTGGGCTCCCACCCACCCTGTCTGCACCCCCGGGTCCAGGCCACTGACTGCTATCTGTGCCTAGGTGGGCCGCGTCCCCCATGAAGGCCACACAGTTGACAGTCCAGAGCTGCTGCTCCACCATTTTGCAGGGTGAGTCTACTCGGCTTGCTGCTGTTAACACAGAAGTTGCTGCAGGCAAGAAGTGAGAAAATGGACACTGTGTGACAATAAAACTTTATTTTCAAAAAACAAGCAAACAAACCAGATTTGGTCCAAGGGCCACTGTTTGCTGATACCCGTTCTAACCCTTCTTTAAGGGAAGGAGATCAGAGCTGAGCCTCTAGAAGACACAGTAGGCAAAGGCAGGAGGGAAAGGCAGGTAAGGAAAGGGCAGAGGCTGGGCTGGCCTGGTGTTGGATGCTTTGGGGCCTTTCTTCCCGGAAGTAATAATTGGGTTGAGGTTGCTTCAGAAAATCATCAAGTGATCAGACCAAGTAAATAGAGTTGAATTGGTTCATAGAAATGAAAAGTTCAATGCAGGTCAAACTTCAGGTGTGGCTTGATGCAGGTGCTCGCTCACTGCCAATCACGGAAGACTGTCAAACAGAAGAGTGCCTTCGTGGGCTGCACAGACCCAGGCTGAATCTCCTGTTTCCTGTGAGCTCTCTCTGAGCATTGTGGTACTGAGGTACCCCAAGGAATAAGGCTCTGTTCCTGCCCTCAACACGTCCAACAGTCCAGTGGCTGCCACCTTAGGAGTCTGCCTGAGGGTGAAACCCACACAGAAGGAAGCAGCATAGAGAGGTAGGGACCCCTGGTGGGCCACCTCCTAGAGCCCAGCACAGTGCTCAGCAGGAGTCTCAGGTCAGCAGTAAGGGATCCGCCAGGCACGGTCCCTCCCCAGCTGCTTTGTGCTCTGAGTGCCAAATGCACCTGGCATGCGGCCTGCTCCTCCCACACACAGCAGCACGTGGCGTAGTCACAGGTGAGTGCACAGGATCCAGAAGAGGCTGCACTTACGCTAACTGCCCTGAAATGTCGCCAGCGCCTCTCAAAATATCAGTGTCGTCTTGAAGCATGTGAGAGAGAACGAAGCATGACTCCCCTCCTTTCATCTTGGACCCCGCCACGGAGCAAATCGCTTCCAGCAGTTAACGACTCTGATTTCGTGGTTTATTTCAAGGGAAAGTTACTCAGCGCCTCCTGGTCCAGGTCCCCCGTCTGATCTCACTGACGCAGCTTATGTGACATTTATTATTGCTGTCGTGAGGAAAAGAAACGGCTGACCCCAAAGTCTAGGAAAACACTTGCTCTTTCACAGTCTCATTGGCCTGCTCTGCGTCTGACAGGGACAGATGGGGAGAAGGGTGGAGGTGCAGAGTGGAGCGCTCCCCTTGGGACTGAGGGTGCCAGTGAGTCTGAACACAACTTACCAGCCTAGAGCTTGCGGGCTGTCTGTCCACCCTGCACCTCCTGAGAAAGCCACAGAGCCCCTGGTGGCTTGGCCAGGCCCTCGCCCTCTGGCACACGCCCTGCCTGACCCAGCTCCAGCCACTGCGTCCCCTCCCTGCCGCAGATGCAGGGGTACCAGCCTGGAGGGTGAGGGTTGGGGCCCTGACCTCCACAGGTCCTCTGAGGACCAGGCGGGAGCGAGTCTTGGTCAGGCTTGGGGACTGTCCTTAAAGGACGCTGAATTCAGGCAGCAGGGATTTGCTGAGCTTCTTCTGGATGCCAAGTAAAGCCCTGGGGACCCCACGGTGTGCAGGAAGGACGGGAAGGCAGCAGCCCACGCCCTCGCGGAGCTGGTGGTCTTCTCAGGAGACAGACCGTCCCGTGGACTGTACAAGTGTGCGTGAGAATCCAGCTGCGACCAGCGCTCCCAAGAGGCGCGCGGCCCGTGAGCAGAGGAAGGCTCCAGGTGGACGCGCGAGGGCTCCCAGGCCACAGCCCAGGCCTGCTTCCTCAGCGTCCTTTCTCCCCCTCGGGACACGTCCTCGGCCCCTCACGGGCACACCCTCCCCTCCTCGCCCCCGCCTCTCACCTGCCTCGCTCTCCGCACCCCAGTTACCACCCGAAGCACACTGCAGACGTGTGTCTCTGCTGAGGAAACGGAAGATCCATGAGGGAGCTCGTCTTCTCTTCGTCCTGTTAGCAGCACCCAGGAGCCGTGCCAGCACGTAGTAGGTCATCCACCAACATTTATTGAATGATATAATTAGCTGGGCTGCCTGTGAAGGCTCATCAGGTGGCGACCCGAAGCTGGGTCCGTGGCACCATCAGCATCCCAAATATGCAGCAGCAAGTAGGATCTGGCCCTGGGGAACCCGGCTGGACCCTGAGGGTGGGCACGGCAGAGACCGAAATGGCTGGACAGAGATGCTGTGGGCATGCGAAGAATTTTTTCATGTAACCTAAAACCAACAGGGAGCAAATCCGATTTGCCTTGAGTACTGTGGCTGCACATCAGCACCAGCCAGAGTGGACCTGGATGGGCAGGAGAGACCAGCTGGAGGCCACCGTGGACTGGAGAAAAGACAGCTCGGCCTGGGTGGCAGTGGTGGACAGACGTCTAGAGGGCCAAGATCTAGGTCTACTTAGGAGTTAGGCCCACAGGACAAGATGAAGGATCAGCACAGGGGTGAGACGGGGACAGTCTCCTGGCTTCCCTCAGTGCCACGAGGCATCATGGCCTCCAAGTCCCTCACCTCCCGTGCCAAAGGCCCTCGGAGGCTCTCAGTTCTGGCCTATCTGCCTCTCCACGCTGCTGCTGCCCACCCAGCCCAAGGCCTCCAGGACCCTCAGGATTCTGCTTCTCACCCTATTCGAGGTTCGCTTGCTCTTTCCATGGCTGATCAGAAACAAGTCACAGGACTCGAGCACATGGCTGCCCGGTCCCCCCGGAGCGGCTCTGCCGGGTGTCAGGCCCACGCGGGATTACTGTTGCACTCCTAGTTGATGTTCTACTGACAACCTACCTGGCAAATGTCAGCCACCTTTGAAACTTACAGAGAGCCCGCGTGACAGCTGATATCCAAGGCTTCTGTACAGCTTTAGGATTCAGGGTGCCTCGGAGCAGAAGTAAAACTCCTAGGAGAGAATCTCTGTTAGTTGCCCAGCCCAGCAAGAGGGGAGACTTCAGCACACAGGGTAGCATGGTGTGTGTGTGTGTGTGTGTGTGTGTGTGTGTGTGTGATAAAGTGGAGGAGGCACCCATTCTCTGTCACCCCACACACCCTCCTCCTACCGTGCAGGCAGCTGTGCCCTCCCTGGGTTGCCAGCACAGCCCGGGAACGCGTGTTAAGGCAGAGCCCCGCACTTCCCCACCACCAACCTAAACAAAGCCGGAGCTGTTGACAGACTGGAAGTGACATTACGGATGGCTCAAAACAACATCGTGGCTGCTTCCCGGGCAGAATGCGAGGGGAGGGACCGGGAGAAGATGAACCTGCCCAGAGTCTCCCTGATGTGGGAACAACAGCTGCTGCAAATTCCTGTACTCCAGACTGAGTCAGGGGTTGGTGGAGGCTCCAGTGGGAAATCTGCTCAGCTAAGGGGGTCGCTGTCATATGGCTGCTGCTGGAAACCAGCTCCCCAGGGCTGTTCTCCGTCAGCAGTTGCTGGAGTCAACCACGGAAAAGGAAATTCCGAATCTGGTCTGGCCCCTTCCGAACCACCTACCCAGCCCACCCATGCAGGAGCCGCCTCTCCAGTGGCTGCAGGCAGCTCGCCCCTTGCTGATGCCCAGAGAGCCTCTGTAAACTGCCCCCCCACCCTGGGCATCGACCGTTTAAACAATGTTGCTGCATCTCTGATTCAGATCAGGTGCCACGTCAGCTCTGTCAGTTACCGTGTGGTATCAGGCGAGCTACCCAACCTCTCTGAGATTCAGTGTTTTCTTCTGCACGTCAGGAATAAAAGATGGTTGCCCTGCTGTCCAGCTGGGACAACCAGCTGGGGAGTCCTCTCTATGGACCGTGACGATGAGTGAAGAGGTAGCAAGAGGCACACATTCTGCTCACCTGACACCAAGTCCCGCACGTTACCCTCGGCACTGTCCAAGCTCTGGATTCACATTAACCCATTTAATTGTCTTACAGTTATGTTTTTACAGGTGAGGAAACTGAGGCACGGACAACGAGATGACCACAGGTGACCCAGCCTGTGTCGCTCAGCCACTGTGCCTGGGCGGCTGTGAAAGCTGCCCGTCGTCTTCATGAGTTCAACCCCTCATTCCGCACGGTCCCTGAACCCGAGACTTTTCGTTCCTCTGAGCATCTCACTCGACCCTGCCCGGCCATCCTGCTACCCCCTCCTTATACGCCCCAGGTCTCTCCTGCTCTACCCACACTGCACATCGCCACGAATGCCACCACCTCTCCTGAGATGTGGCTCTGCCTGCCCCGCCTGCTCCACCCCCTCAGCAGCTCCTTGTTGCTGCCAGCCTGAAGCACAGACCCCCGTGGTCCAGCTGGGCAGCCAGCACTAACAGTCACGAAACAAACGCACTGGGTCCCCCTGGCCTCCACACGGGCCACGTCACTCTGCCCCCATCACACCTGCCCACACTGGGGCTCTCCCCAGAACACCTCCATGGCAGGTTTCTAGGCTTTGAACATCCTTTCCTCCTCCAAGGTCATCAATTCAAGTCTAGAGTGAAGGTCAGCTTGCACGGCCAAGGCAGGTTGTGGACTAGGACAGAGTGCAGCTCAATTCCCAATAGCCAAGCTATGGAAGCAACCTAGGTGCCCTGCAACAGGTGAATGGGAGAAGAAAATGTGGTACATGTACACAATGGAATATTACTCAGCCATAAAGAAGAATGAAATTATGGCATTTGCTGGTAAATGGATAGAACTGGAGATAATCATGCTAAATGAAATAAAGCCAATCCCAAAAAACCAAAGGCAGAATGTTCTTTCTGATATTTGGATGCTAATACACAAAAAGAGGGGGTGAAGGGAAGAATAGAAGTTCACTGGATTAGACAAAGGGGAATAAAGGGAAGGGAGGGAGGATGGGAATGGAATAAACTGAACTTCCCTTTCCTGTGTTCACATATGAAACTGGGGTTGCCATTTACCATGACTCTTGCATGATTTTTCTCTTATGAGAAATAATCAAATGCAGACCGAGAGAGACACCTATCCCGAGGTCAACAGAGGCAAGTGGGCTTAGTGAAGAAGTGAAGTTCAGCCCACGTCTCCAACATGCCAAGGCCCTCCTGACCCGCTGGCCATGTACCTGCTGGCCTGTGGGCATCTGAGGCCGGGGCCCCAGGTTTAGAGCCTTCCTGGACGCCACCTTCCTGCCAGGCCTCCCTCTGCCTGCCCCCTCCCAGCCCGCCCCCAAGGCTTGACAGCCTGGGTCTCCCCACAGGCTGCCCGTGCCCAGAAGGCCTCCCACTTACCCTCACTCCACAGTGGCTCCTCTGTGGACAGGGGACTGCTCACGAGCTAAGCAATCACAGGAACTCCTTCTAAGAGGAAGGACGGGCCAGGATGGTGCCAGTCCTCTAGTTCGGTCCCGACAGGCACCTCCATGCTTAGACATAACAGCACACGGGTTTCCCGAAGCCCTGAGCTCCTATGAGCCCCTCTCGGGCGCTGGCGAGGGCGGGAGGCACCAGCAGCAGGCCCTCTCCCGTGTGTATGTTGAAGGTCCATGTGCCGTTCCACCAGTGGGGAGGGAAAGGGTTCCTGTATTTTTAAAATAAAGTCTGCTTTTGCAAAGCACCAATAAAGCAGTTATGGTTTAGTTCAAAGCAAAAGAGACCAGCTCCAACCGACTGAGTCACTGAAGGACAACGTCTGAGCTGGGCACATAGGCGCCTATGACCCCAGCACGCAGAGACTGTGGCAGGGGATGGCAAGTCCAAGCCAGCCGTGGCAACTTTGCGAGGCCCTATCCCCAAACTAAAGCTAAATAACCGGGGGTGGGGGTGGTAAAGTACCCCTGGGTTCAATCCCATTACCTAAAACAATTAAAAGGAGGAGGACAACGGCGGAAGGAGTTGACAGGGCCGGGTCAGCCCAATGTGAGACCACAGACCCGGGAAGGAGGCTGAGGAAGTAAAGAAACCATCTGTGGCAGGTGGCTGGGACGCTGTCCTGCAGCCACAGGTTGCCAAGCTGGAAGGAACGCTCCCCACAGAGGCCCCTCCTACCTGGTGCCCTCCGAATGCCAAGCCCAGGACCCCTCGGCTGTGGCGCCGGGACATTGGGGCTGGCCTCCTCTCTGCACAGGCACCTTCCTGGGCATTGCCCAACATTTAGCGGCTGCCCTGACTCAAAGCCAGTGGTAACCCCTGCCCACTGTGAGAAGCCACACGTGTCCAGACACTGCCAAATGTCCCTGGACACAAACGTCCGGGTTGAGACCCCTGAGTGAGCTCAACTTCATCACGCCCTGGCTTTCTCAGAGAAGCAGGGGAGGGTCCCTGCCCTCAGCTTCCATGTCAGAAGGCAGGCGCTTGGACTTGTCCCCAACCCCAGTATCGGAAGGAGGTTTCCCACAAGCCAAACCCAGAGCTGTGGGTGGGGAGCAGAACACTAAAATCCACCAAGGACAAGTACCACCACTTCCAGCTCTAAGCACCAAGGGCCAGAGGACATCACGGCAGGGGACCCAGACTTACCAGGAGCCAGTCAGGTGGTCACATCTGCCATCACCTGCTCCCTCCTGCCCCTCCAAAGCCCCGCCCATACACCCTCCAGCGCAGGCCAGCAAGGTCCAGCTCCCCAGGGGCCTTCCTCCCCACTCTGGGCTGGGAAGTGGAGATCCTGCTAAGGAGGCAGGCTGGGACCGCAGGTAAGCTCTCCATCCACCCAGGGCGCAGGTTTGCTCCTCTGGTCCCCGCACCCCAGTCACAAGGACTCTGGGGGGATCGCTGCCACAGGGTCAGGTCACAGGAATCTGCAGCAGCAGATCCATCTCCACCACCGCGTGCTTAGGCCTCCCTCTCCCATCCGAACACGGCTCCCACCACCTCCTAGCTTCAAGTTTTCAAAACGTGGACCAAGCCTCACCGCACGCATGGCATTCCGGACCGAGGGAAGAAAGAGGGCAGAAAAACAACCACACAACCACACACACAAACGGGTGAATAAGAGGCTACAGAACTTGAATGACCTCTAAACGTAACGTCTGATTTTTGAGTCTGCTCTCTGCTTGCAATTCATTCCCAGTACACAATTACATCTTAAATAGATAATCCTCTACAGAATAGTTCTTATGTAAACAGCCAGTAATTTTGATGTATTAGAATTAAAAGAAATTTCCTAAGGCCAAATTCTGCCATGTTTTAAGAAATATGCCGTGGTTATCCCAGGAATAATTTTGCTTCAGGGAGCCAATTAAAGTTATCAGAACTGTAGGATCTTCTAGATGCTAAAGATGTGATATATTTCGGACACAGTTCTACGGGTTATTATTTGCAGGGATTTCATTTTACAGATTTTGAAAAAATATCCCCAACCAAGGAGAAGGGTTTTAGAAGATCACATAATTCTAAACTGTAAACAAAAAAATCACAAGGCTGGGTCACCACAAAGGCTTATGGCCAAAGAACAAGCCTGCTTGCATCGGACGGCAGACAGACCAGTCTAGAAGATGCTGCAGCTGTCTGTGCTTTGAGGTGGGACATGCAGTAAGCACAGTCCTAATCAAGAGGTGACTGTTTCAGTTGCTGCAAAATCATGGGTGTCCCACCCGGGCTGGTGGCTTGTGCCTCTGTATATATGGTAATTAACCCTGTAAGAACCCAATGTTCAGCTCATTCCCTAGGGAAGCAAGGGACAGTTGATGACAGGTTTCCAAGTTTCTCAATTCCTGGCCTGCAGTATTAAGGGTACAGCCCAAGCAGGGGGCCCCCAGGCAGTGGGGGAGGCATGGAGAAGGGACCTGAGCAGAGGAACAGGTAAACAAACAGTTCCACATGTGAGATCTGTCAAAATATCTGCCAGTCTGATAACCAGGTGAAGGCTCTGACGTGTCTCAGGTAGCCAAGCTCTACTTGCAAACGATCTGAGCAGGTCAACTTCTCTCATTTCATAATGAGGAAGAAGTTACTGTCACACGATGATACCTGTTATGTGGCTTCAAGAAGCAAGAGAGAAAGGAAAAAACACATACATTCATCGCTTTTCCTGCTAAAATACCACCATGTCAAGGGGTGTGACGTAGGCCACTCAGCCGAGCCACAGAATGATAATAGTGCAGGGGGCGAGGGGGCAGGGTGCAGAGGAGGGTGTCCCAGACTTATGACCACAAATGCTGATGTTTCCAAATTTTGAAAAACAGGTTGGATTTCATTTCCCCCCTCTAGTCTGACGCAGGGTTCAGGCAGCGACTACTGCAGGCGCCGCAGACCACGGTGCACCCCGCGAGCAGAGGCGGCTGCAGGTGAGCGAGCCCAGCAGTGTCCTGCACACCTGGGCAGGTGCCGGCTGGACTGGCCTGGGCCGTGGCTGCCGATCCCTGCTCTCCTGGCCGGGTGCTGCAGAGAGCGCCACAGCTTCGGAGGTGGGGGTTTGGGGGACCTCTTCGAGGTGACAGCAGGGAAGCCTCACATCAATGGTCCGCAGTGAATTCTCAGGGTCTCGTGGTGCCTGTGTCCATTTGAATGTGGGATGAACTTCCTCTAGCAAAGGCGGGGCTCGGTCACCCTCCACAGGGCCAGCTCTGGGCCTGTCCCAGGCAGAAGTGATGGCCCCGGATACTGGCCTTCTACAACCGCCGCCCTGTGACCACCTTCTGTGGGGCGGCTAAATGCCACCTGCCTGACCCCCCCATCAACATACACACCTGCCTGCACTGCACACAGGGGACACAGTCATGGTCCCTCAGTCACACTAGGCCCCGAAGCTGGCACCCCATCACTCTAAACCCATCAGTGAGGAGACTGTGGGAATCCATTCCAGTGATGCTGGGATCCCAAAAGCTTGGTCCCCCCATTCCTCTGCAGCCTGCAGGGCTCCGCTCCGCACCCCACCGCCTCTGGAGCCTGTGGGTGGCTAATCTCTCCTGTTTCCTGCATTCCGGATCTGCAGCCTCTGGTGTCTCACCCGACACGCTGAATCTTCCACCAGTCAAGCTCCTAGAAGGCAGCCGGCGTGCCGCTCTCAAGAGGGAGACCCCAATACCACATTAGAAAGAAAACCCTAACGGGGCACCCCAGAACATAATGGCAACAGGGCTTTTTTTCCAATCCTCGAGATTCCACCTTCCTTTCTCTTCCTCAAATCCACGGTACCTTCAGGCTAATATGACAAAGTTGCTGGAAGCGACCCGAGGAAACAACACTGTTTCTCAGCCTCCATCACAGCTCAGGCAGGTCTGAGATGAGCAGGGCACAGGAAGCTGCTTCCCTCCAGCTCCTTCCTGCCTAATCCCCAGGAAAGGGCTTCTGTCTCCAGCAGGGCCACCCAAGCAGCACCAGCCTGCAGCCCACCAGCCCCGAGAGGTCACCCGAGAACCGGGAACCCACTGCATGGGCTGCGAGTGAGTATTTCATGCATTTGAGGGTTTGGGGTTTTTTCAAAGCACCACATTTCTCTAAAACTAAATTGCTCTAAATGTGGATGCTTTCTAGACAAGTTGGCCTTTTCTGTCTGTCTTGGCTACCATTCGGCACCCATGTTTATTACAACATAATTGTTAGTTGCACGTGTAAATCATTTGTTTTCCAAAGTTCTTGAGTAATGCAAAGCATTCTCAGTATGATTCTTCCCAATGTACCTTAAAACAATGTGCTCATGTAACTGCTAACGAATACCAACTAGGAAGTTTAAATGCTAAAAAATAAAGTCCCAATTATGAAATGGACACTCAGGCGACCTCCAGCCTCAACATTTCTTCTCTGTTCAACCCGCCCTTGCGCAGATCGCGATCCAGCTCTTGGGGGCTTCTTCATCTCCCTTCTGAGACCCGAATGGAAAAGCCCAGAGCCACCAACTTTCATGTGGATGAGCCCAGAGCTCTGGTCAGCCCAGAGCCTGACCTTCAGCCTAAAACTCCCTGCCCCTTACAGCTAGAGGCCTCCTCAAGGGGGCGCCAAGAATGGAAAAGGCTTTGCCCCTGGAGCCAAGTGAGCCAGGGTTTTTACAGCTTTTCTAACTGTAGTGAGGCAGTTTAAATAACAAGGGTCAGGATTAGCCCTTTATAGAATCAGGTGGAAAAAAATCCACGGAGGCAGTGAAATGAGAAAGATAGCGAGGACTCCTTCCCGTGCAATAGCTGCATCCCCGTCTTGCTAAGCACACAGTCATGATCATATTGCTTTCCACCGACTCGTATACACATATCCTCCCCGACATACACACACCCGTGCTCACAGATGAAAACCGATTTTAATATAGAAACCCTGGTATCTATAATTCATGCTCTTTAGCCTTTACATATTTATTCTGCATTTTAATTAAGGCCAAAATCTGAATACTTTAGATGGATGGTTTCTTTTTTCTTCCCTGCATAGCTTATAGGTAAATTACCTGGCAGAAGACCAAATGTTAAGCAAACACAATAGAGCCCAGGACTGGAGGGAGCTATTATTGAACAACCAGCCTGGGAGAGCTCAGAAAGCTCTCTGCTTTCCAAGTCACCATCCTGGGACTGGCAGGACGTGCACCCTCTGCAGTGGTCAAAGAGTGAGAAGATAAAAGCTGCAGGTGTGGGGGGACCAGCAAGGACACTGCACCAGAAACCAGGGGTGCAGTGCCCAGTGCTTCAGAGAAGAAAGGGCATGGGTGGGTGAGGGAGACCACAGGAAGGAAGACCCCGAGTTGTGCTGGATTCATCCTCTGTCCCTAAGGGGTAGAAATGACACGGGACTGATCCAGCTGATACCAGGAGCAGATCTAAAATTAGAAACGCCAGAGCTCTCACTTGAGTTTGGGTGGAAGGACGAGATTTTTCCATGGATGTTGAATGTTTTGAAACTCTCAGAGGCTTCTCCATGAACAATGGACCAAGGAAGGTGATCTTTAAACTGTTAACCTCCACCCCCAAAGCCTTGTCCCCGAGGGCACCAACGAATTCTTTTTTAGTTGCTAAAGCAGAGTTTAGGAAACTGTGGCCCACAGCCCAAATCAGAACCAAAGCCTGCTTTTGTAAATAAAGTTTTATTGGAACACAGTCACATTCACCAGTCGCCTATTGTCTGTGGCTGACTTCATGCTGAGGGAGTTAGGAGGAACCCTGGAGGCACAGGCCCATGGGCCTGCAGAGCCTCAAGTACTTATTCTTTGGCTCTTTATGGAAAAGCTTTGCCAACCCTACTCTTGGGAAAGGCTCTCCCACACCCACCTTCTAGTTTCTTCCTTCAAGGAAAGAATTTAAACATTTGCAATTTCCAAATTCTCTCCATCATGCCGTTTCTTCTAGTCTCTACAGAAGCAATGAAAACGCTGTGGAAGACTCTCGCCATGCTCTCTCTGGAGCTAGGACAGCCTGAGCTGGTCTCCAGGCTTCACAGTGCAGTGCTGCCTGGCACCTGCAGGTCAGCCACCAGCAAGGCCGGCACGCTGAGAGCACAGCGGAGGCTACCGTGCGAGGGGTCCTGGGCCAGTACTTTGTCTCCATTATCTCATAGGGCCTGCTACAATACCTGTTTTGCACTTTGGAAGACCCTGTCTGATTCCAAATCCGTCACTGCTGCCTTTAACAGCTGACACTTAAGACACTTACTCTGCCAGGCTCCATTCTGTCAACCCTCAACCCAGACCCAGCATGAGAAAGGTAATCCTGCCACACCCATTTCCCACGACAGGAAACTGAGGCTTAAGAAGGCAAAATGACTTGGCCCAGGTCACCCAGCTGGTGTGAGGTGGTGCTGGGGAGGTGGCTCCAGAGCCCACGGCTGTACTCACTCGCTGGCATCTCTCTGGGCTCAGCTCTTCATGGGCTCCATGAGCCCAGGTGGATAGAGTATCTTTGAACATGTAACAGAAACCATGATTTGCTAAACAGACAGTCCTTGCAGGCAACAGAAGAGACGTTAAGGTTTCCCCACCTCAGAAGCGCCACCCAGGGCCCACCGTGAGGTCAAAGTACCGCCTCTGGCCCCATCTCGATGCTCCTTTAATTCACCACACAATCTCCAGGGAAGGACTGCCAGAGACGCACACGGAAGTGCTCCACACCTCCGTGCAAAACGCACACTCAATACACACACATGTGTGCGCATGCATACGAACTGGGAAAGCAGGAAGATGGCGTAGATGTCACAGTTGTATTCATGCTGCTGGTTGATGCCAACAAGGGACTGTCCTTTGTGGTTGCCCCCACACCTTCTGCCGACTGAGGAGAGCACCCTGACCTTTGCAGGAGTCACCCTGAGCTTGGAGAGATCGTCTGGTGGGATGCAGCTCAAACGTGCCCTGCCCTCGCCTGGCCAGCAGCAGCCCCTGCCCAAGCCAGGCTGGCCCAGCCGCCGGGAAAACCTCCAGAGCAAGTCTTCCCGGGACTCCCTGCCCTGCAAGCCCCCTGCGGTGGCCACGCTCCCGCCACCCCGCAGTGGCTCCGGTCCTCCATCCTGAGAGTCATCTGATGACCTCCCATGAGCTTCTCCCCTCTGCAAGTTAACAGAGGCAGGTCCTCACCCCGGCCAGCCGGCACTGATCTCCACGAGCCCAGAGCGCTGTTCCTGGGGAAGGGCCTTCATGTGGTGTCATTTCGGTCTCACTTCGGGCCTCCCCACTGAGAATATTATTAAATCAATTTTGTTTCCTCTTTTATCTTTTAAGATAAATCAAGATAGCCATTTAAAAGTGTCTAAAAGACTAAGTATGACTGGATATGGACTGACCTACAAAGTAAAATTAAAATCCACACTTCATTAACACTTGTCTTAAAGGGCAGTGTTCTTAATGCACCTATTTTTATTTGTCATGCAGATCCTATCAAGGAATGTGTGGACTTTGCTGCCAGCACTGGCCACCTAGAACTCTGATATGCAGGCGTTCTCTGAACCCAGCTGGGTCTTGACCTCAATTTATTGTCCAAACAGGTGCAAATTTGCTGCAGGGCCTTATCATCTACTCCATATTTTACTCTCCTGAGTTATCTCATTAAATGCTTTTATAAACACGATCCACAATGTCTACAAGAATTGCTTTAATCTCTTACTTTCATAAATATCACAAGAAAGGAAATAGAGTGACCTGGCACGCCTTGTTCAAGGGGAGCCCCTGGGGGTTCTGCGAACCCCTGCTTTCTGTCAACTCCCTATTAACATCTGTCCCACAGCTGAGGCCCTGCAGTGGTCTCCACAATGCTGGAGTAAGAGGCACTCCACCGAAGGCCATGGTCAGCTCCCCTGCAGCCAGCAGCTGCCCTCCCACCAGCCCCTGCCCTGGGACCTGGCACTTGCCCCTTCCTCTGCCCGCACGCTCCTCCCAGCCCTAGGACTGGCTCCCGCTTGCACTCAGGTCTCAGCTGAAAAGTCACCATTCCAAAAACACTATTATAGACCCCTGACCTCAAGCGTCCCGCCCCAACTTGCTCCCTCATACCAGCCCAGCGATCCCCCCACGCTACGCGGGGTGCGTTATTTATGTGCTGCTTCCTTGTCTGTTGCCCCAACTACTCTGTAAGATTCACGACAGCAGGGATTTCAGCACTGAGCCGCGTACATGTGCAGGACAGAGGGCAGAGGGGAAGTGGCAGAACACCAGGAGAAGGGAAGGAAGGGAGGAACGAGCTCGTGAGCACCCAAGCCCTTGAGCTGCTGCTCATTGCTGTAACTCATTTGCAAAAGCGAAGACCCCTTTGCCTCTCCCTGAGTCTTCTGACCATAACAGGAACAATGATTCATCAAAGGCAGGGCTGGGTCTTTGGGAACCAGATGCAAAAAAAAAAAAAAAAAAAAAAAAGAACATAAAATCAACAACATAACAGCAAGTATGCAACAGAATGGAATTGCATATTTATTTAAAGGAGAAAAAGATCACTAAGTGCTTGGAAACTCACATCCCTTTCTTCTTGGTTGTCTCTAGGTAATTTACCAAAAACGTTCAAGTAGAAATGCTTTCCTCTGCTATGCACCCAGAGCGCCCTGCGACGCCTAGCAACCCGAGCACAGGGTTCCAGGCATGTGAGGGGCTCAGACGTGGCTGCAACATTCACTCCAGGAAGCACAGGTCTCTGTGCCACCAGTTCCTAAAGCCCTCACTGTGCTCCCACTGAGCCCTTGGGCTGCCAGCTCACAAGTCCCTACTGGGAACAGACCCCGTTGCACAGATGAGGAAACCGCTACAAGCTTTGCGGTGGTTCTCAACAGTGTTTGTGGATCTTATTTGGAAGCGCGCTGTGTCCTGGGTGCATTCCACCTTCTTAGGAAATTGTGGGCTCATCCGGTAAAGTCCAAGGATGTAACCATCTCCCCATCTGTCACACACTTTGATTCCGTCTTAACAACATTCTTTATTAATTACTTATTTTCCAAGCTACAGCTCATCTTTTTAATTTCCTGACCATGCCTCTAACATCTTGATGTTTGCTTTCATTATTCCTATGTTTGCAGTAGATCTAAACTCAGTTCCCTCCCAAGTTTCATTAACACCCTTCTTTGTTCCCTCTTGCAGATCACAAGGCAGTGCTTTTGGTGGTTATAAAGTTTGCTCACTACAGTAGTGAACCCTGGGTATGAGTGAAGGGCAGATGACGCGTAAGGTGCCATTTCTCCCCAGACAAGCAGCCTGGAAAACGCTGAAAACTCTTTAGCTTGATGAGGCTGGGGTGGGCGGTGGGGTATTGCTGCTCATGGGATGCAAATTGATACAACTTTTCCTTATACATTTGGCAATTCCAAATGCATTAACCCTTGAGTAACTATAAACTCAGTGGTAAACTCTACTCCTAGGAATTTTGATATATATATAAATTTACATATTCACCCATGTGCAAAAAAATAAATGCCTAAGGTTATTTACCACAGTGTCATTTCTCATAATAGCAAGCTACAGATAGTCTGTGTGCCTCTATAGGGGCCTGGTTAAACTAATCATGGCCTAGCCACATAATGGAGTATTATGAAGCTGAAAAAAGGAATAAATAAGCACTTTATATTCAAATACAGAAGGAAATATAAGATATATATTGAAAGTGGAAGCAAGTGCAGATCAACAGTGAGATGACTTTTATTTTAAAAGGGGAAAATGCATTTTCATATTTACGAATAAAAGCATCACAGGAAGGATAGACCAGAAACCAGCGGTGGCACAGCCTGCTTTCAGATGGGGTGGACTTTCCACTGCTCATCCTTAAAATGAAGTGGGCAGACTCGACACTGAGCCCTTCAACACCCTCGTCTCCAAAGAACAGCCTCGCTGACGGCTGGTCATCACTGATGCCACACCAGAAGGTCTTAAATTTCTTTCCATCAGGCCCAAGTTTATTCAAGCTAAGAAGGGGGTCCTGCTGGGTAGAGTGTGGCGAATTCAACGTCCTCAACCAAGAATGTATTAAGGAGGATGACCTGAAATTTCCAGCCAATAACTAGTCTTTTCTGCCCAGATTCCTGACTCTCTTCTCCTTTGACAACATTTGTCTTTTGCTTTTAAAAAACTGTCCCTCCCTCGTCTCTGGGACAGCTCTAACACAGCCACCTCCTCACACAGTGGACATGTGACTCAGGCTGGTCAGTAAGCATCCTCTGACCTCAGACACAGTGACTGGCCCAGGGTCAGGCACATGACCCAAGAAGGGCCAATCAGAGCCCTTACTCTAGGGAGTGAAGGGAGGCCCCGTTCCCAGTGAGAGTGGCTTTGATAAGCCAGAAGCTGACAGAACCTGAACCTGCTCTTATGCAAGGTAGATTTGAGAGGGTAAAGACGATTGAGGGTGAAGACACCACGGACGTGTGGACCCAATAACCTCCCTATGTTGCTGGGGCCAAGCTGAGTTCGTTTCTATCACTTTCAGCCCAAAGAATCCTGACTCAAGTGCTCCTGAGCAGTTACCAGCAGCACTGACTGGTTTGGCCAGAAGAAGGGCTCCCTCCCATGAGCTTATCAGCTCCCTGGGTCCTCCTGACCCAAGGCTGACCAAGTCCACCATTTCTACAGTCTCGCTCTCACTAGTTTCATACTCTCCCCTCCTGAGTTAATGTCACAAGGCAATCGATACCTTAAAGGCACTGTTCTGAGAATAATAAGTGTCAAAAGAAACAAATCCCTTTTGTGTCAAGTCCAGAGATAGGACGTATGCAAGTCACAATTTTTCAGTTTCAAGTGGCAAAAGCCTTGTTCAAACTACCTTGAGCATAAAAGGAGGTTGTTGCTCAAATAATTTATGAGAATCCAGGGGTTCTAATGATGTCACCAGTAAGTGGACATCTCTTCGGCTTCTCTTCTCTCTCTCTCTGTTCTTTGTCCTCTTTGCCTTATTCTCAAGCAGCATCTGTTGATGCAGTGACTCTCGGGACCACAAGCCTGCATCCTGCCAAGGAGACAGCCCTGGGGCCAGAGAGCTCCTCTTTGCTGAGACTGAAGTCACATCATGATCTAGCTACTGGGTGACTTGACCTCCACTGAACCAGTTGCTGCAACCAGGGGATGTGGAGCTATCATGGGTCAGTCCCGAGTCACAGGTGCTCCCAGGGAGTCAGCCAGGCAAGCCCACCCAGAACTGCAGACTGAGAGTGTGTCTCTGCGAAATAGCAAGCTGTGTGTAATGGCGTGCTGGATCCTCACCCCAGCCCTGGAACAAGACAGCACATCGGCACAGATGTGCAATCCTACTGCGAAGGCAGCAGGCCACATGGTTGGGGTCACAGTGCCCGCAGCCAAAGGTCAGGCTCCTGGCCCAGCTCTGCAGCTGACACTGAACAGCTGTGCTTTGGTTTCCTTCTTGTGGAGATCAAATGGGGATTAAGTAGAGGGTTTTAAATCATGCCTGGGACATTCTGAGCACCTGATAAATGTCGCCTATTGTTTTTGAGAATCAAGCTGCCATCTGTAGAAACTGAGATCCAAGAAGGGAATCTGATCCTTCCAGAACATATGGTGCATCTGTGGCAAATGCAGGACAACAGGGCCACTTACCCAGTACTTCCGTCACTGCCTCATTGACCCTTGTGAAGATTTCCGTCCACTCTGAATTCATCAGCCTCAACTGTTGGGACAGACCTTTAGAAGCCAGCACTTGTAGATCCTACAAAGGTCCCATCCAGCATGACATGCCCGACCCCAGTGGGCGTGACCTCTGGGCGGTAGGGAGCGCCCTCTCTCCTCAGGCTGCGCTGTGAGTCTCCTCCACGCCGCAGGAGGGCCAGAAGCCCACAGCTTAGGGGCCCCCATGCCACCTGGCTTTCTAGCCGTCTCCTCCTCTCTTTCTCCCTGGAAACCCATCAGCCCCACGCCATTTACTGCCTGCTCCTTCCATTTATGCGTGAGTGACAGAAGCAGAGAAGCCCCATGCTCCTCGCAGGCAGCACGAGAGGCAGAGAGAAGAGGCTGCGGCCATGTTTCCTTCACTTAGTGCTGTTTCCGCTGCCTCCCGACCGGCGCTCAACAGCAATCCAATAGCATATTATTAACAAAGAGCTTTTCCAGATAAACACGAAACAGCTGCTATAATGACATGGGGCTAGGGAGACAGGCAGAGATAAATGCTAATTTTAAAATTAAATTGCCATTTCCCCGCACACCAGAGGGGACGGGAAGAGGTAGCGGGAAGGAGCACCAGGACACTATGGCTGAGGCCTCCTCCGTGGGGCTCCGGGCCCCTTCCACCACTCACAGCGAGGGCAGGGAAAGGACGCTGCGCTCGGGCTCAGAACGGCGTCTGCTGGGCTGACCGGCCAGACCCGCGGCACTTCATCCAACGCCACAGAGATGGTGTCGTCTTGGGCTCCTCCACTTTACAGAGGACGACACTGAAGTTGAGGGAGGTCAGGACTCTGGGGCCGAGTCACACCAGGTACAAGGCCAGGACCTGAACTCTGCACTCTGGCTCCCGGGCCATCGCGGAGACACAACGTTTGTCAGATGTGACGGCCTCTTCCGTGCCAACCGGCTACTCATCCAAGAGATATTTTACAAGTGCCAGTTGTCAGCCACTGAGACACGAGAACCGTGAAACCCCTAGAAACTTCTGTTGCCTCCTCGCAAGAACCACCCGTAAGCGTCCTCCCAGAGGGACACTGGGACTCTCTGAAGGAAGGACAGATAGGGGTCCAGCGTTGCCTTTTCTGGTAGCTAAGACCCAAACTCGGTGATCATTTCGCTCGGCAGTTGAAGTCACCAAGACCTCGGTGTAAACCCCAGGCTCACCTCTCGTGTGCCTGGTGCCACTGGGGGAAAGTGCCACAGCCTGTCTAAGTGTTTTTCCTCTTAGTGCAAAAATGGAGAAAATAATCGTGTCTGCCACTCGGGGTTCTTGCAGGGATTAAGCAGTGATCTTTATCATTCAGCTGAAGTTCAAGTTTGCCTGCCGGAATGAGACTGTAGACTGCCACCCTGCTGCTCCAAACTATCAGACAGGTTTTCCATCACCCCAGTCTTCCTGCCCTCAAGAATCCCTGTGGCCACCCACTGAAATTTTCTCATTGCAGCCCATGCCCTCTGGTCGACCCTAAAACCATCTATACCCACCTCTCCAAAAGGAGGGTTTTGAAGAAGCATGCTGGAGCTGTGTGCACAGCGCTGGCCTGGAATGAGTATCAGTTGACGCCGTGATCATCATGAAATTCAACTGATTTGTCACTATTAGGAGTGTGAATAAGCAAGTGATTAATAGAAGTACATGACCGAGCAAACGTTCCCCTTACTAAAATCCCCTCACTCTGATGGGCTGAGACCCCTGTCCTAATTCTCCACTAAGTACAGTTCTTAGTGCAAACCTGCCTACAGCAATTATGCCCAACACTGGTAGCACCAAGCTAAGCACCTCATAGATGGGAGGCCTCTGCTGGCTGCCCACAACTTTACTTAGTAAAAAGTGAAACTCAACCTAAGAATCCTTGAGGTTGGACCAAAAGCCCGCCAGTACTATCCTGTGCCCACTGGGCTTCTAGAACCTGCCATCCTCCCACCCTGGGGCTGTGGCTCAAGCCGTCTCCCCCACAATCATTATCAGAGCCTGCCCCTCTGACTGCCCAAAGTCAATACTTATTCTACAATTGTTCTACTAATCTCTTTAACTTGCAAAACACAAAACCTAACCCAGGAGAGGCTGGGAGAAAACAAGGTGTCCTAATTATGCCTGCACATCTAAGTGGAAGGTCCAGGAATCAAGGCTAATTCAAGCAGAGAAGGATCCAGACCCACAGATGGCTCCTGTGACTTCTACCCCTTAACCCAGCTTTCCAGGTGTTGGCTTCCCAGGTATGATTGCCCTTCCCCACAGCAAGCTGGCCACAGTAGGTCAGGGCCATGTTCTGGTGGCTCAGCCTTGCCGACACTGAGCTTCTCGCTCTCCAATTCCAGCAGATATCTCAGCTGGTCCATTGGAGACCCACATGCAAATCTCTGAACCCATCAGATCCTGGGACCAGGAAGTAGTCATGGATTGGACAGACTTGGGTCATGTGAGCAGGCAGGATGGAGAAGCCCCTCCCGGTGGGCCTAGAAGGAGCAGGGGCAGGGCAGGGAGGGAGCCTCCCAGAAGGAAAGGCCAGCGCCAAAAGTAGCCCCCTGGGGCCAAGTGAGCGCCCCAGAGCCGCACTCTTCACCCTGCCAATCACAGGGCAATGGTGTGGGAGCCTCTCTCCTCTGTCCCACTTCTCCTGACCTTGCTCTGTACTTGAGAAGCAGCCTGAGACAGTGCCGGGTGTTTCCTAACTCCAAGGATGGCTTAAGAGAGGCAGGAGGGGAAGAGACAGACAACAGAAATGACTTCATTCTTTCCCCAAAGTTCTGCAGCAGCCTTGGAGGTCTCGGGTTTATGGCTACACATTAAAGAATCTTTTCATGAGGGCTGTTTTATGAGAGAAAGTCGTTCAAGCAAGGAGGCACTTGGCTGCTCTTTCTAAATGAAAATTTTCAATTAGTCTGAAGAAGTTAATTACACCGTCCTGTATTAACTGCACTTGTGATTCTGCAGATCCTCTATTAATTGATCAGCCGTATGCCCCCAAACCAAGAATCAGCCAAACAGGTAGGAAAAGACCAAGAGAGAGGAAGTGGGAGGGAGAAGACACACAGAAGTGCCGTATGGTGAGGAGGGTCAGCCGGGTGCAGAAGACAAGCGCAGGAGAGCTGCCGAAGATGGTGGGTGGCAAGAGATGGGGACCATCCATGGACCCTGGACCAATACACTCGCAGGCTGCTTGCCACGTGCCGCCTCCTCTCACAGTGAAAGCGATTCTGAGGAGCCCAGTCCAGTCAATTAAAAAGGAGCCACCGGATCCCTAGTCCCTGCCCAGGGCTTTTGGAAGAAGATGCTCCAAAGAGTGGCTCTCTGTGTTGTAGAGCAGTCTATCGGTAGAAACCAGGAAACCCCGGCCCCAGCTGTAAAAGAAGAGACTGCTTTGTCCTCCGAAGCTCACGGAACAGGCATCTCTGGCCTGGGTGGGATCCTGCCTGGCTGACTGCAGGACCCTGAGCATGCTGCCACACCTCTGGATTCTCAATTTCCTTGTCTATTAAATGAGAAAATGAGCCCATCTACGTCATCAGAGTCTTAATGAAAATTAAATGAGATAATGCACTGGTTCCAGAAGATGGTAAGAATCCAGGAAGTATGACTGCATGAGTCAGCTGCCAGTGTGGCAGAACAACCACTCCCAAGCACAGGGACAACTAACAATGAGCACTTCCCTCTCACACACACAGGCAAGGCGAGCTCTGCTGGCTGGGCTCAGGATGCAGGGCTAGGTCAGGCCCAGGGCACAGGTCTCTCACCCTCCTTGGACGAGGAGTTCCTGGGGCACGTTGTGCCTGTGGGAAAGGTGGCAGCTAAGAGGACAACTCTGGCCTTGGAAGCACGTCTGCTAACTTCCCATTGGTCAAATCAGGTCAAATGCCAAAGACAAAGAGGGGGCAAGGAAATAGAGTCCACCCATGGAGGAGGGAGACAGAGAATACTGTTTTCTAAATACTCATCTAATCTCACACAGCCACTGTGGTTGTACTTTATGTGCACACAGATGATTTGCAGAGCAAGGTAGGATCAAAGGAGCATTTGGGAAGGACTAACTTGTTCACATGTTGAAGCCCTAATCCCCAGTGTGACTGTAATTGGAAACAGGACCTTTCAAGATGGTCTTAAGTTTAAGTTGGGCATAAATTAGGAGCCCTAATACAACAGGACTAGTGTCCATAAAAAAAGAGGGAGAGACACCAAAGATGTGTGCATAGAGAAAGAACATGCGAGCGCCCAGGGAGAAGGACGAGACTGCAAGCTCTGGAGAGAGGCCACCGGAGAAGCCAGCCTTGCTATAAACGGATCTTGGACTTCTGACCTCCAGAACCATGAGAAAATTAATTTCTGTTGTCTACACCACCCAGTCTATGGCATTTTGTTATAGCAGCTCAAACAAACTAATACAGAGATAATAAAAGCTAAAGGAAGAAGACACTGATTAGAGAAGAAGGAAACAATCCGCACACAGAAGGTATGACCTGCTGGTGATTTCCTAGTGAAGGTGGAAGCAACCTGGAGAGTGACACCACAGGTGTGACAGGTGGCCTTAGTCACTGGGCCAGAGAGACAGGGAGTCTGATCCTCTGTGGAGGCCTTGGCTGCAGATGTTTTATTAGGCACCTTCAGACATGTTCTTGCTTAACCCTCAGAACAACTCCAAGGAGTGGTGGCATCAGCATCCTACATCCCAAGGAGAAAGGAACAGCTTGGACAAGACAAAAATCAACACCTAAGGACCTCATGCAACAGAAGTGACACTATCAGCACTTTCTATTTATTAGGTGCTTTTGATTGAGGTGCAGAAAACAAAGGTCATGCCTGAGAAGGAAGTGCACCTAAGAAATATCCAACAGTGAAAGAAGAAAACAAGTGTTGCCCTGAGACAGGAGGGCTGCAGCGCAGGAGAGAGAGGTAGGGAGAGAGGCTGTCTCCCCTTGTCCATTGGGAATAATAAACATGACAGACAGCAGTTGTCAGTAGATAGCCTGCATCAGGCACTGTCCAAAGCACTGTATGTTTAGAAAATGTTTACCATTTTCTAATTTGTTGGCTTAATCTGCACAACTCTGAGGTAGGTTCTCAAAGTGGTCCCTACTGTGGATAAGAAGGCAGCCGTGCTATGCTTGTCAAGAGCAGCTCAGGCCAGGGTGGGGCCCCAGCAGCCTGGAGCGGAGCCCTTGGTCCAGAGTACTGAGCATCCTCCTCCTTCCCCTGCGGCTGGGGAGCAGAGCAGGAGGAAATGCATCCTGACAAAGCCTCTCCTCTGTCTATAAAACGGTGGTGTCTCCATGGCCCTCAGGACAAAGTCCACAGTCCTCACCATGGCCTCCAGGGTCAAGTTCAGCGTTCCCCTATGATCTTTCCAGCTGTGTTTCAAGAGGGTCTGCTCACCACGTACTCTGCACATACTACAATGTCACCCCACCCCAAACCTCCTCTTTCTCAATCCTACTCAACTGCCACATCCTGTGTGGATCATTCTCTAGTGGCCTGAATAGAAGGAATTATCTGGATCATGTAACTCCCGACTTACTTGGTGGTCTCTGCTGTGCTTGATCCTTATCCTATTTAATTGGTCATCAGTTATTTGAAGGTGGCTTAGAAAGAACTCTGTGCTCACAGGAGACAGAAGGGAAAGGCCGTGTCTGTTTTCACAGGCTTTTCCACCCAACGAGGATCTAAGAGAGACGGGTGCAGATGTCAAAAGCAACACTCGGTGAGGGCCTGTGTGGCCCCTGATCTCCAGGCCACTCTTCCTACAGTGCATGGATGGACGGCAAGGGTCAGCTTCATCTGTGCCCATGTCTCAGTGAGTGGACCACACTCGACCTCATCAGAACATGTTCTCATTAGATTCCTGCCCGGAAGAACCGGACCTCATTCCTGTCCCTTCTTTTGTCCTCCCTTTTCTCTCAGAGATAATGTTTAGGACACTTGAGGGCCTAGAGAGCATGAAGGGCGATAGGAGATGGTGAGAAACAGTGCAGAGACTTCAGAAGGGAGCCTGGGGGGCCTGCAGAGAATTCACGAGTCTTGGGGCCGACAGGGTTCAGTCTCTCTTCAAGGTCAACTTCAGGAAGCAGAGTACAGCGTCCATGTAAATGATTCCAAGTTCACTCTTCATTTACATCTCTCCCAAGACGGTTCTCGTTGCCTCTCTCCTCCTGTCCACTCCAAAGGAAGGAGGCAAAGAGAGGACAGGGAATTGATTCAAGGACATCTGCAGAAAGACAAGAGCAGAGCTGGAGAAAGAAACCAAGGCTGGCGGTCCTGGACAGGGTTGTGGGGAGAGGGGCTGAGAATCACAGAGGGATCATGAGGAAGAAGCAGAGAGAAGAGTGAGCAAAAGAATGTTCCAGAAGTCTTGCCATGAGCCATAAATTAAAGCCATCTTTCATAGCTACAAATCAGAGTCTCCTCTTAACTTGACCTGGATGATACCTCCGCAATTCCATTCCTGTGCCTCAGTCCACAGGGATTGTGGCATTTATTGGGGTTTTATTCCTGGGGACTGTAGCAAACCCTGGGAGTTCAGTGTGACTGCCCTTCAGTGGCTCCTTCCAGTGTGACTGACAGGCCACCCCGGGTCCAGTGGAACAGACACCCACTGCATCTGAGACGCAGGGTCAAGTCGCTCAGGCCTCTCCCCTCCAGGCAGCTCCCCAGGCCCTGCAACCAGAGTCCCGGTGTTAGCACAGAAGCCGCGAGCTGAGTCCTGCCTGCGTCTTCTGTGCGTGCCCTCTATCCACAAGCACCTGCCAGCTCCGGAGGCAGGACCTGCTTGTCCTCGCCCCTGCTGGGTCCCTTCCCACCATAGCAAGTGCTTGGCAGCGCAGCCCCAGTGCCCCCTTGCACAGCAGCCTCTGCCCAGGCAGGTGTACTCTGGAAGCACAGTCCCCCGGCTGAGGGGGACTCTGGAACATGCCGTCTAGAGGTCAGCAGAGGTTCTGTGGGCGCCAGCTTCAGATGACATTTCTAATTGAACTCTGAAGACTCCACCACGATGTACTAAGTGGGAGAGCAAAATCCAGTCACGTAAAATGTGGGCTGGGGTTTTGCTCTGGTCCCAGCAGCAGCAGTTCCACAGCCAGGTCCAAGTCCCCAAGCTGTGACTGCTACGGGCGCCACCTGGTGCCAGAAGTGAGCTCTGGTGGAAATGACTCCAGGGACGCTCTGGGCTTTGGTGACTGCCTGCTCTGCCAGAAATTAGGAATCTCCTTGCTAGCTGGCACGTACTTCAGCAGCCGAACCAGGAAAACAACCAGGAGAATCCCCGTGACACCGGGCCCCTCCCTGCAGCTGGGGCAGCTGGAAAGAGTCTCTTCCCCATGGTGGCCTTGACCCCTCCATCACGCTGCTCTGTCATGCACTGTCTCAGGGTCCCATCACTGTATAATAGGCAATTATCTTGGACATTAAGAAGGAAAGAAAATACAGAGTTGCTTTCCTATCTTCTCACTAATGTGGATGGGGGCTTTAAAAAATATGTCCTCCAACTCAGTGAACTTTCATTTATTCTTTTTCTGGAACAGCGGTGTTGGGCTAACAGGCTTCTGACGCCCAAATCATTCCTCCGCCACCCACACCCCCACCCACAGACACACACACACACACACACACACACACACAGATGTCTTTTTCAAATGCTGCATCTCTGATTTCGCAGGTGGGCGGTGAATTGAAGCTTGAACATCACCACACCAAAACACCGACCTTACTAAACACTTTACGCCTCATACTTTACACCCACAGAAGAATTAAGATGAAAAGGACCAAATGTGCCAAGTGGTCCTGAGGACTCAGAGCACCTGGAACCCACACGGCTGGTGGGCAGAGCACCTGCAGACACGACCACTTTGGAAAGCTGCCCTGGGACCTCCACTCTGCTTAGGATCCCAACCATGTGCAGAGTAATGGAAGGAAGCACTGCCCACACAGGCCAGGAAGCGGTGCCCCGGAGGAATCATCTCTCACAGCTCCACTGGACAGCACAGGGACCTCAGGAACATGGCTCTGGGAGGGAGGCCAGGCTCGGCCAGCACATACCGCGTGGTACATCACCCACTGCAGAGCCAGTCACAGCACTGCTGCTGCACCAGGCCAGCCAGCGGCTGCTTTGGTTGGAACTAGAGCAGGGCCCTGCAAGGGGGCTCTGGGTGGAGAGGCACTGGCCAAGGTCTCTGTCCTGACACCCATGCTTGTTTGCTTGGGTGTTTCCACATATAAAATTCGGAGCTGTACTCTGGTGTGGGCACTTTTATACGCATATTATGGTCAAAGAGGTTTAAAAAATAGATAACTTCTACGAAGGATTAGGCTTTGAAAAACAGTGAGTTTTTAAAAAAAACCAGTATCAAAGGAGCAAAAATCCGAGCTCCGGCAGGTTGACGTCAGGCAGCCTGCAGATGAAAAGAGAAACATCAGACCACTTGCCACGCCCCCAGACTTAGGACAAGCACATGCTGTATCTCAGCCTCAACAGGTTCCTCTCTGCAAGGTGAGAGTCCAAGCCTGGGCAGATCACGCCCAAGTTCCTGGAGCACGCGGTTCTCATTTAAAATGGAAATGCCATTTTCAGGAGCTCAAAGGGACCAGGAGGGGCGCACCTGCAATCGGCTAGATTTTCATCTAAGTTTCATCGGAGAAAAATATGTATGCACAGAAGATTGGCTGGCTTACAGGATGACGTCATCTTGTGATGTCTTGGCCGAAGCTACCGGGAAGGCAGGCCCGGAGGCGGGCTGGGAAATTAGCCACAGACTTCCGGCTTCCAGGCAGGGTCCCTTTCTCTAGGCGGGTGAACACTGCCACCCAGTGGACGCCGGGGAGAACAAGCTGCTTTGTAACCTACTAAATTCAAATTCGGCATTTGAATTTATTTAACTGATGGGAGCCCCCCATTAAAAGGTGAGTAAAGAAAATACAGACCAAAAAAAATACCAAAGCCTCAAGTAGCAAGCATGCATATATTAAAATGTGTTGAACGTCACTACTAATTGGAGAAAAGGAAAATGAAACAGTAGTTAAGTACCATCTGACTGGAGACGTTGCTAGACTTAAAGAATCTCAAGAGCTAACAAAAATGAAGGAAGACCTGGTATCCGTGGTACAAGTGGGAGGGAAAACTGGGTCTATAATTCAGAGGGAAATTTGACTTTTTTTAATATTCTAAAATATTAAATATGGTGCATATGACCCAACAATTTTGATTTTCAGAATTCATTCTAGACAGTCATTTTCATTTGTGCAAGAGAAGACAAGTTCAATCCAGGTCATACTGCTGCCAGAAAGCAAATAAATATTCAGTGAATGACAGGTTCCTGTCCAGAGGACATCTGAGCAACTAGAAGGGATGCCCAGTAGCCAAAGTTAAGACAAACAGCACCAAAAGGGTAGAAGTCGTGAGCAATCTAGACATGGCAAATACATAAGAATGGATAGGATAGATTGGTACACAAGAAAAAGGGGCAATCAGACAAAATTTAAACTCATCTGTTGTCACTGGAGATAAGTACCCCAAAATTTGTAATTAGTGGGGAAAACTAAGTATTTATTATACATTTCTAGCAGGAACTGTATTTGAGGTTATGTTATATTCTGTGACCCCAGGAGATAAAGGGAAACTCTTCCTAGCCATTCTCATGGAAGCATGACCTGAAATCATGACCCCTCATCATCCCACCAGAAAGACAAAGATGAAGACAAACATCTGGTCCTATAAAGCAGTAACTAGGAAACGTCTTTCCTACTCTGGTGATTACTTAATTCTAAAGCCTTCTGATATTTTATTTCACTCCACATTGCATTCTTGGATTGGGGCAGCTTCTAGGTGCACATATATTCTCTACCATTGGCAAAGTGAGACAGGATGGCACCTCACGAACCGGTAACATTTAACCCTGGAAACAGCATGGGGATAGTTGGAAATGGCATCAGTTTCTCTTTTTGTTAAGCAAAACCAAAAATCTTTATTTATCAGCACGATCTTTGCAAAAAATCTTACCAAAAGTGCAGACAGATGGATATAACCCCAAAATGGAGAGAGTCTTTGTGAAGACACAGAAGATTCATGAAAATACACCCTGCCACCCGAATGACTCATTAAAAACGTGGCATTGGAAGAACAACAGAATTCTGGCAGTCAAGACTTATCTCAAAGACAAGGACTGAGGACATGATACATTGTTGGGCAGAAGTCAGACTTCTGGTCCTCATCATTCAGGTAGGAAAAGAACACCATCACCCAGTAGATTAACAGAAATAATTATATTTGAGAACCAAAATTCTGAGCTTCCAGTGAACTGGAATGTCCCAGGCAAGCTGCATCTAAAAACCCTCTCGTGACCAGACATCATGGGGCGCGCCTCTAGTCCCAGCAGCTCATGAGGCTGAGGCAGGAGGATCACAAGTCCAAAGCCAGCCTCAGCAATTTAGTGAGGCCCTAAGAAATTTAGAGAGACTCTGTCTCAAAATAAAAAATAAAAATGGCTGGAGATGTGGCTCAGTGGTAAAGCACCCCTGGGTTCAATCCCTCACACTGCTTTAAGGCTTTTCTGTCAGTTAGTATGTGGGAGGGAGGCCCTTGGGGGTTAAGAACATGGCTGGGGACCAATCCAATTTGAATTTGGATTAGCTCTATCGGCTAATGATGTGAGGTTATTCAGCTTCGAAATGTCCATGTTGCAACCTGCACCATACATAAAACAAGAATGTCTATGTCAGATGTGGGGATCAAACAAAATAATACGAACTGCTGAGCACAGTACCCAGCTCAGACTAAGCAATAAATAATAGTATTAGTATTACTTTTTCATTCCTGAAGGCAGGTTTCCAAAGCCAATGATTATTTCCAAACTAGGAAGATGAGACTTGACTGGGACAGAGCAGAGGGGGCCAAGCAAAGGTTGACATCTCGCAGCAGTAGGACATTCTGACTTGCCCAGAACACTTCCTCTGTGTCCAAGTCAGGAGGTGCCTAATGGGCATGACTGCAGAGATGCAAAGAATGGCCCCAAGGTTGTCAGAGCAGGGAGGAACAGCTGGGCACCCCAACCCACCTGCCAGCTGTGATGTGGTCTGCAGAGACTGTCCGTCAAGCTTCGCCGCCCTCCTCTGGACAAGAAGCAGGAAAGTGACACCAGCTTAAGCCATCAGACTCTAGTTCTCCCAGTCCTGAGTCATGTGACAAAGGCAGACACAGGTGAGAGCCCGTGATCCTGAGAGCTGATGTCCTAAAGCACTCGTACCTGCCATCCGATGACAGAGCTGCCTGCAGCCCGAGCTGTCCAAAGGAGAAGTCCCGCCTTTCCTTTTAGTCCAGGAATACCCAAAAAATGTCAACACATTCCTTCTGTGCCTAAGTCACCCAAGACTGGTCCCTCTGCTCACAACCCGTCAATTCCAAGTGATGCAATTCCCTTCTCCTGCAGACCCTGTGCCCTCGTCCTGCACTGCCAAGGGCCACTTCCCTGCTTCTGCTGGCAGCGAAGGTTACCAGCAGATGGCACCGTCAGTGACTTTTATGAAGTCCTGCTCCCAGGTCCTCTACCAGGCAATCAGAGCACGTTGCAAACGCCCCTGCAGTCACAGTGCAGGCCACCATCAAACAAAGGACAAGGACTCGGTGACAGGAAGCTGGGCCCCATACTGCTGGGATGGTGCCCTGGGCGTGGCCTTGGCAGTGCTGTGGGAGGGGCGTTTCCCAGTAGCGGGGAGCTCTCCTCTTCCTCCCGTGTTCCCTCAGACCCTTAAAACCCGTTTCCACGATTCTCCCTGCAGAGGTTTAAAGCTCAAATGCCGGCCAGGGTCAGGTACTACTCGTTCCGTACCAATACATTGTGCATAGTAAACACATAGTAATGTTCCCCACTTTCAAAAAAAAAGGTCAACATTTGTTTTTATTGGAGAACCTGTATCCTCCCCTTGCACCATGTAATCCAACTTTTTAAGGAAACCTGGATGGAGAATGACATGACTCTCCTTTTATTTCTATGAGAAAAATGAAGCACAAGTATCATATTAAATAATGACTGACAGGGGCCCTCGCTGCCAAGGACACGAGAGTGCGGTGGGGTTTTGGCAAGCAGGAAAGCCCTGTCCCCATAGAAAGGGAAGCTATAACACCAACTGGAGCTATGGATTTTTATGCACAAAATAAAATGCCCAAAAACCTCTCTTCTGACAGAAACCAGAAATCTAAATGTTTTAACATAAATGTGTCTGGCTTTGAGATGTTAGCAAATAATTCACAGCTTCCCATTTTTTTTTTAATGCACTGCAGATCCACCCTTTGCAGATGAAACAAACAACCAAGGTGGCCCCTAGCACTCAAGTCATGTTTGTGAAAATTCAGTAAAGGCCCCCTTTTCCAAAGATATTTAACTGTCATTTGCCAGAAAATGTGTCCTAACAAGTACAAATCGGGAATGTTCATTATGTGCATGGTACTCTCTGGAGCTGGACGGTACACAGCCTGCACCCCTGGACACAGCAGCCCTGGGCTTATCCTCTGAGCTTTCCAAGATAAGTCCTTACGATCCTGGTTGCCAAGATTTTTTTAAAAAAATTTAAAGAATTCTTTAAATGCTCTAATTATACTTGACATTGTATATACATATACCTGAAAGACGAACTGAAAGATTGGTTACGTTATCCCATTCGGGTAACCTGAGATTAAGGTGGGGTGTTGGCTCAAGTCCCCTCCTCCCCTTGGAGGCCCTGTGTGACTCCTGGAGGCACATCTGCCTGTGACAGAATAATCTATGCCAAGTCTCCTGAATCCTTTCACATTCTGGAAATAGATGGATGTTATTGTTTACAGCCAGCGTTTCCATTGTACAAAATCACCTTCTCCCAGCTATCAATTATTGTCATTATCTGTAGCTGGGCAAGTTCCTTACAATGTTTTCTGAAGCTATCTCAGATCAGTAATTAACTCCCCAGCCACTGCTCTCAGCTCCCACATTCTAATGAGGAGCCCGACCACAGAGCTATTAGAATGCGAGAAACAAAGTTATCTCTGCACCTTCTCGGATGCCACAGACTCATTTCCTCTCTTCTGCTGATAGAGGATCAACAAATACTTTCTCCATTTTTTGGTAGGAAACCTTTGGAGGCTGAACATCTAAGTCTGAAAAAACCCCAGGCCACCGCTTGAGGCGGAAAGCGCATCACAGGCAGGCGCTTGGATTTTCCCCTCTGGCACAGTCTCTTCTTAAGAAGGAGCACGCCTGCGCCTGCGGATGTAAACACACTTGGCAGGCCGGGCCAGCGCTGCGGTGGACGTCTCCACCAACCGCCTCCATTCCCACCCCCAGGCTCCTGGGTAGTGAGTAAAAGGCTGTCATCCCCAGGATTGCTCCAGACAACGACCAGGGTCAGACAAGTGGCCTGGCGGTGGCTGGGAGGTGGCAGAGGATTCTCCCATCCTGTGTGGCTCAGTGAGACAGCACATCCCCCAAGGAGAAGCATCTTGGGCCAGGAGACGACCCAACAGCTGTGTTTCAGTTAGACATTAAATTCCTTTCTAAATCCTATGGGTTTCATCCAAACGGAAAACTCCATTATGAATATTTCTGCCTTTAAGAGGACTCCCAAGGCTCAGAAGACAAGTTGGTCAAATATGTGAGGCTGCTCTGAGCAAAACAAATTCAAGGTCTCCAGGGAACACTCAGCTGGTCCACAGAGCTCCGCGGCTGGGGAGGACGGCGATCAGCCCCATGGCAGACAGCTGACTGGTGGGTCAGGCCCCCCGGCAGCCCCTTCGTGTGCCATATTCCCATGCCAAGGACAAGACGCTGCTTGCGATGGAGTGAGCACGGGTCGGGGAACTCGAGAAATGGGTTGGGGACTGACTCTCCCACAGAGAGTCCCAGAACCTCAAGTCTTTTGCCACAGGGAATTTCTCCAAGGAATAGCTTCTGGGGACTCCGCGGCCTGGTCAAACCTTGCGTGCAGTGCATCCACGCCATGAGGCACTGGGACCGAGCCTCAATCACCTCTGCAACCCCCTGGTTGCCACGAAGATCGACACATGAGGTCACGGATACAGCACGTTACTGGTAGATGTAATTGATCGTAGAGGAGCCGAAGGAGACGTTGGGAATGAACTTGAGGAATTCTACCTTCCTCCTCCTGTGCTCTACGGAGGCCTCCTGCTTGGCTGCTGCCCACCTGCTGTGGGGCTGCCACCTGCTCCCCTCAGTCCTCCATCCAAAGCCTCCCCTCTTCCAGAAACACCCTGCCAGACATGCAGAATCTATGTTAGCTCTCTGGGCACCTTGCAACTCATCACCCCATAACCGGTAGGGCAGCCTGAGCACTGCCCGTGAGGCAGGAGAACACCTGGCATTACTGGAAGATATCACTCTCAGGACTCTCCAGCTGGTGTGTGTACACGGTGCACACATGTGTGTCTAAACAAAACACGAGTGAGGAACCATCGTTAACACAGCAACTGGTGCACATGGAACCCAAGAACTGCAAAGAGATGTTTAAAAATACTTATCTAAGCTGGGCGTGGTGACATACTTCCAGAAACTGGGAGGCTGAGGCAGGAGGATCCCAAGTTCCAGGTCAGCCTCGGCAACTTAGTGAGGCCCTAAGCAACTTAGTGAGACCCTGTCTCAAAGTAAAAAATATACGAAGGGCTAGGGATATAACTAAGTGGTAAGGGGACCCTGGGTCCAATTCCAGCACCAAAAAATGAAAATAAATAAAATACCTATTTAAAATGTACTTATATAAAAAAATCTAAGATTAAATTCTCAAATTTACTTAAATAATTTTGTTTTAAATTATCATATTCATTGATTATAATTTTGATTTTGCTCTTGCTTTGAATAATTTTAATATTTAAGAAGGAAAATGACTTTTAAAATATGCATGAAATTCTTAATTTTTGTTTCCATCATTGTTTTATGAAACATATTCAGATTTTGCAGGCTTCGGTTTGTAAGTGTGCTTCTCAAAGTGTGGCTTGAGGCCGCCTGCACTGTGGGTGGGTGTGAGTGGCTGGTAAGCGGATGTTGAAGGTAGGTGCTGAAACAAAGAGTGAGCACTTACCTTACCTGACACCTGACATCCCCACCCACAGAAATGGGTTGGAGATAAGTCTCTTCCTCTAGCCATCTAGGACCACACATTTTTTCTTTTCTTTTTTTTTTTTTTTTTTTTTTTTTTGAGGTCAACTGATATAACAATTAGAATTTTATTCTTTTTAAATTTTTTTAATTTGTTCTTTTTAGTTATACATGGCAGTAGAATCTATCTTAGTAAACTATACGTACATAGAGTATAGCTCATTCTATTTAGGATCCCACTCTTGTGGTTGTACATGATACAGACTTCCCCTGGTTGTGTATTCAAATAGTAGGCTAGAATCCCAAAAAACCAAAGGCCAAATGTTTTCTCTGATAAGCAGATGCTGATTCATAGGGGTCGCGGGTCAGAGTAGGGAAGAATGGAGTAACTTCATATTGTGCAGGGGGGAAGGGAAAGGGGAGGGGGAAGGGTGGGGCGGTGGGGAGGGGGAAGGACTGTGGAATGAGACAGACATTACTACCCTATGTACATTATTACCCTATATGCATGTATGATTACGCTACTGGTGTGGCTGCACCATGTACAGCCAGAGGAATGAGAAGTTGTGCTCCACGTGTGTACAGTGTGTCCAAATGCATTCTACCGTCATGTGTAATTAATCATAAAAATTTTTTTAAAAAAATACAAGGCTAGGAAAGTTATGTCAGATTAGTTCTACTGTCTTTTCTCTTCCTCTCCCTCCTCCCTTCTCTTCATTTCCCTTTGTCTAACCAGTGGATTTCTATTATTCCCCTCCCCAACCTCCCGTTTTGAGTTAGTATCCACAAATCAGAGAGAACATTCAGCATTTACTTTTTTCCGATTGACTTATTTCACTGAGTATGATGGTCTCCAGTTTCATCTATTTAACAGTAAATGCCATAGTTTCAGTTTTCTTTATGGCTGAATAATATTCCATTGTGTATATTTACCATATTTTCTTTATCCATTCACCTAGGTTGGTTCCATAGTTTAGCTATTGTGAGTTGGGCTTCTAGAAACAGTGGCTGCATCATTGTAGTATGCTGATTTTACATTTTCTCATTCTAGAAAAAGGTGCAACTAACATACATGGGAGAAAAGATAACCTCTTCAACAAATGATGTGGGAAAAGTGAAAATCCATATATAATAGAATGAAATTGAACCCCTATCTCTCACCCTGCACAAAACTCAACTCTAAGTGGATCAAGGACCTGGGCATTAGACCAGAGACCCTGTGCCTACAAGGAGAAAATGCAGGCCCAGCTCTCCATCTTGTCAGCTAAGCAACAAGATGGAAGCACAATAAGTAAAATCGAGAATCAATAAATGGGATGGTATCAAACTGAAAAGCCTCTTCACGGCAAAGGAAACAATCAAGAACATGAACAGAGAGTCTACAGAAGAGGAGAAAATCCTTACCACCTGCACCTCAGATAAGACATTAATTTCCAGAGTGTACAAAGAACTCAAAAAAAAAACAAGAAAAATAAATAACACAATCAGTAAATGGGCAAAGGAACTACACAAACACTTCACAGAAGAAGAAATATGAATTGTGAAAAAATATGTGAAAAAATGTTCATCATCTCTAGTAATTAGAGAAATGCAAATTTAAACTACACTGAAATTCCATCTCACTTCAATCAGAATGGCAATTATCAAGAACACGAGCAATAGTAAGTGTTGGCATGGATGTGGGGGAAAAGACACACTCCGACATTGCTGCTGGGGTTGCAAATTGGTGCAGCCACTCTGGAAAGCAGGGTGGAGATTCCTCGGAACACTTGGAATGGACCCACCCTTTGACCCAGCTGTCCCACTCCTCGGTCTATACCCACAGGATCGCACTTCGAACAGCACTGTAGATCATTCCTGTGACTAAATCATAAGTCATGTGAAAATCTTGATTCCAGTGGTATAATTAGTAGTTTGGCTGAAGAGAAGGCAAAAATAAAATTTTGTGTAATAAGTGGGTCTCAACATATCAATTTCATCTGTTTTTTTCTTTATTATGTGATCCCCAGACTATCTAGACACCCAAAACCACGTAATAAAATTCCGCCCTTTTCAGTAACTCTGACCTGGTCATATAGAAACTCGGTTTCTGCTCTGGTGACGTCAGTTTCATGTTTGCTTCTCTGTGTGCCGCGAAGGCCCGAGCCCCTCAAACGTCACAGTGGGTCTGCGTGGCAGCGAGCAGAAGACGGGGCAAAGCTGGAGTTCCAGGAGCTGTTTCATTTCTAGCCTAAGGCCTCCAAAGGAAGCTCGGCTCTACCACCCTTAGCCTGGCCTCAGCCTGAGCCCGGCCCTCCCCAGTAACTGAACGGGACGCCGAGGAAGAGCAGTGGCCAGGGGGCAGCCAGCAGCCCCGGGTACTGCAGGGGCCAATCTGGGCTCAGCCTCTGGCGTCTGGGTTCTCTCCTGAGCCCTGGATGCCCTGCGTCAAGGAGAACACCCAGTCCCCTCCCCACCACCCTGCCCTGCGTCAGAGCCACCTTGCAGCCAGCTCCCCATCATAGCGAGTGACCAGATGCAGAGGTCGCTGCTCCTCTGTCCCTGGTTCAGGCAAATGGCAAAATCTGTGCTTTAGAACAGGCTGATGATTCTGAATCAGAAAATCTGGGCTCCAAATCATAGGTCAAAACCGAAATAGTAGCTGCCACACACTTGGAGCCATGTGACCAACTTGTCCAGCCAAACCCTGTGACCCACCCAGCTGAACCCCAGCATCCTCCTCGCTGCCCCACCTTCAAAAACAGACTTCCGGGGTTCAGTGTTGCGTGTGATGATGACAACTGGTCGCTGTGGTGCTCATCAAAATCCAGAGGAACGTGGAAGTCTCTGGCATTAGAGAGAAGCTGGGGCTGCCCTGCTCCTGCAGGAGAGGCACGGAGCCCACGGCACTGCTCGGCAGTGGGCGGCGAGGAAGCCTAGCCAGCACGCCTTCCACACACCTGAACAGCACCAGGACCTCGCGGCCTCCCGGTATATGCCATAGACCTTCCCTCATGGAAACAAGAATCTGGGACTGTGGTTCACGCTGACTAACCTGAGGGGTGAGATGGGTTTGCACACGGCTAACGCAGGAGGGAGAGCAGGCCCAGAGGATGAGGCTAGAATCCTGCTCTCAGAAAACAAGCCCTAGATGAGTCCCATCCAGGGCTGATGGCTTCGGCAGCCAACCCAGGGCCCCAGGACAGGCTTCAGGCTCCAGCGGCCACAGAGAGCCCAAGCCGGTGCTCCCCTAACGGCAAACCATCCTGACCCGTGTCCTTCAGTCCATTTAGCACATATGGACATACCTGCTTGCCTTTGGGGGTGTCATGAGCTCCATTCTTATATCCAGACAGACCTCTAGCAGGAGCCGTTCAGGGTTCCTGGTGACGAACGGCTCAGGAATGCTGACAGTCCCACACACAGGCGCCGGTCCATGCTGCAACATCTGCCCACAGCAGGCTCCTCCTAAACAGCAGCAGCCTATGGAAGGCCCTGCGGGGCTGCCGACTCCCGGAATCCAGGCCCGTTGCCTCCCTGTGCATCGGCTGCCTTCATTGCACAGATTACCCCCGAGATCATCAGGGGAGGAAGCTCCAAAGCCCCATCAAAGGCCATAATGACGGGTCACTGTGGGGCTCATCAAAATCCAGAGTCACCTGGAGGTCTTTTAGAAATGTCTCGGGCCTTGACTCCAGAGCAGCTAAGCAGCAGAGCCACAAAGTGACATTGAACAGAGAGGGTGGCGAAATAAGGAGAAGCCATTCGTGCCCGGGAGATGGAATCTCATTTTGTTCCCTCCCATTCGATGTTCTTAACAAAGACTTTCCTATTGTTACACTTCAGAGCCACCTGAATCCCCCTGCTGTGCTTCTGATAGACGCCAGACCCACGGGAGCTGAGCTCAATGTGCCTTTTGGAGGCTAATGCTCAATTGTTTAAATGTGATATGATTCATTTTCTACCCTTGGCTTCATCTTCCAGCAATGCGCTTGCTGACGCTTCCTTGCAGATGTGAGGGAGAGTTCATTTACTCCCCAACTCTACCTCAGTCACTCAAGATCACGTGCAAAAGGTGCTGGAGCAAGAGAAGCTTCTAGGGGGTGTTTTGTTTTGCTTGTGGTGCTGGGGATTGAACCCAGGGCCTTGTGCATGCAACGCAGGCACTCTACCAACTGAGCTACATCCCCAGCCCTAGGGGTTGTTTTTTAGTGGTTAAGCACACAGGCTTTGAGGTCAGAGATGTGGGTTCAACCTCAACACATCTGACCGTGATCATTCAGCTTCCCTCCCCACAGCTTTCTCTAAAATGGGGATTATATTATTCTGCTGCCATTAACTGGAAGAATGAAAGAGATCTGATGTTTTTGCCCCGTGAATGTGTGGAACAAGTCAGTTCATTTCTTTTAAATGAGAACGATATTAAAATGCATCTCAGAATTAAATGATGTCGTTTTGACAACTGCATGAATAAATGAAGAAGGTGAGTCTTCTACTCTGTCAGTCACAGAGGAACAGGGAGTGGATACAAGTATTCTGGAAACAGGGAGGAGCAGGATCTTTGGAGGCTAGTTCAAGGCCACCATTTCCTGAGATGCCAGACAGTCGAGTCTGTTCCCTGGGGAAGAGAAGGTGCTCCACATGAGAGTTGGGATCCTCTGGAAGCAATGGAAGCTTGACCTGTGTGCCCCGAATCCAGTCATTTCTGTGATCAGCAGAGCAATGGTCCTCAAAGGTGTCCCCATGCAGTCCCTGGGCCTATGACTATGTAACCACCTGAAAACAGGGATGTTCAGATAGAGTTAGGGTTGGGGGCCTTAGCACAGACAGTTTCCTGGCGTATCCAGGTGGGAGAGCCCTTGAAAGAGGCAACTTTCTCCAACTGGAAGGAAAGCTGTGCGCCCAAGTCAGAGGGATCTGGAACAGAGGACGGTCTGCACGCTGCCGCTGTCTTAGGAGAGAAACAGTGCGGCGGGTGCCGGTGCCCTCTAGGACCTGAGGGGCTTCCCCGGCAGCCAGCGTGGAAGCAGGGGTCTTGGGCCCACAGCCACGGGCGCATTTGCCAACCACCTGAGTCAGTCTGGAAGAACTCTCTTGCCCCAAAGCCTCCAGAATTCTGAAGTGGCCCTGCCAACACCTCGTTTGGCCTCTTGAGACTCTAGGCAGAGGTCCTGAGCTGGGCTGGCTCTGAGCCACAGAACTGGGGCATAAGGAGTGGACGCCACCCTCAGGTCCAGCACCAGGACCCGCCCGGACACGGGCCAGCCTCAAGGCCCGAGGCACCATCAGGGTTGCCACTGGATGACGCACGGGTCTCCTCTCTGGCTCTCTGCCTTTGCCTGCCTTCCAGTCTGCTCTCAAAACCACAAGCGCGGTGTTTTTAAGGTCCGCGTCACACTATGCCACGATGTCACCTTCCATCTCAAAGAGTGAATGCCAGTCTTCACAGTAGCCTGAAGGCCCCACTTGATCTGGCCCTTCTCCCCAGTTCCTTGGCCCCCAACTCCAACTTGCCTTTGCACATTTCGCTCCAGACCCCTGGCATTTCTGCTGACCTGGGACATGCTGGGTGCCCTCCCGTCTGACGGTCTCGGCACTGTGTCCCCCAGAGCACCCGCACAGCCCCTTCACCCACCTCAAGTCCCCACTCGGTCGACTGATTCGCCCACTCTTGCCTGTGACTGTCCTCTCTTCTCTGGGCTGCCCCCAGCCACCTGCTGTCTTACTCTCTGTAACGAGCAGCGCTTCCCAGCGGCCTTGGTGTTTACCTGCTCTTGTGCGTGTTGCCCTCTTCCAGAACTGCAGGAGCCGGATCTCGGCTCTGTTCCCTGGTGACTGAGACGACACCAGCGTAACTCGTGGTCTACCCAAGAGCTTGCGGTTGGTGGCTTTACCATGGTTGTGTGGCTCATGCTGGCCATTCCTCCAGCCTCAGTGGTCCTGACGAGCCCACCAACTTGGGAGTCTACTGGGCACTTTGAGACAGCAGGGATGCCAACTGCAAGGGCACCGTCCACAGCGCACCCTCCAAGCTGCCGCAGATCTGTGGTCAGCCGTGAAGCCAAGCAGCCGCTAAAAGCAACCAGGGCAGCAGACTGTGTGGATCTGAGCCCAGGGCAGGAGTCGCTGGGGCTCCCTGACAGCAGCAGGAGAGAGGTGTCCCTGGGTGTAGAGCTCCAGCTGGAGACCCTGTGGGGGAAGCTCAGCTAACTCCGTGAGAGGGTGAGACATGGTGCCACCCGTCGGCCAGGCTAGGAAGCCCAGGATGCCCGTCCTTGTGAAAAGCACCTTGCGGCAGCTGGTGAGCAGCATTCAGGAGGAGGAAGAGAAACAGGAGGAGAAGATTTGAAATCCAGTCTGTAGTGGGTTGAGTGACGGCCCCCAAGAAGACATGCCTGCATCCCACTGCCTAGAATCCATTAATGTGACCCTATCAGAAAAGGGTCTTTGCAGATTTAATTAAGTTTCAGATATTAATGGAGGTCATCCTCCACTATCTGGTTGGACCCTAAAAGCGAAAGGCAATGTCCTCATAGGGGACAGAAGACATGTAAAAGGAGATGTGGACAAGCGAAGGTGGAGGGGGTTGGGGCAATGCGGCCCCAAATACCTGGGGATGCCAGAGTTGGACGGACAGGAAGGCGCCTCCCCTACACCTCGAGGGAGCGCAGCCGGCAACACCTTCATCCACACTTCCAACCCCAGAATGGTGGGACGGCAAGCTCCTGCTGCCGAGAGTCACCCAGTGTGTGGGCACTGACCTCCACCCCAGGGAACTGGACACAGTCCAGGGAGATGGTCCATCACCGACCACTCCTGGGGAGGAAACTCGGGTACTAGACTTCCATCCTCAGTGGTGTCAGGAACGGAACCCAGAGGGGCCAAATGCCTGCAGAATCAGCAGAACATCACATCTGCACCCCTAAAAGGGCTCTAACCAGGAATGCAAAAATGAGGGGTTTTTCTCTCTATGGAATCTTCTAGAAAGAACCAAGTTATGTGATGTACATATCCATTCATCTCTTCATTGAGTAATCCCACCTGCTTTTGCTGAGTACCTACTATGCGTCGAGCAAAAGACATGGAAGGAAAACACTGAAGGGGTTTCTGTCCTCGCAGAGAAGAGAATTTAGCAGGCGATTCTCAAAACAGACCCTCATTAATTGCAGTTGGCGGTTTATTTCCCACAGCTGAGATTGAGAAGCACAGGGCAGGAAACGTGGGGGTGGGGAGAGGAGGGGCAGGGAAGGCTTAATGGAAGACGCTCTGAACTGGAGGTGAGGCGAGGGCCAGGCGGAAAGGGATTAGGGGTGCGGAGGCCAGGCTCAGAGGCACAGCGGCACCCCAGACCTCGAGGTGTGGGAAGCAGCCCTGCCTCTGCATGCTGTAGGGTCCTGCCAGTCTAGGGTCAGGTGCTGCCTGTGGTGGAGCGGAATAGTCACAGCGCTGTGAGCCCAAAAGACCACTTGTCACCTGACCCTTCACAGTGAGAATGTGCCGGCTCCTGAGTTAGAAAGATGTGAGCCAGGAGAAGGGGTGACATTTCATCACAGTCATGAGCCAAGGAAGGGCTCTGAACAGATACAGACCCACTCAGAACCGTCATTCTGGTGGCAACGTACATGATGGGATTAGGAAGTGAAGGCATGGAGGCCAGGAGAATAGTGGGAGGCTGGGTCGGGACCTCCGGGCTGAGGCTGGCCTGTGAACAGGGCTCAAATGGCTTTTTGTTGTCGCACTGTCTTCAAGGTCCACCAGATGGCGCCAATACACCAGGACCAGCCACAATCTCCACCCCTCCAACTTTGAAGAACCCACTTCACAGAGTGAAATTTCTGTCTAGATTCTGCTTTTTAATAGAGCAGTGTGCTGAAGCATCATGTAAGAACTTGAAAGAAGAGCCAGGCTCACCTGTCCAAACACACTATGCTGGCGTGGCCAACAGAAATGGATGGGAGCCCCGAACGATGCTATTTACAAATACAAAGAAATACAGAGCCTCCCTGGTAACCAAAACCCACTCAAGCCTAGTAACTGCCACCCCACCCAGCAGGGAATGGTGGAGAATAATGCCTGCGTCCAGGAGAAGAGCAGCAGAAAATGCAGGGACGAAGCATAAACCTAGCTGCAAATATATTCTGTTTTCATAAAACTGATATTGAAAAGAAAATATCACAATTTAACTGACACAGCGGTATACTATCATTTTAATTCTCCAAGTTTTCCGTTTTTCTATAGTGAATATGATTTGGTTTGTTTAATAGAGTACACTCCCACAGGCAAGTCAAGCCCCAGAAACGAGACGAAAATTGGATCCTCAGGGCAGAGCCAGATAGGCCCATTTGAGAAGCAGGACGGTGGGTGGTGCCAACTTCAAGACTCGCCTGCCCAGGAGGGTGCAGTGTGCTCTCAGGGACTGGGATTTCTTCTCTTGATCCTGGCTTATGTGGGGCATGAAGGCTTTTAAAGAGAAACATGGTGAGTTGCTTAGCAGTTGAGAAGGGGAAGAAACATTCCAATCCACGAGCCTCTCTCCTTTTAAAAATAATGCGCAAATTATAGGCCATTCCAATAAAATTGAGGTTTTCAGTTTGATGGACTCTTAGCATGAATGACTGAGCTAACTGTCTGCTCAGGACAGAAATCTGCACTGCAGTTACGCACCAATGCTGCCGAGTTATCAGGCTCCAACAAAACACTCCCGTGGCCATGACTGCCTGAGGCAGCGAGGCACAGGCAGGGAGCCGGTGGCTTGTTCCTATTTTCCTGCCACTTGCTCCAAAAGCCATGTGTCTGAGAGGCTCTACCTCGGCCTCCCGGACCACCCTCTCGGTGCGTGCCTAAGCTCTCCCCTGGGAAAGACCCCAAAGAGGGGTCCAGTCAGGAGTGCTGGCAGGCCAGCAAATGCCTGGTGTCTGCTGCAGGGGACAGTGGTGGGGACCAGTGGCGCCCACTTCATCCTGGCATGCCATCCTGAGCAGATCAAGAGTGGCGGCCTGAGAGTCCCCACCCAGCCACCTCTTCCAGGACAGTGGCATAATCTGGGCTACTTAGGTCTCAGACTACAGTCCAAGGGCCATGCTGGTGGAGACCGGATCTCAGAGCCCAGGGTTAAAGAAAAACACCACCATTCTTAAAAGTCTAAACTGAGTGCAGTGGGGCATGTGTCATCCCGGTGATTCAGGAGGCTGAGGCAGGAGGATGGCAAGTTCAAAGTCAGCCTCAGCAACGAGCGAGGCCCTGTCTCAAAATAAAAATGAAAAACATAGAAATGAAAAGGGCTGGATGCAACCCAGTCGTTAAGTCCTGCTGGTTTAATCCATAAAAAAAAAAAAAAAAAAAAAAAAAAAACGCCTGCCTGCTGCCGTGATGCACCGGAGCATCAGCAGAGGTAGAAACGAAGGGGCTGGCTGGGGACTTCAGTCCGGGCTGTCACGGCATCTCCATCATCTCAAGTCGGGGTTCTTTGTTTGCAAGCTCTTCTCCTCCCGTGGGACTGCGTACTCCTAAACCACTGACCCAGCATTCCTGTCTCTTTTCACAGCCACCCTGGCCTAAGCCCAGCAGAGTTCCCAGGAGACAGAGAGTTCTGGAACTTCCTCCCGCTGAGAAAAACCTTCTCCTCATGCTCAGCACAAATGCCAAGGAGATTACAAACTGACATTCTCCCACTAAGCCCAGCCTCGCTAACTCTTGGCGTGTACATCACCTGACTTCTCCTGTAAGGTCATTCGGCTTTCGTGGGTCGGCAGCAGAGCCGTCCAGCTGCTTCCTCCCCAGTTTGATCAGACTGTGAGGCTCCATTTTCCTTTTGCTATTGTTGTGCGCGCGGCCCCCTAGGCTCGCCCCCCAGACCCGGCAGGCCCCCTGGCTTGGCTGCAGATGCTTGATAAATGTTCGTTTTCATCATAATTGGTTGTTCCACTGAACTGACACCTTTTGAGTGCCCACTTTGGGTAAAACCAAAAATTTTCCCCCTTCTCTGTCATTTCAAAAGGTGCTTTCCTTGGGCAACATTCTGAAACCTCTCCAAAGTCCACTTCATAAAGTTAGAAGCATTTTCATGGAAGAAAACATCTCTCAAGTGCAGAAATCAAGATGAAAGGGTGGCTGCTTTCTCATTGTCTCAGCACCACTTACAAGAACTTTTTGCTGATGAGGATGATGGATTCTAAAAAATTAGAATTGTTCTCACTTTCAAAATAAAAATTCATAGGCAGCCAGTCCAGGCTGGGTAAGGATTTCTCTGTGCCGGTAAGTCCTCAAGGATCCAAGTTCTTTCCAGTGTGTTTCCCTAGACTGTAGCCCTGGTCCTCGTGGTCCCGGGTATTGGCTGGAGTTCCAGCCATCACGTTATCTGCAGGCAGCAGGACAGATGAAAGGACAAAGTGCGGACTAAAGCCATCGGCCAGCTCTCTTCAAGGAGCATCACTGGAAGCTGCCACATAACTCTGCTCCCCTCGTCCAATTGGCCAGAATTGAGCCACACGGACACATCTAGCTTCCAAGGAGGCTGAGAAAACAGAGTATTTGCTCCGGGTGGTCATCTGTACTTTTGCCATTATTGTGGCATTAGGGGAGTGAGAAGCTGTTGGAGAAAAGCAGCACTGCCATTCTGAGCTGGTTTAGTACTTAAATGGATGTCGATGAAGCATTTGATGAATTAAAACATGCTCATTTTCATATATTTATTAATTGCCTGTGTGTCTTCTGCGTAAAGTGTCTGTCCAGTTTCCTTTTATTGAATTTATTGATTTTATTGATTTATTGATTGGGTTCTTTGTCTTTTTGTTGTAAAGTTTTGTAGTTCTTTTATAAATTTTGAGATAAGTGCTTTATCTGAAGTACATGTGGAAAAGATTTTCTCCCACTCTGTAGGCTCTCTCTTCACGTGCTTGATTGTATCCTTTGCTGAGAAAAAGATTTTTTAGTTTGAGTCCAGCCCATTATTGATTCTTGCTTTGATTTCTTGTGCTTTGGGGAATCTGTTGAGGAAGTCTGATCCTAAGCCAACATGATGAAGATTCAAGCCTACTTTGTCTTCAATTAGGTGCAGGGTCCTCTGGTTTAATTCCTATGTCTTTGATCCATTTTGAGCTGAGTTTTGTGCAGGGAAGATAGAGGTTTAATTCATTTTACTGGCATATGGATTTCTAGTTTTGCCAGCACCATTTGTTGAACAGGCTATCTTTTCTCCATTGTATGTTTTTGGCTCCTTTGTCTAGTATGAGGTGGACTGTATTTATGTGGTTTTGTCTCTGTGTCTTCTATTCTGTACCATTGGTCTGCCTGTCATTTTTGGTGCCAATACCCATGCTGTTTTTTGTTACTATTGCTCTGTAAAAGTGTTCAACATCTCCAGTAATTAGAGAAATGCAAATTAAAAACAACTATAAGATTTCATCTTACTCCAATTAGAATGGCTTTTATCAAGAACACAAAACAATAATAGATGTTGGCGGGGATGTGGGGGAAAAGGCACACTTTTACATTGCTGTGGAGTTGCAAATTGGTGCAGCCACTCTGAAAAGCAGTATGGAGAATCCTAAGAAAAACTTGGAATGGATCCACCTTTTGACCCAGTTATCCCACTCCTTGGTTTATACCCAAAGGACCTAAAATCAGCAACTAGAGTAACACAGCCACATCAGTGTTTATAGCAGCTCAGTTCACAATAGCTAGATTGTGGAACCAACCTAGATGCCCTTCAACAGATGAATGGATAAAGAAACTCTGGTATATATACACAATGGAATACTATTCAGCCACAAAGAAAATAATATTATGGGGCGTTTGCAAAGAAATGGATGGAATTGGAGAATATCATGCTAAGTGAAATAAGCCAAGCCCCAAAAAACCAAAGGCTGAATGTTTTTCCCTGATAAGTGGAGGATGATATATAATGGGGGTAGGGGGTGGGGAATGAGAGAATAATGGGAGAACTTTATGTAGAAGGAAATGAGAGGGAGGGGGTATGAAAAATGGTGGAATGAGACAGACATTGTTACCCTATGTACATGTATGATTCCATGAATGGTGTGAATCTACATTGGACACAACCATAGAAACACAAGTATGTACCCCATTTGTGTATAATGAATCGAGATGCAGCCTGTAAAAGAAATTAAAAGCTTAATAATAATATAAATAGAACATGCTCATTACTTTAGTCCTTCTCATTCTGAGCAATCGTTTAGGTTTTAAAAAAGCAGCTTCTCAGGTTCGGCTTCCTCTCCCATCCCCCAGGGGAGGCGCCCCCCGCAACGGCCTCACCGGGCTCTGGCAGCCAGCGGGCTCCTCTGGGCTTGCGGGGCCCACGCGGGGCCTCTCCTGCTACTCTCCAACAATTCACCACCACGAAGACGGAGAAATGAGGGAAGCGATGAATAGGAGGAATCGGAAAACCAGCGGAAGCACCAGGGGCTGGCGGTTCATGGCAAAGCGTGAATCACTTAGCTCTTGAGCTTCTTTGAGCGGGAAGAGTCTCGCTGTCCTTGGGAGCATTCGATCCAGGAGAGGCTGAGCCCGCAAATGATCAGCAGCGCATCTGAAAACCAGCGCGTCCAGGAAGCGCGGCATCTTTGGGGACCTCTAGGCACCGCTGCTTTAGTCCTGTGATCACAGCCTCCCCCACGGCACCAGCGGCACACTGTGCATAGCCCAGGTCCAGAGTGGCTCCCGAGCAGGGCTCTCTCAACTCGCCCTCTTACTTTGAGGGCTGGACGGCGCTTCCCTGTGGGGTCTTTCCTGGGCATCGTGGGGTGTTCGACAGTATCCCTGAACTCTCCGCGCGGAAGCCCTTAGCAACTTTCACCCGGCTGTGACAACAGGGTCTCCAGACATTGCCACATGTCCCCTGGGGCTAAAACGACTCAACCACTGAACTGGATCTGCTCAGAGCTTTCATCAGAGACTTGAAGCTGATAAGTATAAATTTGATTTTATTCAGAGACCATTATGTTATTTTGTGGTTCAATATTTTCACTTTATCACTCATTCATCCCACCTGGGGACCACAGGACTCCCAAGACAGGGGACAGCTCCACACCCCCAGGTTCACAGGTGGAACTTGGCACACACCAGGCCTTGGGCCCTCTACAAAGATGGTCACATCTCTCTCACAGCTGCCCCACAAAAGACTAAAAGGTATTGTCACCCTTGTTTCACAGAAAAAAATACCCGGGACTCAGCTAAGTGAAGTCACTTGCTCCAAGACACACAGCTGGGAGACACCTGGTTGCAGGAGTTTAGATCCATGCACCCTGGCCCAGAGTCTACTGATCCAGCATCAAGGACGCGTGGCGCATCACGTTCTGTGACAATTATTATCTCACAATGACCCAGGAGATCAGAGAACCAACAGGGGATGTCCCAGTGACGCTGTCTGTCATTCCATCTCCAGTCAGTGAGGGGCCATGTTAATCAGCCTGAATGGCTCCAACGACATCAATTCTTCTTCTCTGTCTGGAGGCAGGAAGTCTGAGATGAGGGTGTCAGTGTGCTTGGTCCAGGTGCGAGCTCCTTGCCCGGCTTCCAGGCAGCCACCTTCTCCCCAAGTCCTCACACGGCAAAGGGAAAGGTAAATATGTGGATGTACACGTGAGTATTTGAACAACTTGGGGACCCAAGGAGGAGTGTGCATAGCCCAAGGTGCAGCGGAAGCAGAGGGGACTTAGCAGGTGACAGTACAGTGGCCGCCAGCGGCCTGCGCTGTGACTCAGAGCCGAAGCACATGCTTTGAGGGATCCCGTGTTTCGGCTTGCAGGCGGCTCCCAGAAGGGACCTCACCCCTTGAGGAACACAAGTGGAAGGACAGCGTTTAGCGCTTGGTCCCAGTGGGCACTGCGGAGTCGCCCGCCTCTTTCCGCCGTCGGGTGGCTCCTTCCGTGAACCGGCCTGATCTGAAATAGGAAAGCCGTGCTGGCGCTGGTACCAGATTCGCTTCCATCGATGAGCGGGGAAGGAGCTCTCAGGAGCCAGTCCCAGCCCAGACCTGCCGAGAAGCTCCCGCCATGCCGTCGCGTTCACACGTTCCCATGAGCGTTTGAGCATTTGAGTCCTTGGCAGCAACTCGGTGTCCAGCGCACCGCCTGGCAAAGCAGCCCACTGCCTTCCCCAGGGGCAAAGCTGACTCATGCAGATGAGTGTAGGAGCACCCGAGGACCAGAGAGCGCAGAGCAGGCTCTGCAGGTGTGATGCACAGCACCGCCGAGAACTGGACAGCAAGCAAGGACACATTCAGTCACACGTCCTTCTCAGTGCCCAGGAGGAGGGCACTGGCCTGACCACTAAGTCAGCACTTCCTCACAGCCCCCACTGAAGGACTGCCCACCAGGGACATCTGAATTCCCCAAAAAGTGTAGGCACATTCCAGGCGAAATCGAGACTACTATTTACCAACCAAGAGCCCACATTTTTTTCTTTAAAGGGAATATTTTCCATAAAAGTTTTGGCTTTAAAAACAAAAAAGAAAAAGAAAAAGAAAATAAACTGGACCCTTGGTGCATGCCTATAATCCCAGTGGCTCAGGAGGCTGAAGCAGAAGGATTGTGAGTTCAAAGCCAGCCTCAGCAATTTAGCAAAGCCCTAAGTAACTCAGAGACCCTGTCTCTAAATAAAAGCATAAAATGGGCTGGGGATGCAGCTCAGCAACCTTGCGTTCAATCCCCAGTACCAAGAAAAAAAAGGAAAAGAAAAAGCTGTTGCTAGCAAGGAGAGCACTAGTAACCATGGTTCAGATTGGTTACTAGAGCTATTTCCGAGAGCTATTTCCTCACTGTGATTCTAGGAGGAAGGTTAGCTGGGCCAGCTGTCCCTGGAGCACTTGATTGTCTGCCTCTCATTCCACATTATGTGACATTGGTATCTATTTTTGTCAACCAGTGTTCCTTTAAATTATGAATTCAGCAAAATGAGAAAACCTTCATGGTCAACTCTGTAAGACTCTGAAGGACACTAAGATTATAATTTTGATACCTTAGTCAATAGAAAACTTGCGGCTATGCCTACTGTTTACAAAATCTTCCCACAGAGCAAAATCAATCAAGCCAAAGCTGCAAGAAGGAACCAGATCAAATCATCAACACTTGTTCCCTGAAGCTGACCATGACACTTACTTTTGTACAGCACTTGCCTGGCCCTGTCATATTTATTACGCACCCATCTCTTCCCACGAGTACACCAGGTCTTGGTTTCTCAGGAACAGAGCACACAAGGATTCTTATTCTACAACAAAGAAAGTCCTGGCAGGATGATGTTTAAAAAGAAAGGACTGGTATTTTGTTAGAGTCACATCATGCATATATTTAACATCTGCAAACTCAGCTACACTCATTCTGTAATGTTCCACAGAGAACTTGTCTAAATGGTGATGGAGACCCCTGCCCTGCGCAACACCCAGTAGGTTAAACCTGAGTGTTCATGAGATGGATGAGACACAGGCTTCCTCCTGCTTCATTTGGCTTCCATTCCCAGGGCCCCTCCTGGCACAAGCTTCTCACTGGGCTGTTGGAAGAGCAGTGCTACCTCTTTATAATTTGCTCTTTGTATCTGACTTCAGAATTTGGGTGGGGCCCGTCCACAGACTTGATGGAAGGAAGTACATCAAGGAACAACCTCATACCCTCCTATCATTTAGGATGCCAAGACAAGGCTGTGGTGGATGTCTCGGTGTGTTGACCAGAGCTGAGGTGCTCTTTCCCCCAGCGGCTGGGAGAGCTGGTGCCAACAGCAATCATCTGGGTCCCTCTGGGAGGCTCACCTTGCCTTCAGCTGAAGAGAGATTGTCCTGCCTAGGCTCTGCGGGGTTGTGGGAGAGTCCCAGGTGTGAGGCTGCTCCATGTGGGGGCAGGCACCCTTGCCCTCGGTAACCACAACTCTGCAGACCTCCCAGTCCCCCCAGGCTGCTGCAGAACTGGCTGAGGATGCTGGTGTTCAGCTGCCCCTGTCCACCTGCTGTCCTCCCTGCCCAACGGGTGTCGATCCACAAACTTCAGCCAAATAAACTTCCAGCCTAACAACCTGCGTCCTGGAGAACCCACCCGCCAAGGCTCCGTGTGGGGAACCCCAGCTCTCGGAAGAGGAGGGAATGGGAACATGGGGCCGTTGTTCTCTCCCCAGCCCTGGCAGAACAGGGGTGTAGAAAGCCGGCGAAGAAGACTGCACCACAGCACCAAGCAGCCTCGCTCCCCGAGGGTGGACACCATTTTCAGCAAGGGTTTCCTTACAGTGGGAGATGCCATGGTTTGGATATGAACTGTTCCCCCGGTCTCAAGCAGGAAGTTCAGGGGTGGGGCTCTGGGAGGTTACGGACCACAGGGGCTCTGACCTCCTCAGTGGATTAATCCATGACAGCCGAGTGGACCCCTGGGGGCAGGGGGAAGCTGTGGTAGTGGGGCCTAGTTGAAGGGCACGGGTCCTTGGAGGTGGGCCCTCTGGAATCACATCTTGTCCCCAGGCCTTTCTCTCCCTTTCTGCGTCCCAGCTGTCAGGAGCGGAGCAGCTTGCCTCCACCTTGTGCTTCCACCATGATGTTCTGTAATGGGGTCAGCCAACCATGACTGAGGCTTCGGAAACCATGGGCCAGAATAAACCTTTCCACCTCTGATTTTCTCAGGCATTTGTCACAGTGATGAAAATCTGACTGACACAGGACACCAGCACTTGCCAAGGCGTGTTTCCCAGTCTGGCAGTGTCTCCTGGAGCTGAGCCCTGGGAGCTTCTGGACCAGTCTCCCGCATCTCCCGGAGCCTTCTCCACCCTACATCCAGCTTGCAGGTGAGACCCCCGCTCGCCACTGGCACCGGGAGCTCCAGCTCTCAGCCTGAGCCTGGCACCAGGAGGCGTGGCATGGCGACATTTCTGAAGAGACTCGGTTGGCACTGGGGAGAACCTGGACTGCTGAAGGTCGTTTCTCGGAGATCGCAAGAGCCTGCCTCGTGGGAACAAGGAGCCGCCATACGGTCTGGTCTCTTATCCCACCTCAGCCTCCACCTGGAGAAGTGAGGAGAGGGTGCAGACGGCGGGTGTTGGCCTGCGGTGCCACCCCCCTGCAGCAGGCAGAGCCAGGGAGCCTGCCAGAGAGCCCTCCCTTCCCAGCCTGCCCCTCTGGTGGAGAAGCGAGAGGCTGCCTGCTCACGAGAGCAGCTCCCCTCCTCTTCCACTCCTTCAAAGTCACTTAGGGAAGGACAATCGTGGTTCAGTTACAGTCTCACAAGCAAATTCTAGACAAGGCTGCTTTTGCAGAAAGGAACAGGAAGTGCCTGAGGAGGAAAATGGTGGTAGCGGCTGAGCGAGGCGCTTCTGGCCCACATGGGCTCCTGGGTGAAGGCGAGCCTGGCTGCCCTGCCCAGATCCCCACGGGACTCTGCACCCCTCTCACCACCCTCTGCTGTAAAGTGCAAACGATTCTTTTTAAAAGTGCTGCGCTATCGTGCCTGTGGAGCAGGCCAGGGCGGCGGCAGGTCTCCCCAGGCCCTGCTCACCCAGCCCTAGTCGCCCCCCTGTGAAGATCCAAGGAGGAAAAGCAGGTCAGCGCTCAGCGGCCTGACCAACCCCGCTGTGACCTTGGAAAGGACACTGAGCCTCTCTGGGTCTTCCTCACCTATAAAGTGAAGGGGTGTTGGCACCTACTAAAGAGAACTGTCAAGAACAAAATGAGCTAATTATGCAAAGCGTTTAAGAAGGTGTTGGCAGACAGGAGACGCTGGTTCTTAACAGCTGTGTGAGGATGGCGGGAGAATCCCCTCCATCATAGCACAGGGGTGGCTGGAGTGTTGGGTTGGAGGCTCCGAGGCCACCTGCCTTCAGTCTGCCCTGTCACGACTCTCCCAAGCCCTCCTCATATTTACGCACTGTGGCAGACACAGCTGTGAATGAGCAGGCAGGAGCCCTGCTCGCTTGCCACTCATTTCAAGTGAGGATAGGTGGGCACCAAACAAATATCAAGCTTAGTTCAGAAAATAAGCACTGGGAATTCAAAATAGGACAATGTCATTGAAAACATCAAAACCAGTCAGTGACATCTGACCCAGACCCAGGACGGGGAAGAAGCAACGTAGGATCCTCTATGCCATCCTGTTATAGCAAAAATAGCAAAGAAGAGACTGTTCATCAGGTTTTCATTGCTGTGACCAAAATACCTGACAAGAACAACGTCAAGGAGGAGAAGTTCATTTGGCTCAGTTTCAGAGGTCTGGGTCCGTGGTCTGCCCACTACATTGCTCTGGGCCTGAGGTAATGGCAGAACATCATGGTGGAAGGGCATGGCACAGGAGTGCTCCTCTGCCCATGGCAGCCAGGAAACAGCGAGAGCGAGGAGCCAGGACAAGATATAATCCCAAGGGCACACCCCCAGTGACCTCCTTCCTCCAGTTATGACCCACCTGCCTTTTACCACCCAGGAGTCCATTCAAATTATGAATTCAGCAAATTAGATCCCAGCTCTCATAATCCACTCACTTCACCTCTGGACATTCCTGCATTGTCCAGCATGGGTTTGAGGAGGGGAACACCTCATATCCAAAACAAAATAGAAATAAAGCAGACTGCATTTGTTTTCTTTTGCTGTGGTAACAAACGACCACAATCCTAGTGGCTTAAGACAACACCAATTCATTATCTCAGAGTCCTGGAGGTCAGGAGATCCACAAGGCATTCCTGGGCAAAAACCAAGGTGTCAGCAGCTGCCTCAGCTCTGGGGAAAAACCAGATTCCAGGGTCAGGTGAAGAGCTGAGGTCTCCATTTCCTGGGTGGCCTCTGGCTAGAGGTGTCGTAGTGGTCGGAGGCCGCAGATGTTGTCACTTGGGTCTTGGGTCAGTGGGACAGGTTGCCTTCCTCCCCTCTTCACCCCATCTTCTCTTAGGGCACCTCCTTCACTGCAGCATGACCCTGTCATTCACTTTCAAGGACTCCGTCATGAGACTAGGCCCACCTGGATGTTCCAGAGTGATCTCGCCATCTCAAGATCTCCATCTTAATCACATCTGCAGAACGGAAGATCTTTTTCCAGGTGAGGTCACACATCCACAGGTTCTAAGATTGGGACGTGGACGTCCCTGGGGGTGTCATCTGCATCGTGTGTGTGTGTAGCTCTAATAGAAAAACGATAGGCCCCGTTACTCCAGTAGCTACCATTATGCACACTTAGTGCCAAAGATGTTGCAGCTACTATGTTGGATGCTGTGCATGGCAGTCAGTCAGGAGGGGTCCTTGCCTTCATGGAGTTGTGGCTGAGCAGTTCAAGAGGAGGTTCTCAGCACCTGGATGGAAAGGCACATCATTAGACCCACTGCAGACTTACTGAGTCTAACAAGCCTCCCTGGGGATTCTGACACACACTAAAACTTGAGACTCTCTGCTCAGTAATTCTCTGTCTCAGGGATTGGAAAACATACTCTCTACTAAATAGATTTTCAGGTCGTGTGTCACAGCTACTCAGCTCTACAGTGTAGTACGCTATAGCAGTCACAACAGTACGTGAACAAATAGACGTGCCTGTGTCTCAATAAAACTTTATTTATAAAAACAGGTGGCAAGCTATAGTTTGCCAATTCCTGCTCTATCTAAAGGAAATGAAGGACTTCCGTGGCGCTGAGCGCGCTGAGGCAGCAGGTGGCGTGAGAGAAAAAGATGTTAGAACCACAAGAGAATGGCTTTGTTGCCCTGCCAGATTATGATCATGTAGAAGATGAAACTTTTCCTCCTTTCCCACCTCCAGCATCTCCAGAGAGGGATGGTGAAGGAGCTGAACCTGAGGAAGAGTCAGGGACCAGAGCACCCATTCCTGTACCTCCAAAGAGAACAGTTAAAAGGAATATTCCCAAATTGGATGCTCAGAGATTAATTTCAGAGAGAGGGCTTCCTCCCTTAAGGCATGTGTTTGATAAGACAAAATTTAAAGGGAAAGGTTATGAGTTCTAAAATCTGCTGACGAGGCCAGTTGTGAGAATGAGTCTTCTATTTAGCATTTTTATTTTTATGTGCCAGGCTGAAGACTTGAAGACACTAATCAGACACATGGAGCACTGGGCACATAGGCTATTCCCCAAACTGCAATTTGAGGATTTTATTGACAGAGTTGAATACCTGGGAAATAAAAAAGAAGTGCAGACCTGTTTAAAACGAATTCGACTTGATCTCCCTGTTTTACATGAAGATTTTGTTAGCAATAATGATGAAGTAGGGGAAAGCAATGGCCTTGATCCAACTGCTGTGGAATTAGATCCCTTTTTGACAGACTCATCTGAGAGTGAGAAGTTTGCTTCTGAGTCAAGTAGAAACCTAACAGAAGAGCAACAACAAAGAATTGAGAGAAATAAACAACTGGCCTTGGAAAGAAGGCAGGCAAAGCTACTGAGTAATAGTCAGTCCCTAGGAAATGACATGCTACTGAACACACCCAGGGAACACACAGTTGAAGAGGTTTGTATGGGTGAGGATCAAGAGGAGTAGTCAATGGATTAACAAAGACATTTTAGACAATTCACATAATGATACTTCTGTTGGTACTATAATGAAGAGGAGCAATTAAAACTAGAGGAAACACAACTGGACCAGTCCTTTTAAAATGTACAAAGACAGGGTCTTGCTAAATTGCTGAGGCTGGCCTTGAACTTGTGATCCTCCTGTCTTATCTCCAAGTTACCGGGTTTGTAGGTGTGTGCCACCAAGACTGACTGGATGTCACTTTTTATATTTTATTCAGAGATAGGGTCTCACCAAGTTGCTTAAATCCTTAGTTACTGAGGCTGACTTTGAACTCAAGATCCTCCTGCCTCAGCCTCCTGAGGTGCTGGGATTACAGGTGTGCTCCACCACATCCGGCTTGGTGTCACTTTTTAAATTTTTTGGCATTGGGGATTGAACTCAGGGCCTTGCACATGCTAGGCAAGCACTCTCTGCCACTGAGTTACACCTCTAGCCCCTTAATGTCTGTTTTTTAAAAAAGAAAGAAAAAAGTCTTTGGAGACTGTGAAAGTTTCTGATCACGGTACTTCTACATTTAGACTTTTGGTGAAATGTTTACAGTTTTGTCTGTATTTTGAGGAGTCACTTTAATAATTAAAAGGGCAAATGAAAGACTGAAGTATTGTCTAGCCATGAAAGATTCTGAGGAAGTTCAAAGAATGCTCCTTGGTACCTTTCTGACTAGTTGGAAGGAAATTTGCCCATTATCATGAGTAACACAGAAGACTGAGGGATGATTCATAGGTGAACTCAACAGATTGAACTTTAAGTTGGTGGAGGAGATTCAAATATTGGGAACCATGTACAATGACACAAAGATGTAGGAAGTAGGAGAATTTAGGAATGGTGACTATGAAGCTATAAGTTTTGGGACCAGATGGTGAGAGGACCTGATTAGAGTTCTCCCTGCCTGCTTTATCAGCTTGATAGAGGGTTAATTAGAGATGAGAAAACATCAAGTTGACAGGAGGTTTAAAGAGGTCTGATTCTTGGCAGAAGATTCCAATGGAGAGGAAGGAAAAGACTAATCCAGTTTTTTGGGATTTTTTTTTTTAAATAAAAAAGATTAGTATTTATAAAAAAAAAAAAAAAAAAAAAAAAGGAAATGAACTCCCAGCCTCTGGAGAAGCTTCCTTTGAGCACAGGGATCTTTCCTCAGGTCTTCACAGAATCATCCTACTTCCTTTTGTCTGATTCCTAGCTCACAAGAAATCGCTGGATAGTAATTTGTATTCTCAGGAACATCCAAAAGAGGAAATTCTTTCTACAAAATGCTCATGCCTCTGGTCTCTGAGGTATCATCATTATAAGTGAAGTTAATCTTGAGTTAAGACAATCAGTTAAGCAAGAACGGAGGACCTGAGATGCTCCTTAACAGATACAGGGTAGTCAGAATCTTGCCTCCCCAGAACCTGTGGACATGTACCCCATGCAGCAAAAGATTCTGCAAATAACTCATGTTTATTGCCTTGACAGTAGAAAATGTCCTGGATTATCCTTCTGGGCTTAAGGAATCACAAGGTCCTAATAAAAAAAAGGAATGGGATGTCAGAAACCAAGGTCATTCAGAGGGCGAAGATGTTTACAGTTGCAGCACTACCGGCTTTGAAACTGAAAGCAATGCAGGCAGCCTCCAGAATCTGGAAAGCACACACACGCAAAGAGCTTCTCCCCACAACTGCCAGGTAAGAAAGGGCCCTGCTCACTCATTTTGGACTCTGATCTCCAGAACTGTGAAAAAACTGGTTTGTATTGCTTGAAGCCACTGAGTTTGTGGTGATCTGTTACAGCCTCAGTAGGAAGCTAATAACACAGGCCATGAGGCAGGGGAGGCAGAGCCAGGTGCCTGCTTCCATTCCCCAGCCCCACGGCACTGCAGGCGTTGCTCACTCATCCAGCACTTTCTCCAAACTGATGAAGCCTTGGGATTCTTCACCACCTAGTTTCTCAGGGAGGCAGGTTTTTACCTAGTAACCCAAATTGGAATGTAGGAATGGGTCAAATTCTTGGTCATAAGTAACAAAACCCACTCTGGTTAATTAAAACAGAAAAGGAATTTGTCAACGTTATCAAGCAGCTCACAGACTTCGCAGAAAAGTCAGAACATTGGGTTTGGCTCTTGTGCAATAATAAAATGCCAAAATTACCCTTACAGAAAGCCCGGTGTGGTACCTTTGGGTCACTATCACTGTTGACACACTGGAAGCACTGAGAAAGAGTACCACCAAGAATCAGTACCTCTGAGAATGAGTAGCACCAAGAAAAAGTACCACTGAGAATGAGTACCACAGAGAATGAGTACCAGGGAGAACCAGTGCCACTGAGAATGAGCACCACCAAGAACAAATGTCACTGAGAATGAGCACCAGCACAATTTCTGAGTGCAGGATGGACCTTCCCCTCCATCATGAGAGCAAATTCCACACTGGCTTTCTCCTCGTGTCATTGCTTCAGAAACAGGTTTAAAAAGGCTGCGTCTCTTTCCTCACTACTCAAGTGTAGTCTGTGGCCAAGAACATCAACAACATCGGAACCTGTTACGTTCCTTAGGTTTCTGTTACTGTAACAAACACCTGAGATAATCAATTTATAAAGAGAAAAGGTTAATTTTTGGCTCGCAGTTTCAGAAGTTTCAGTCCATCATGGACTGGCCAATTGCTTTTAGGCCTGGGGTGAAGCAACAGGTCATGGCAGGAGCACTTGGCAGAGCAAAACCACGTACCTCATGGCCAGGAAATGAGAGGGAGGGGCTTGGTCCTACAGTCCTTGTTGAGGACACACTCCCCATGACCTAAAGGCCACCTCCTGAAGCTTCCAACATCTCCCAATAGCACCATGCTGAGGACCATGCCCTCACCACAGACCTTTGGGGACACTTAAGGCCCAAACTACAGCACCTGCTGAACCAAGCTGGGTGATGGGGTCACAGTGGTGGCAGAGAATCTCTGCTCCATACCATGTTGGCACCAGTGGGAAACAGCCTGACGCACAGACCCTACCCATCTACAGCACCAAGGCCGTGGCCCAGAAACACGCACTCAAAACAGCCCTCGGATGTCAACCAGGAGAGAGAGACAGGGAGTTGAGGAAGGGGGCACCTGATTTTCTGACTGAGAAAAGAAACACAACTCTGAAGTTCCACATTTGTTTTCTGAAGCAGGAATACAAGCAGTACAGAGTGTCCAATACCGTAGAAATATTTTTATTCCTCATGTCCAATTTTTCAACCAGACTTGGTGACATCTAGAACCTGGAGCACCGTGGGTCACTTTGTCTTCTTCACACACAAAAATCCTGCCTTTTTTCATTACTTGGCACAGTTGCTGCAATTTATGAATCAACCACAAGAAAATGGACTTGGAGAAGCAAATTGATTTTACACCGAGTTTCCAAAGAGATTCCAGCAGAGTGCAAAAGAAAAATGTTCTTTAAAAAACACGGAAACAGCACTGTGAGGAAGGGCAAACTTTTTCTCTGAAGCTCCCCCAATAACTGAGGGAGCTGGAATAAACCGGCCACAGACAGATTGACAGGAGAAACGCCATGAGCAATAGATGGGACCAGGGTTTGAGACTGACGGAGGACAGAAGGGGCCAGACACCTGAGGACTTTTCAGGAATCAGGTTTATTGGCTGCAGGGTCCATGGGGCTATGACCTAAAAGATTCTTTGGTCTTCGAGTCTGGAAATTCTTGGAACTTTATACCCAAGGAAGTGGGGGTACCTGGTTTGAAGGTTGACAAGGTTGACATTTTTGTAGGAGTCTACATGAATTTTTTTTTTTTTTTTTTTTTTTGAGTTCACAGAAAGTGCTTTTCGGCCTGGTAAGTGTCTCTGGAGAGCTTAATTAAGATTCCTTGGTGGAGGAGGGGCGCCACTACAGGTAGCATGGCTGCCTGCACAGTGAAGGCTCGGAGGCCGGGGAATTACCCGCCGCTACACTTCAGTTGGGTGAAGCATGGACTGCGGGTTCGAGTGTGATTGGAGGAAAGAACACAACCCAAAGCTAATGGACCCAAGGGCCCAGCAAGGCCTGTCCAGAGGTTTCATGACCTCTCTGTGCAGCTGAGCTTCTTTCTGAGGGTGGGGCAGGATCCTTTCTGGAATGAGGGTCTTATTATCTACAATCAGACATGATAGAGCAGAGATGTGCATTACAGCCAAATCCTGGACAGAAATGTGGGAGAAGGCCAGGGTGAACTTCTGGTTTCTGTGACTTGCCTTGAGAGAGAGGAGGAGCGAGAGGCCAGAGGATGACTCTGCTCTGCAGGTTGCTTTGGAGGATCAGCTTCGGGCCATCTTCTCTGAACCCCAGCAGATCCATTCCTCCCACAGAAGAGCCTAAAACAAGCAGCTCACTCTATTCCTAAGAGTCCTCAGAGATTCGAGAGGTAAAGAGGAAGAGATCTCTGATCTTGTTGTCTTAAATGTCCTTAAAATTGATATGCTGAATTTTAAGCAGAAATATTTACAATAGTTGGGGAGTTTGTTTTGTTCTATTTTATATTTTTAATTTAAAAAAATGACAAGGTGAGAAAATGGAGGTTTTTGTGATCCAAGGTCAAACACAGACTAGACGAGCGTGTTTTGCAAGGCTATCTCAGTACCAGGAAAATGACTCTTTACTGAATTGCATCACAATTCTAACCATTAAGGGAAGACACAGTTCTGGCCCATGGTAATGCATGGCGCTCACCAGCAGCCATACAGACCAGGACAAAGGCAAGAGGAAGACAGGAGTGGCTTCTTGGGAGGTTTGCAGGAAGCTCAGATACCCTGACCTCAAGCCGCTCCGTTACATCAAAGCCAAAGGGCAGAGGCACATGAAGCTTTTGAATTCCAGAAAAATGTTTGCTACCAGACACAAAAGGCTGCATATTATGAAGCCATTTATACAAAATATCCAGAAGAAGCAAAGCCAGGAAGACAGAAAGTAGGTTAGTGGCTGCTAGGGGCTGGAGGAAACAGGAAATGGAGAGTGACTGCTAGTGGGCATGGGTGTCTGCCTGGGGCGAGGAAAGGGACCTGGAACCAGATGGTGGCCGTGGCTGCACAGCCTGTGAACATGTGGGAAACTGCTGCATGTACACTTTAAATCAGGCACTTTTTATGTATATCTCAATAAAAAATAAGCAGAGATTTATAGATACGAAATTATTAGGATCTTAGTGCATGAGTCAAATAAATTTAAAAATTATTCAAAATACTAAAAGTTTGAAAAATGTTTATTCAATATGTAGCATTAAAATATTTGGACACTTGATGGGAAAAAATAGGGCTGATTTTATGCTGTGTGCCATTTTGACAAATGAATGTATTTATATACTTGTATGCAAACATAAATATCAATTCCATAGATAAAAAGAGAGCGTTAGAAATAAAAGGATACCTTAGGGTAGTTTTGATTTGCATTTCTCTTATTACTAGAGATGTTGAACATTTTTTCATATATCTGTTGGATTGCTAGATCTTCTTCTGTGAAGCATCTGTTCATATCCTTAGCCCATTTGTTGATTGGATTATTTGTATTCTTGGTGTAGAGTTTTTTGAGTTCTTTATATATTCTGGAAATTAGTGCTGTATCTGAAGCATGAGTGGCAAAGATTTTCTCCCACTCGTAGGCTCTCTCGGAATTTGACCCAGCTATCCCACTCCTTGGCCTATACCCAAAGGACTTAAAATCAGCATACTACAGAGATATAGCCACATCAGTGTTCATAGCTGCTCAATTCACAATAGCCAGACTGTGGAACCAACCTAGATGTCCTTCAATTGATGAATGGATAAAGAAACTGTGGTGTATATATACAATGGAATATTACTCCGCTCGCATAAAGAATGATAAAATATTATGGCATTTACAGGCAAATGGATGAAATTGGAGAATATCATGCTAAGTGAGATAAGCCAATCTCAAAAAACCAAAGGACAAATGATCTCGCTGATAAGCGGATGATGACACATAATGGGGGGTAGGAGGGGTTAGTGTTAGGGTTAGGGTTAGGTTTAGTGCTGAACAAGAGTGAGACACTTACCTTACCTGACACCTGACATCCCCACCCCAGAAATGGGTTGGAGATAAGTCTCTTCCTCTACCATCTAGGACCACACATTTTTTCTTTTCTTTTTTTTTTTTTTTTTTTTTTTTTTTTTGAGGTCAACTGATATAACAATTAGAATTTTATTCTTTTTAAATTTTTTTAATTTGTTCTTTTTAGTTATACATGGCAGTAGAATCTATCTTAGTAAACCGTTACATAGAGTATAGCTCATTCTATAGGATCCCACTCTTGTGGTTGTACATGATACAGACTTCCCCTGGTTGTGTATTCAAATAGTAGGCTAGAATCCCAAAAAACCAAAGGCCAAATGTTTTCTCTGATAAGCAGATGCTGATTCATAGGGGTCGCGGGTCAGAGTAGGGAAGATGGAGTAACTTCATATTGTGCAGGGGGGAAGGGAAAGGGAGGGGGAAGGGTGGGGGGGGGGGGAGGGGGAAGGACTGTGGAATGAGACAGACATTACTACCCTATGTACATTATTACCCTATATGCATGTATGATTACGCTACTGGTGTGGCTGCACCATGTACAGCCAGAGGAATGAGAAGTTGTGCTCCACGTGTGTACAGTGTGTCCAAATGCATTCTACCGTCATGTGTAATTAATCATAAAAATTTTTTTAAAAAAATACAAGGCTAGGAAAGTTATGTCAGATTAGTTCTACTGTCTTTTCTCTTCCTCTCCCTCCTCCCTTCTCTTCATTTCCCTTTGTCTAACCAGTGGATTTCTATTATTCCCCTCCCCAACCTCCCGTTTTGAGTTAGTATCCACAAATCAGAGAGAACATTCAGCATTTACTTTTTTCCGATTGACTTATTTCACTGAGTATGATGGTCTCCAGTTTCATCTATTTAACAGTAAATGCCATAGTTTCAGTTTTCTTTATGGCTGAATAATATTCCATTGTGTATATTTACCATATTTTCTTTATCCATTCACCTAGGTTGGTTCCATAGTTTAGCTATTGTGAGTTGGGCTTCTAGAAACAGTGGCTGCATCATTGTAGTATGCTGATTTTACATTTTCTCATTCTAGAAAAAGGTGCAACTAACATACATGGGAGAAAAGATAACCTCTTCAACAAATGATGTGGGAAAAGTGAAAATCCATATAATAGAATGAAATTGAACCCCTATCTCTCACCCTGCACAAAACTCAACTCTAAGTGGATCAAGGACCTGGGCATTAGACCAGAGACCCTGTGCCTACAAGGAGAAAATGCAGGCCCAGCTCTCCATCTTGTCAGCTAAGCAACAAGATGGAAGCACAATAAGTAAAATCGAGAATCAATAAATGGGATGGTATCAAACTGAAAAGCCTCTTCACGGCAAAGGAAACAATCAAGAACATGAACAGAGAGTCTACAGAAGAGGAGAAAATCCTTACCCCTGCACCTCAGATAAGACAAATTTCCAGAGTGTACAAAGAACTCAAAAAAAAACAGAAAAATAAATAACACAATCAGTAAATGGGCAAAGGAACTACAACACTTCACAGAAGAAGAAATATGAATTGTGAAAAATATGTGAAAAAATGTTCATCATCTCTAGTAATTAGAGAAATGCAAATTTAAACTACACTGAAATTCCATCTCACTTCAATCAGAATGGCAATTATCAAGAACACGAGCAATAGTAAGTGTTGGCATGGATGTGGGGGAAAAGACACACTCCGACATTGCTGCTGGGGTTGCAAATTGGTGCAGCCACTCTGGAAAGCAGGGTGGAGATTCCTCGGAACACTTGGAATGGACCCACCCTTTGACCCAGCTGTCCCACTCCTCGGTCTATACCCACAGGATCGCACTTCGAACAGCACTGTAGATCATTCCTGTGACTAAAACATAAGTCATGTGAAAATCTTGATTCCAGTGGTATAATTAGTAGTTTGGCTGAAGAGAAGGCAAAAATAAAATTTTTGTAATAAGTGGGTCTCAACATATCAATTTCATCTGTTTTTTTTTTTCTTATTATCCCCAGACTATCTAGACACCCAAAACCACGTAATAAAATTCCGCCCTTTTCAGTAACTCTGACCTGGTCATATAGAAACTCGGTTTCTGCTCTGGTGACGTCAGTTTCATGTTTGCTTCTCTGTGTGCCGCGAAGGCCCGAGTCCCTCAAACGTCACAGTGGGTCTGCGTGGCAGCGAGCAGAAGACGGGGCAAAGCTGGAGTTCCAGGAGCTGTTTCATTTCTAGCCTAAGGCCTCCAAAGGAAGCTCGGCTCTACCACCCTTAGCCTGGCCTCAGCCTGAGCCCGGCCCTCCCCAGTAACTGAACGGGACGCCGAGGAAGAGCAGTGGCCAGGGGGCAGCCAGCAGCCCCGGGTACTGCAGGGGCCAATCTGGGCTCAGCCTCTGGCGTCTGGGTTCTCTCCTGAGCCCTGGATGCCCTGCGTCAAGGAGAACACCCAGTCCCCTCCCCACCACCCTGCCCTGCGTCAGAGCCACCTTGCAGCCAGCTCCCCATCATAGCGAGTGACCAGATGCAGAGGTCGCTGCTCCTCTGTCCCTGGTTCAGGCAAATGGCAAAATCTGTGCTTTAGAACAGGCTGATGATTCTGAATCAGAAAATCTGGGCTCCAAATCATAGGTCAAAACCGAAATAGTAGCTGCCACACACTTGGAGCCATGTGACCAACTTGTCCAGCCAAACCCTGTGACCCACCCAGCTGAACCCCAGCATCCTCCTCGCTGCCCCACCTTCAAAAAAGACTTCCGGGGTTCAGTGTTGCGTGTGATGATGACAACTGGTCGCTGTGGTGCTCATCAAAATCCAGAGGAACGTGGAAGTCTCTGGCATTAGAGAGAAGCTGGGCTGCCCTGCTCCTGCAGGAGAGGCACGGAGCCCACGGCACTGCTCGGCAGTGGGCGGCGAGGAAGCCTAGCCAGCACGCCTTCCACACACCTGAACAGCACCAGGACCTCGCGGCCTCCCTATATGCCATAGACCTTCCCTCATGGAAACAAGAATCTGGGACTGTGGTTCACGCTGACTAACCTGAGGGGTGAGATGGGTTTGCACACGGCTAACGCAGGAGGGAGAGCAGGCCCAGAGGATGAGGCTAGAATCCTGCTCTCAGAAAACAAGCCCTAGATGAGTCCCATCCAGGGCTGATGGCTTCGGCAGCCAACCCAGGGCCCCAGGACAGGCTTCAGGCTCCAGCGGCCACAGAGAGCCCAAGCCGGTGCTCCCCTAACGGCAAACCATCCTGACCCGTGTCCTTCAGTCCATTTAGCACATATGGACATACCTGCTTGCCTTTGGGGTGTCATGAGCTCCATTCTTATATCCAGACAGACCTCTAGCAGGAGCCGTTCAGGGTTCCTGGTGACGAACGGCTCAGGAATGCTGACAGTCCCACACAGGCGCCGGTCCATGCTGCAACATCTGCCCACAGCAGGCTCCTCCTAAACAGCAGCAGCCTATGGAAGGCCCTGCGGGGCTGCCGACTCCCGGAATCCAGGCCCGTTGCCTCCCTGTGCATCGGCTGCCTTCATTGCACAGATTACCCCCGAGATCATCAGGGGAGGAAGCTCCAAAGCCCCATCAAAGGCCATAATGACGGGTCACTGTGGGGCTCATCAAAATCCAGAGTCACCTGGAGGTCTTTTAGAAATGTCTCGGGCCTTGACTCCAGAGCAGCTAAGCAGCAGAGCCACAAAGTGACATTGAACAGAGAGGGTGGCGAAATAAGGAGAAGCCATTCGTGCCCGGGAGATGGAATCTCATTTTGTTCCCTCCCATTCGATGTTCTTAACAAAGACTTTCCTATTGTTACACTTCAGAGCCACCTGAATCCCCCTGCTGTGCTTCTGATAGACGCCAGACCCACGGGAGCTGAGCTCAATGTGCCTTTTGGAGGCTAATGCTCAATTGTTTAAATGTGATATGATTCATTTTCTACCCTTGGCTTCATCTTCCAGCAATGCGCTTGCTGACGCTTCCTTGCAGATGTGAGGGAGAGTTCATTTACTCCCCAACTCTACCTCAGTCACTCAAGATCACGTGCAAAAGGTGCTGGAGCAAGAGAAGCTTCTAGGGGGTGTTTTGTTTTGCTTGTGGTGCTGGGGATTGAACCCAGGGCCTTGTGCATGCAACGCAGGCACTCTACCAACTGAGCTACATCCCCAGCCCTAGGGGTTTTTTTTTAGTGGTTAAGCACACAGGCTTTGAGGTCAGAGATGTGGGTTCAACCTCAACACATCTGACCGTGATCATTCAGCTTCCCTCCCCAGCTTTCTCTAAAATGGGGATTATATTATTCTGCTGCCATTAACTGGAAGAATGAAAGAGATCTGATGTTTTGCCCCGTGAATGTGTGGAACAAGTCAGTTCATTTCTTTTAAATGAGAACGATATTAAAATGCATCTCAGAATTAAATGATGTCGTTTTGACAACTGCATGAATAAATGAAGAAGGTGAGTCTTCTACTCTGTCAGTCACAGAGGAACAGGGAGTGGATACAAGTATTCTGGAAACAGGGAGGAGCAGGATCTTTGGAGGCTAGTTCAAGGCCACCATTTCCTGAGATGCCAGACAGTCGAGTCTGTTCCCTGGGGAAGAGAAGGTGCTCCACATGAGAGTTGGGATCCTCTGGAAGCAATGGAAGCTTGACCTGTGTGCCCCGAATCCAGTCATTTCTGTGATCAGCAGAGCAATGGTCCTCAAAGGTGTCCCCATGCAGTCCCTGGGCCTATGACTATGTAACCACCTGAAAACAGGGATGTTCAGATAGAGTTAGGGTTGGGGGCCTTAGCACAGACAGTTTCCTGGCGTATCCAGGTGGGAGAGCCCTTGAAAGAGGCAACTTTCTCCAACTGGAAGGAAAGCTGTGCGCCCAAGTCAGAGGGATCTGGAACAGAGGACGGTCTGCACGCTGCCGCTGTCTTAGGAGAGAAACAGTGCGGCGGGTGCCGGTGCCCTCTAGGACCTGAGGGGCTTCCCCGGCAGCCAGCGTGGAAGCAGGGGTCTTGGGCCCACAGCCACGGGCGCATTTGCCAACCACCTGAGTCAGTCTGGAAGAACTCTCTTGCCCCAAAGCCTCCAGAATTCTGAAGTGGCCCTGCCAACACCTCGTTGGCCTCTTGAGACTCTAGGCAGAGGTCCTGAGCTGGGCTGGCTCTGAGCCACAGAACTGGGGCATAAGGAGTGGACGCCACCCTCAGGTCCAGCACCAGGACCCGCCCGGACACGGGCCAGCCTCGGCCCGAGGCACCATCAGGGTTGCCACTGGATGACGCACGGGTCTCCTCTCTGGCTCTCTGCCTTTGCCTGCCTTCCAGTCTGCTCTCAAAACCACAAGCGCGGTGTTTTTAAGGTCCGCGTCACACTATGCCACGATGTCACCTTCCATCTCAAAGAGTGAATGCCAGTCTTCACAGTAGCCTGAAGGCCCCACTTGATCTGGCCCTTCTCCCCAGTTCCTTGGCCCCCAACTCCAACTTGCCTTTGCACATTTCGCTCCAGACCCCTGGCATTTCTGCTGACCTGGGACATGCTGGGTGCCCTCCCGTCTGACGGTCTCGGCACTGTGTCCCCCAGAGCACCCGCACAGCCCCTTCACCCACCTCAAGTCCCCACTCGGTCGACTGATTCGCCCACTCTTGCCTGTGACTGTCCTCTCTTCTCTGGGCTGCCCCCAGCCACCTGCTGTCTTACTCTCTGTAACGAGCAGCGCTTCCCAGCGGCCTTGGTGTTTACCTGCTCTTGTGCGTGTTGCCCTCTTCCAGAACTGCAGGAGCCGGATCTCGGCTCTGTTCCCTGGTGACTGAGACGACACCAGCGTAACTCGTGGTCTACCCAAGAGCTTGCGGTTGGTGGCTTTACCATGGTTGTGTGGCTCATGCTGGCCATTCCTCCAGCCTCAGTGGTCCTGACGAGCCCACCAACTTGGGAGTCTACTGGGCACTTTGAGACAGCAGGGATGCCAACTGCAAGGGCACCGTCCACAGCGCACCCTCCAAGCTGCCGCAGATCTGTGGTCAGCCGTGAAGCCAAGCAGCCGCTAAAAGCAACCAGGGCAGCAGACTGTGTGGATCTGAGCCCAGGGCAGGAGTCGCTGGGGCTCCCTGACAGCAGCAGGAGAGAGGTGTCCCTGGGTGTAGAGCTCCAGCTGGAGACCCTGTGGGGGAAGCTCAGCTAACTCCGTGAGAGGGTGAGACATGGTGCCACCCGTCGGCCAGGCTAGGAAGCCCAGGATGCCCGTCCTTGTGAAAAGCACCTTGCGGCAGCTGGTGAGCAGCATTCAGGAGGAGGAAGAGAAACAGGAGGAGAAGATTTGAAATCCAGTCTGTAGTGGGTTGAGTGACGGCCCCCAAGAAGACATGCCTGCATCCCACTGCCTAGAATCCATTAATGTGACCCTATCAGAAAAGGGTCTTTGCAGATTTAATTAAGTTTCAGATATTAATGGAGGTCATCCTCCACTATCTGGTTGGACCCTAAAAGCGAAAGGCAATGTCCTCATAGGGACAGAAGACATGTAAAAGGAGATGTGGACAAGCGAAGGTGGAGGGGGTTGGGGCAATGCGGCCCCAAATACCTGGGGATGCCAGAGTTGGACGGACAGGAAGGCGCCTCCCCTACACCTCGAGGGAGCGCAGCCGGCAACACCTTCATCCACACTTCCAACCCCAGAATGGTGGGACGGCAAGCTCCTGCTGCCGAGAGTCACCCAGTGTGTGGGCACTGACCTCCACCCCAGGGAACTGGACACAGTCCAGGGAGATGGTCCATCACCGACCACTCCTGGGGAGGAAACTCGGGTACTAGACTTCCATCCTCAGTGGTGTCAGGAACGGAACCCAGAGGGGCCAAATGCCTGCAGAATCAGCAGAACATCACATCTGCACCCCTAAAAGGGCTCTAACCAGGAATGCAAAAATGAGGGGTTTTTTCTCTATGGAATCTTCTAGAAAGAACCAAGTTATGTGATGTACATATCCATTCATCTCTTCATTGAGTAATCCCACCTGCTTTTGCTGAGTACCTACTATGCGTCGAGCAAAAGACATGGAAGGAAAACACTGAAGGGGTTTCTGTCCTCGCAGAGAAGAATTTAGCAGGCGATTCTCAAAACAGACCCTCATTAATTGCAGTTGGCGGTTTATTTCCCACAGCTGAGATTGAGAAGCACAGGGCAGGAAACGTGGGGGTGGGGAGAGGAGGCAGGGAAGGCTTAATGGAAGACGCTCTGAACTGGAGGTGAGGCGAGGGCCAGGCGGAAAGGGATTAGGGGTGCGGAGGCCAGGCTCAGAGGCACAGCGGCACCCCAGACCTCGAGTGTGGGAAGCAGCCCTGCCTCTGCATGCTGTAGGGTCCTGCCAGTCTAGGGGTCAGGTGCTGCCTGTGGTGGAGCGGAATAGTCACAGCGCTGTGAGCCCAAAAGACCACTTGTCACCTGACCCTTCACAGTGAGAATGTGCCGGCTCCTGAGTTAGAAAGATGTGAGCCAGGAGAAGGGGTGACATTTCATCACAGTCATGAGCCAAGGAAGGGCTCTGAACAGATACAGACCCACTCAGAACCGTCATTCTGGTGGCAACGTACATGATGGGATTAGGAAGTGAAGGCATGGAGGCCAGGAGAATAGTGGGAGGCTGGGTCGGGACCTCCGGGCTGAGGCTGGCCTGTGAACAGGGCTCAAATGGCTTTTTGTTGTCGCACTGTCTTCAAGGTCCACCAGATGGCGCCAATACACCAGGACCAGCCACAATCTCCACCCCTCCAACTTTGAAGAACCCACTTCACAGAGTGAAATTTCTGTCTAGATTCTGCTTTTTAATAGAGCAGTGTGCTGAAGCATCATGTAAGAACTTGAAAGAAAGCCAGGCTCACCTGTCCAAACACACTATGCTGGCGTGGCCAACAGAAATGGATGGGAGCCCCGAACGATGCTATTTACAAATACAAAGAAATACAGAGCCTCCCTGGTAACCAAAACCCACTCAAGCCTAGTAACTGCCACCCCACCCAGCAGGGAATGGTGGAGAATAATGCCTGCGTCCAGGAGAAGAGCAGCAGAAAATGCAGGGACGAAGCATAAACCTAGCTGCAAATATATTCTGTTTTCATAAAACTGATATTGAAAAGAAAATATCACAATTTAACTGACACAGCGGTATACTATCATTTTAATTCTCCAAGTTTTCTGTTTTTCTATAGTGAATATGATTTGGTTTGTTTAATAGAGTACACTCCCACAGGCAAGTCAAGCCCCAGAAACGAGACGAAAATTGGATCCTCAGGGCAGAGCCAGATAGGCCCATTTGAGAAGCAGGACGGTGGGTGGTGCCAACTTCAAGACTCGCCTGCCCAGGAGGGTGCAGTGTGCTCTCAGGGACTGGGATTTCTTCTCTTGATCCTGGCTTATGTGGGGCATGAAGGCTTTTAAAGAGAAACATGGTGAGTTGCTTAGCAGTTGAGAAGGGAAGAAACATTCCAATCCACGAGCCTCTCTCCTTTTAAAAATAATGCGCAAATTATAGGCCATTCCAATAAAATTGAGGTTTTCAGTTTGATGGACTCTTAGCATGAATGACTGAGCTAACTGTCTGCTCAGGACAGAAATCTGCACTGCAGTTACGCACCAATGCTGCCGAGTTATCATGCTCCAACAAAACACTCCCGTGGCCATGACTGCCTGAGGGCAGCGAGGCACAGGCAGGGAGCCGGTGGCTTGTTCCTATTTCCTGCCACTTGCTCCAAAAGCCATGTGTCTGAGAGGCTCTACCTCGGCCTCCCGGACCACCTCTCGGTGCGTGCCTAAGCTCTCCCCTGGGAAAGACCCCAAAGAGGGGTCCAGTCAGGAGTGCTGGCAGGCCAGCAAATGCCTGGTGTCTGCTGCAGGGGACAGTGGTGGGGACCAGTGGCGCCCACTCATCCTGGCATGCCATCCATGAGCAGATCAAGAGTGGCGGCCTGAGAGTCCCCACCCAGCCACCTCTCCAGGACAGTGGCATAATCTGGGCTACTTAGGTCTCAGACTACAGTCCAAGGCCATGCTGGTGGAGACCGGATCTCAGAGCCCAGGTTAAAAGAAAACACCACCAGTTCTTTAAAAAGTCTAAACTGAGTGCAGTGGGGCATGTGTCATCCCGGTGATTCAGGAGGCTGAGGCAGGAGGATGGCAAGTTCAAAGTCAGCCTCAGCAACGGAGCGAGGCCCTGTCTCAAAATAAAAATGAAAAACATAGAAATGAAAAGGGCTGGGATGCAACCCAGTCGTTAAGTCCTGCTGGGTTTAATCAAAAAAAAAAAAAAAAAAAAAAAAACGCCTGCCTGCTGCCGTGATGCACCGGAGCATCAGCAGAGGTAGAAACGAAGGGGCTGGCTGGGACTTCAGTCCGGGCTGTCACGGCCATCGCCATCATCTCAAGTCGGGGTTCTTTGTTTGCAAGCTCTTCTCTCCCGTGGGACTGCGTACTCCTAAAGCCACTGACCCAGCATTCCTGTCTCTTTTCACAGCCACCCTGGCCTAAGCCCAGCAGAGTTCCCAGGAGACAGAGAGTTCTGGAACTTCCTCCCGCTGAGAAAAACCTTCCTCATGCTCAGCACAAATGCCAAGGAGATTACAACTGACATTCTCCACTAAGCCCAGCCTCGCTAACTCTTGGCGTGTACATCACCTGACTTCTTCCTGTAAGTCATTCGGCTTTCGTGGGTCGGCAGCAGAGCCGTCCAGCTGCTTCTCCCCAGTTTGATCAGACTGTGAGGCTCCATTTTCCTTTTGCTATTGTGTGCTGCGGCCCCCTAGGCTCGCCCCCCAGACCCGGCAGGCCCCCTGGCTTGGCTGCAGATGCTTGATAAATGTTCGTTTTCATCATAATTGGTTGTTCACTGAACTGACACCTTTTTGAGTGCCCACTTTGGGTAAAACCAAAAATTTTCCCCTTCTCTGTCATTTCAAAGGTGCTTTCCTTGGGCAACATTCTGAAACCTCTCCAAAGTCCACTTCATAAAGTTAGAAGCATTTTCATGGAAGAAAACATCTCTCAAGTGCAGAAATCAAGATGAAAGGGTGGCTGCTTTCTCATTGTCTCAGCACCACTTACAAGAACTTTTTGCTGATGAGGATGATGGATTCTAAAAAATTAGAATTGTTCTCACTTTCAAATAAAAATTCATAGGCAGCCAGTCCAGGCTGGGTAAGGATTTTCTGTGCCGGTAAGTCCTCAAGGATCCAAGTTCTTTCCAGTGTGTTTCCCTAGACTGTAGCCCTGGTCCTCGTGGTCCCGGGTATTGGCTGGAGTTCCAGCCATCACGTTATCTGCAGGCAGCAGGACAGATGAAAGGACAAAGTGCAGGACTAAAGCCATCGCCAGCTCTCCTTCAAGGAGCATCACTGGAAGCTGCCACATAACTCTGCTCCCCTCTCCAATTGGCCAGAATTGAGCCACACGGACACATCTAGCTTCCAAGGAGGCTGAGAAACAGAGTATTTGCTCCGGGTGGTCATCTGTACTTTTGCCATTATTGTGGCATTAGGGAGTGAAGCTGTTGGAGAAAGCAGCACTGCCATTCTGAGCTGGTTTAGTCTTAAATGGATGTCGATGAAGCATTTGATGAATTAAAACATGCTCATTTTCATATATTTATTAATTGCCTGTGTGTCTTCTTCTGTAAAGTGTCTGTCCAGTTCCTTTTATTGATTTATTGATTTTATTGATTTATTGATTGGGTTCTTTGTCTTTTTGTTGTAAAGTTTTGTAAGTTCTTTATAAATTTTGGAGATAAGTGCTTTATCTGAAGTACATGTGGAAAAGATTTTCTCCCACTCTGTAGGCTCTCTCTTCACGTGCTTGATTGTATCCTTTGCTGAGAAAAAGATTTTTAGTTTGAGTCCAGCCCATTTATTGATTCTTGCTTTGATTTCTTGTGCTTTGGGAATCTTGTTGAGGAAGTCTGATCCTAAGCCAACATGATGAAGATTCAAGCCTACTTTGTCTTCAATTAGGTGCAGGGTCTCTGGTTTAATTCCTATGTCTTTGATCCATTTTGAGCTGAGTTTTGTGCAGGGAGATAGAGGTTTAATTTCATTTTACTGCATATGGATTTCTAGTTTTGCCAGCACCATTTGTTGAACAGGCTATCTTTTCTCCATTGTATGTTTTTGGCTCCTTTGTCTAGTATGAGGTGACTGTATTTATGTGGTTTTGTCTCTGTGTCTTCTATTCTGTACCATTGGTCTGCCTGTCATTTTTGGTGCCAATACCATGCTGTTTTTGTTACTATTGCTCTGTAAAAGTGTTCAACATCTCCAGTAATTAGAGAAATGCAAATTAAAACAACTATAAGATTTCATCTTACTCCAATTAGAATGGCTTTTATCAAGAACACAAACAATAATAGATGTTGGCGGGGATGTGGGGGAAAAGGCACACTTTTACATTGCTGGTGGAGTTGCAAATTGGTGCAGCCACTCTGAAAAGCAGTATGGAGAATCCTAAGAAAACTTGGAATGGATCCACCTTTTGACCCAGTTATCCCACTCCTTGGTTTATACCCAAAGGACCTAAAATCAGCAAACTAGAGTAACACAGCCACATCAGTGTTTATAGCAGCTCAGTTCACAATAGCTAGATTGTGGAACCAACCTAGATGCCCTTCAACAGATGAATGGATAAAGAAACTCTGGTATATATACACAATGGAATACTATTCAGCCACAAAGAAAATAATATTATGGCGTTTGCAAAGAAATGGATGGAATTGGAGAATATCATGCTAAGTGAAATAAGCCAAGCCCCAAAAACCAAAGGCTGAATGTTTTTCCCTGATAAGTGGAGGATGATATATGGGGTAGGGGTGTGGGGAATGAGAGAATAATGGGAGAACTTTATGTAGAAGGAATGAGAGGGAGGGGGTATGAAAAATGGTGGAATGAGACAGACATTGTTACCCTATGTACATGTATGATTCCATGAATGGTGTGAATCTACATTGGACACAACCATAGAAACACAAGTATGTACCCCATTTGTGTATAATGAATCGAGATGCAGCCTGTAAAAGAAATTAAAAGCTTAATAATAATAATAATAGAACATGCTCATTACTTTAGTCCTTTCATTCTGAGCATCGTTTAGGTTTTAAAAGCAGCTTCTCAGGTTCGGCTTCCTCTCCCATCCCCCAGGGGAGGCGCCCCCCGCAACGGCCTCACCGGGCTCTGGCAGCCAGCGGGCTCCTCTGGGCTTGCGGGGCCCACGCGGGGCCTCTCCTGCTACTCTCCAACAATTCACCACCACCACGAAGACGGAGAAATGAGGGAAGCGATGAATAGGAGGAATCGGAAAACCAGCGGAAGCACCAGGGGCTGGCGGTTCATGGCAAAGCGTGAATCACTTAGCTCTTGAGCTTCTTTGAGCGGGAAGAGTCTCGCTGTCCTTGGGAGCATTCGATCCAGGAGAGGCTGAGCCCGCAAATGATCAGCAGCGCATCTGAAAACCAGCGCGTCCAGGAAGCGCGGCATCTTTGGGGACCTCTAGGCACCGCTGCTTTAGTCCTGTGATCACAGCCTCCCCCACGCCCAGCGGCACACTGTGCATAGCCCAGGTCCAGAGTGGCTCCCGAGCAGGGCTCTCTCAACTCGCACTCTTACTTTGAAGGGCTGGACGGCGCTTCCTCCACGTTGGGGTCTTTTCCTGGGCATCGGGGGTGGGTGTTCGACAGTATCCCTGAACTCTCCCGTCGCGGAAGCCCTTAGCAACTTCTCACCACGGCTTGTGACAACAGGGTCCTCCAGGGACATTGCCATAAACATGTCCCCTGGGGCTAAAACGACCCAACCACTGACCTGGATCGGCTCATGAGCTTTCATCGAGACTTGAAGCCTGATAAGAAGAAATTTGATTTGATTAGCAGAGACCATTATGTTATTTTGTGGTTCAATATTTTCACTTTATCACTCAAATTCATCCCACCTGGGGACGCACAGGACTCCCAAGACAGGGGAACAGCTCCACACACCCCCAGGTCACAGTGGAAGCTTGGCACACACCAGGCCTTGGGCCCTCTACAAAGATGGTCACAAAAATTGCCTCTCTCACAGCTGCCCCCACAAAAGACTAAAAGTAGTGTCACCCTTGTTCCAGAAAAAAATAACCCGGGACTCAGCTAAGTGAAGTCACTTGCTCCAAGACACACAGCTGGGAGACACCTGGTTGCAGGAGTTTAGATCCTCACCCCTGGCCCAGAGTCTACTGATCCAGCATCAAGACGCTGGCGCATCACGTTCTGTGACAATTATTATCTCACAATGACCCAGGAGGATCAGAAGAGAACAAACATGGGATGTCCCAGTGACGCTGTCTGTCAGTTCCATCTCCAGTCAGTGGGGGGCCATGTTAATCAGCCTGAATGGCTTCCAACGACATCATTCTTCTTGCTCTGTCTGGAGGCAGGAAGTCTGAAGATGAGGTGTCAGTGTGCTTGGTCCAGGGCGAGCTCCTTGCCCGCTTCCAGGCAGCCACCTCTCTCCCCAAGTCCTCACACGGCAAAGGGAAAGGTAAATATGTGGATGTACACGTGAGTATTTGAACAACTTGGGGACCCAAGGAGGAGTGTGCATCGCCCAAGGTGCAGCGGAAGCAGAGGGGGACTTAGCAGGTGACAGTACAGTGGCCAGCCAGCGGCCTGCTCTGTGACTCAGAGCCGAAGCACATGCTTTGAGGGATCCCGTGTTTCGGCTTGCAGGCGGCTCCCCAGAAGGGACCTCACCCCTTGAGGAACACAAGTGAAGGACACGTTTAGCGCTTGGGTCCCAGTGGGCACTGCGCGAGTCGCCCGCCTCTTTCCGCCGTCGGGTGGCTCCTTCCGTGAACCGGCCTGATCTGAAATAGGAAAGCGTGCTGGCGCTGGTACCCAGATTCGCTTCCATCGATGAGCGGGGAAGGAGCTCTCAGGAGCCAGTCCCAGCCCAGACCTGCCGAGAAGCTCCCGCCATGCCGTCGCGTTCACACGTTCCCATGAGCGTTTGAGCATTTGAGTCCTGGGCAGCAACTCGGTGTCCAGCGCACCGCCTGGCAAAGCAGCCCACTGCCTTCCCCAGGGGCAAAGCTGACTCATGCAGATGAGTGTAGGAGCACCCGAGGACCAGAGAGCGCAGAGCAGGCTCTGCAGGTGTGATGCACAGCACCGCCGAGAACTGGACAGCAAGCAAGGACACATTCAGTCACACGTCCTTCTCAGTGCCCAGGAGGAGGGCACTGGCCTGACCACTAAGTCAGCACTTCCTCACAGCCCCCACTGAAGGACTGCCCACCAGGGACATCTGAATTCCCCAAAAGTGTAGGCACATTCCAGGCGAAATCGAGACTACTATTTACCAACCAAGAGCCCACATTTTTTTCTTTAAAGGGAATATTTTCCATAAAAGTTTTGGCTTTAAAAAACAAAAAAGAAAAAGAAAAAGAAAATAAACTGGACCCTTGGTGCATGCCTATAATCCCAGTGGCTCAGGAGGCTGAAGCAGAAGGATTGTGAGTTCAAAGCCAGCCTCAGCAATTTAGCAAAGCCCTAAGTAACTCAGAGACCCTGTCTCTAAATAAAAGCATAAAAATGGGCTGGGGATGCAGCTCAGCAACCTTGCGTTCAATCCCCAGTACCAAGAAAAAAAAAGGAAAGAAAAAGCTGTTGCTAGCAAGGAGAGCACTAGTAACCATGGTTCAGATTGGTTACTAGAGCTATTTCCGAGAGCTATTTCCTCACTGTGATTCTAGGAGGAAGGTTAGCTGGGCCAGCTGTCCCTGGAGCACTTGATTGTCTGCCTCTCATTCCACATTATGTGACATTGGTATCTATTTTTGTCAACCAGTGTTCCTTTAAATTATGAATTCAGCAAAATGAGAAAACCTTCATGGTCAACTCTGTAAGACTCTGAAGGACACTAAGATTATAATTTTGATACCTTATCAATAGAAAACTTGCGGCTATGCCTACTGTTTACAAAATCTTCCCACAGAGCAAAATCAATCAAGCCAAAGCTGCAAGAAGGAACCAGATCAAATCATCAACACTTGTTCCCTGAAGCTGACCATGACACTTACTTTTGTACAGCACTTGCCTGGCCCTGTCATATTTATTACGCACCCATCTCTTCCCACGAGTACACCAGGTCTTGGTTTTCTCAGGAACAGAGCACACAAGGATTCTTATTCTACAACAAAGAAAGTCCTGGCAGGATGATGTTTAAAAAGAAAGGACTGGTATTTTGTTAGAGTCACATCATGCATATATTTAACATCTGCAAACTCAGCTACACTCATTCTGTAATGTTCCACAGAGAACTTGTCTAAATGGTGATGGAGACCCCTGCCCTGCGCAACACCCAGTAGGTTAAACCTGAGTGTTCATGAGATGGATGAGACACAGGCTTCCTCCTGCTTCATTTGGCTTCCATTCCCAGGGCCCCTCCTGGCACAAGCTTCTCACTGGGCTTTGGAAGAGCAGTGCTAACTCTTTATAATTTGCTCTTTGTATCTGACTTCAGAATTTGGTGGGGCCCGTCCACAGACTTGATGGAAGGAAGTACATCAAGGAACAACCTCATACCCTCCTATCATTTAGATGCCAAGACAAGGCTGTGGTGGATGTCTCGGTGTGTTGACCAGAGCTGAGGTGCTCTTTCCCCAGCGGCTGGGAGAGCTGGTGCCAACAGCAATCATCTGGGTCCCTCTGGGAGGCTCACTTGCCTTCAGCTGAAGAGAGATGTCCTGCCTAGGCTCTGCGGGGTGTGGAGAGTCCCAGGTGTGAGGCTGCTCCATGTGGGGCAGGCACCCTTGCCCTCGGTAACCACAACTCTGCAGACCTCCCAGTCCCCCAGGCTGCTGCAGAACTGGCTGAGGATGCTGGTGTTCAGCTGCCCCTGTCCACCTGCTGTCCTCCCTGCCCAACGGGTGTCGATCCACAAACATTCAGCCAATAAACTTCAGCCTAACAACCTGCGTCCTGGAGAACCCACCCGCCAAGGCTCCGTGTGGGGAACCCCAGCTCTCGGAAGAGGAGGGAATGGACATGGGCCGTGTTTCTCTCCCCAGCCCCTGCAGAACAGGGGTGTAGAAAGCCCGGCGAGGAAGACTGCACCAACAGCACCAAGCAGCCTCGCTCTCCCGAGGGTGGACACCATTTTCAGCAAGGGTTTTCCTTACAGTGGGAGATGCCATGGTTTGGATATGAACTGTCCCCCCGGTCTCAAGCAGGAAAGTTCAGGGGTGGGGCTCTGGGAGGTTACGGACCACAGGGGCTCTGACCTCCTCAGTGGATTAATCCATGACAGCCGAGTGGACCCCTGGGGGCAGGGGAAGCTGTGGGTAGTGGGGCCTAGTTGAAGGGCACGGGTCCTTGGAGGTGGGCCCTCTGGAATCACATCTTGTCCCAGGCCTTTCTCATCCCTTTCTGCGTCCCAGCTGTCAGGAGCGGAGCAGCTTGCCTCCACCTTGTGCTTCCACCATGATGTTCTGTAATGGGGGTCAGCCAACCATGACTGAGGCTTCGGAAACCATGGGCCAGAATAAAACTTTCCACCTCTGATTTTCTCAGGCATTTGTCACAGTGATGAAAATCTGACTGACACAGGACACCAGCACTTGCCAAGGCGTGTTTCCCAGTCTGGCAGTGTCTCCTGGAGCTGAGCCCTGGGAGCTTCTGGGACCAGTCTCCCCGCATCTCCCCGGAGCCTTCTCCACCCTACATCCAGCTTGCAGGTGAGACCCCCGCTCGCCACTGGCACCGGGAGCTGCCAGCTCTCAGCCTGAGCCTGGCACCAGGAGGCGTGGCATGGCGACATTTCTGAAGAGACTCGGTTGGCACTGGGGAGAACCTGGACTGCTGAAGGTCGTTTCTCGGAGATCGCAAGAGCCTGCCTCGTGGGAACAAGGAGCCGCCATACGGTCTGGTCTCTTATCCCACCTCAGCCTCCACCTGGAGAAGTGAGGAGAGGGTGCAGACGGCGGGTGTTGGCCTGCGGTGCCACCCCCCTGCAGCAGGCAGAGCCAGGGAGCCTGCCAGAGAGCCCTCCCTTCCCAGCCTGCCCCTCTGGTGGAGAAGCGAGAGGCTGCCTGCTCACGAGAGCAGCTCCCCTCTCCTCTTCCACTCCTTCAAAGTCACTTAGGGAAGGACAATCGTGGTTCAGTTACAGTCTCACAAGCAAATTCTAGACAAGGCTGCTTTTGCAGAAAGGAACAGGAAGTGCCTGAGGAGGAAAATGGTGGTAGCGGCTGAGCGAGGCGCTTCTGGCCCACATGGGCTCCTGGGTGAAGGCGAGCCTGGCTGCCCTGCCCAGATCCCCACGGGACTCTGCACCCCTCTCACCACCCTCTGCTGTAAAGTGCAAACGATTCTTTTTAAAAAGTGCTGCGCTATCGTGCCGCTGTGGAGCAGGCCAGGGCGGCGGCAGGTCTCCCCAGGCCCTGCTCACCCAGCCCTAGTCGCCCCCCTGTGAAGATCCAAGGAGGAAAAGCAGGTCAGCGCTCAGCGGCCTGACCAACCCCGCTGTGACCTTGGAAAGGACACTGAGCCTCTCTGGGTCTTCCTCACCTATAAAGTGAAGGGGGTGTTGGCACCTACTAAAGAGAACTGTCAAGAACAAAATGAGCTAATTATGCAAAGCGTTTAAGAAGGTGTTGGCAGACAGGAGACGCTGGTTCTTAACAGCTGTGTGAGGATGGCGGGGAGAATCCCCTCCATCATAGCACAGGGGTGGCTGGAGTGTTGGGTTGGAGGCTCCGAGGCCACCTGCCTTCAGCACTCTGCCCTGTCACGACTCTCCCAAGCCCTCCTCATATTTACGCACTGTGGCAGACACAGCTGTGAATGAGCAGGCAGGAGCCCTGCTCGCTTGCCACTCATTTCAAGTGAGGATAGGTGGGCACCAAACAAATATCAAGCTTAGTTCAGAAAATAAGCACTGGGAATTCAAAATAGGACAATGTCATTGAAAACATCAAAACCAGTCAGTGACATCTGACCCAGACCCAGGACGGGGAAGAAGCAACGTAGGATCCTCTATGCCATCCTGTTATAGCAAAAATAGCAAAGAAGAGACTGTTCATCAGGTTTTCATTGCTGTGACCAAATACCTGACAAGAACAACGTCAAGGAGGAGAAGTTCATTTGGCTCAGTTTCAGAGGTCTGGGTCCGTGGTCTGCCCACTACATTGCTCTGGGCCTGAGGTAATGGCAGAACATCATGGTGGAAGGGCATGGCACAGGAGTGCTCCTCTGCCCATGGCAGCCAGGAAACAGCGAGAGCGAGGAGCCAGGACAAGATATAATCCCAAGGGCACACCCCCAGTGACCTCCTTCCTCCAGTTATGACCCACCTGCCTTTTACCACCCAGGAGTCCATTCAAATTATGAATTCAGCAAATTAGATCCCAGCTCTCATAATCCACTCACTTCACCTCTGGACATTCCTGCATTGTCCAGCATGGGTTTGAGGAGGGGAACACCTCATATCCAAAACAAAATAGAAATAAAGCAGACTGCATTTGTTTTCTTTTGCTGTGGTAACAAACGACCACAATCCTAGTGGCTTAAGACAACACCAATTCATTATCTCAGAGTCCTGGAGGTCAGGAGATCCACAAGGCATTCCTGGGCAAAAACCAAGGTGTCAGCAGCTGCCTCAGCTCTGGGAAAAACCAGATTCCAGGGTCAGGTGAAGAGCTGAGGTCTCCATTTCCTGGGTGGCCTCTGGCTAGAGGTGTCGTAGTGGTCGGAGGGCCGCAGATGTTGTCACTTGGGTCTTGGGTCAGTGGGACAGGTTGCCTTCCTCCCCTCTTCACCCCATCTTCTCTTAGGGCACCTCCTTCACTGCAGCATGACCCTGTCATTCACTTTCAGGACTCCGTCATGAGACTAGGCCCACCTGGATGTTCCAGAGTGATCTCGCCATCTCAAGATCTCCATCTTAATCACATCTGCAGAACGGAAGATCTTTTTCCAGGTGAGGTCACACATCCACAGGTTCTAAGATTGGGACGTGGACGTCCCTGGGGGTGTCATCTGCATCGTGTGTGTGTGTAGCTCTAATAGAAAAAACGATAGGCCCCGTTACTCCAGTAGCTACCATTATGCACACTTAGTGCCAAAGATGTTGCAGCTACTATGTTGGATGCTGTGCATGGCAGTCAGTCAGGAGGGGTCCTTGCCTTCATGGAGTTGTGGCTGAGCAGTTCAAGAGGAGGTTCTCAGCACCTGGATGGAAAGGCACATCATTAGACCCACTGCAGACTTACTGAGTCTAACAAGCCTCCCTGGGGATTCTGACACACACTAAAACTTGAGACTCTCTGCTCAGTAATTCTCTGTCTCAGGGATTGGAAAACATACTCTCTACTAAATAGATTTTCAGGTCGTGTGTCACAGCTACTCAGCTCTACAGTGTAGTACGCTATAGCAGTCACAACAGTACGTGAACAAATAGACGTGCCTGTGTCTCAATAAAACTTTATTTATAAAAACAGGTGGCAAGCTATAGTTTGCCAATTCCTGCTCTATCTAAAGGAAATGAAGGACTTCCGTGGCGCTGAGCGCGCTGAGGCAGCAGGTGGCGTGAGAGAAAAAGATGTTAGAACCACAAGAGAATGGCTTTGTTGCCCTGCCAGATTATGATCATGTAGAAGATGAAACTTTTCCTCCTTTCCCACCTCCAGCATCTCCAGAGAGGGATGGTGAAGGAGCTGAACCTGAGGAAGAGTCAGGGACCAGAGCACCCATTCCTGTACCTCCAAAGAGAACAGTTAAAAGGAATATTCCCAAATTGGATGCTCAGAGATTAATTTCAGAGAGAGGGCTTCCTCCCTTAAGGCATGTGTTTGATAAGACAAAATTTAAAGGGAAAGGTTATGAGTTCTAAAATCTGCTGACGAGGCCAGTTGTGAGAATGAGTCTTCTATTTAGCATTTTTATTTTTATGTGCCAGGCTGAAGACTTGAAGACACTAATCAGACACATGGAGCACTGGGCACATAGGCTATTCCCCAAACTGCAATTTGAGGATTTTATTGACAGAGTTGAATACCTGGGAAATAAAAAAGAAGTGCAGACCTGTTTAAAAACGAATTCGACTTGATCTCCCTGTTTTACATGAAGATTTTGTTAGCAATAATGATGAAGTAGGGGAAAGCAATGGCCTTGATCCAACTGCTGTGGAATTAGATCCCTTTTTGACAGACTCATCTGAGAGTGAGAAGTTTGCTTCTGAGTCAAGTAGAAACCTAACAGAAGAGCAACAACAAAGAATTGAGAGAAATAAACAACTGGCCTTGGAAAGAAGGCAGGCAAAGCTACTGAGTAATAGTCAGTCCCTAGGAAATGACATGCTACTGAACACACCCAGGGAACACACAGTTGAAGAGGTTTGTATGGGTGAGGATCAAGAGGAGTAGTCAAATGGATTAAACAAAGACATTTTAGACAATTCACATAATGATACTTCTGTTGGTACTATAAATGAAGAGGAGCAATTAAAACTAGAGGAAACACAACTGGACCAGTCCTTTTAAAATGTACAAAGACAGGGTCTTGCTAAATTGCTGAGGCTGGCCTTGAACTTGTGATCCTCCTGTCTTATCTCCAAGTTACCGGGTTTGTAGGTGTGTGCCACCAAGACTGACTGGATGTCACTTTTTATATTTTATTCAGAGATAGGGTCTCACCAAGTTGCTTAAATCCTTAGTTACTGAGGCTGACTTTGAACTCAAGATCCTCCTGCCTCAGCCTCCTGAGGTGCTGGGATTACAGGTGTGCTCCACCACATCCGGCTTGGTGTCACTTTTTAAATTTTTTGGCATTGGGGATTGAACTCAGGGCCTTGCACATGCTAGGCAAGCACTCTCTGCCACTGAGTTACACCTCTAGCCCCTTAATGTCTGTTTTTTAAAAAAAGAAAGAAAAAAGTCTTTGGAGACTGTGAAAGTTTCTGATCACGGTACTTCTACATTTAGACTTTTGGTGAAATGTTTACAGTTTTGTCTGTATTTTGAGGAGTCACTTTAATAATTAAAAGGGCAAATGAAAGACTGAAGTATTGTCTAGCCATGAAAGATTCTGAGGAAGTTCAAAGAATGCTCCTTGGTACCTTTCTGACTAGTTGGAAGGAAATTTGCCCATTATCATGAGTAACACAGAAGACTGAGGGATGATTCATAGGTGAACTCAACAGATTGAACTTTAAGTTGGTGGAGGAGATTCAAATATTGGGAAGACCATGTACAATAACACAAAGATGTAGGAAGTAAGGAGAATTTAGGAATGGTGACTATGAAGCTATAAGTTTTGGGACCAGATGGTGAGAGGACCTGATTAGAGTTCTCCCTGCCTGCTTTATCAGCTTGATAGAGGGTTAATTAGAGATAAGAAAACATCAAGTTGACAGGAGGTTTAAAGAAGGTCTGATTCTTGGCAGAAGATTCCAATGGAGAGGAAGGAAAAGACTAATCCAGTTTTTTGGGATTTTTTTTTTTTAAATAAAAAAGATTAGTATTTATAAAAAAAAAAAAAAAAAAAAAAAAAAAAAAAAGGAAATGAACTCCCAGCCTCTGGAGAAGCTTCCTTTGAGCACAGGGATCTTTCCTCAGGTCTTCACAGAATCATCCTACTTCCTTTTGTCTGATTCCTAGCTCACAAGAAATCGCTGGATAGTAATTTGTATTCTCAGGAACATCCAAAAGAGGAAATTCTTTCTACAAAATGCTCATGCCTCTGGTCTCTGAGGTATCATCATTATAAGTGAATATGTTAATCTTGAGTTAAGACAAATCAGTTAAGCAAGAACGGAGGACCTGAGATGCTCCTTAACAGATACAGGGTAGTCAGAATCTTGCCTCCCCAGAACCTGTGGACATGTTACCCCATGCAGCAAAAGAGATTCTGCAATAACTCATGTTATTGACCTTGACATGTAGAAAATGTCCTGGATTATCCTTCTGGGCTTAAGGAATCACAAGGGTCCTAATAAAAAAAAGGAGATGGGATGTCAGAAACCAAGGTCATTCAGAGGAAGATGTTAAGTTGCAGCACTACCGGCTTTGAAACTGAAAGAAATGCAGGCAGCCTCCAGAATCTGGAAAGCACACGCAAAGAGCTTCTCCCCACAACTGCCAGGTAGAAAGGGCCCTGCTCACTCATTTTGGACTCTGATCTCCAGAACTGTGAAAAAACTGGTTTGTATTGCTTGAAGCCACTGAGTTTGTGGTGATCTGTTACAGCCTCAGTAGGAAGCTAATAACACAGGCCATGAGGCAGGGGAGGCAGAGCCAGGTGCCTGCTTCCATTCCCCAGCCCCACGACACTGCAGGCGTTGCTCACTCATCCAGCACTTTCTCCAAACTGATGAAGCCTTGGGATTCTTCACCACCTAGTTTCTCAGGAAGGCAGGTTTTTACCTAGTAACCCAAATTGGAATGTAGGAATGGGTCAAATTCTTGGTCATAAGTAACAAAACCCACTCTGGTTAATTAAAACAGAAAAGGAATTTGTTAACGTTATCAAGCAGCTCACAGACTCCGCAGAAAAGTCAGAACATTGGGTTTGGCTATTGTGCAATAATAAAAATGCCAAAATTACCCTTACAGAAAGCCCGGTGTGGTACCTTTGGGTCACTATCACTGTTGACACACTGGAAGCACTGAGAATGAGTACCACCAAGAATCAGTACCTCTGAGAATGAGTAGCACCAAGAAAAAGTACCACTGAGAATGAGTACCACAGAGAATGAGTACCAGGGAGAACCAGTGCCACTGAGAATGAGCACCACCAAGAACAAATGTCACTGAGAATGAGCACCAGCACAATTTCTGAGTGCAGGATGGACCTTCCCCTCCATCATGAGAGCAAATTCCACACTGGCTTTCTCCTCGTGTCATTGCTTCAGAAACAGGTTTAAAAAGGCTGCGTCTCTTTCCTCACTACTCAAGTGTAGTCTGTGGCCAAGAACATCAACAACATCGGAACCTGTTATGTTCCTTAGGTTTCTGTTACTGTAACAAACACCTGAGATAATCAATTTATAAAGAGAAAAGGTTAATTTTTGGCTCGCAGTTTCAGAAGTTTCAGTCCATCATGGACTGGCCAATTGCTTTTAGGCCTGGGGTGAAGCAACAGGTCATGGCAGGAGCACTTGGCAGAGCAAAACCACGTACCTCATGGCCAGGAAATGAGAGGGAGGGGCTTGGTCCTACAGTCCTTGTTGAGGACACACTCCCCATGACCTAAAGGCCACCTCCTGAAGCTTCCAACATCTCCCAATAGCACCATGCTGAGGACCATGCCCTCACCACAGACCTTTGGGGACACTTAAGGCCCAAACTACAGCACTTGCTGAACCAAGCTGGGTGATGGGGTCACAGTGGTGGCAGAGAATCTCTGCTCCATACCATGTTGGCACCAGTGGGAAACAGCCTGACGCACAGACCCTACCCATCTACAGCACCAAGGCCGTGGCCCAGAAACACGCACTCAAACAGCCCTCGGATGTCAACCAGGAGAGAGAGACAGGGAGTTGAGGAAGGGGGCACCTGATTTTCTGACTGAGAAAAGAAACACAACTCTGAAGTTCCACATTTGTTTTCTGAAGCAGGAATACAAGCAGTACAGAGTGTCCAATACCGTAGAAATATTTTTATTCCTCATGTCCAATTTTTCAACCAGACTTGGTGACATCTAGAACCTGGAGCACCGTGGGTCACTTTGTCTTCTTCACACACAAAAATCCTGCCTTTTGTCATTACTTGGCACAGTTGCTGCAATTTATGAATCAACCACAAGAAAATGGACTTGGAGAAGCAAATTGATTTTACACCGAGTTTCCAAAGAGATTCCAGCAGAGTGCAAAAGAAAAATGTTCTTTAAAAAATACACGGAAACAGCACTGTGAGGAAGGGCAAACTTTTTCTCTGAAGCTCCCCCAATAACTGAGGGAGCTGGAATAAACCGGCCACAGACAGATTGACAGGAGAAACGCCATGAGCAATAGATGGGACCAGGGTTTGAGACTGACGGAGGACAGAAGGGGCCAGACACCTGAGGACTTTTCAGGAATCAGGTTTATTGGCTGGAGGGTCCATGGGGCTATGACCTAAAAGATTCTTTGGTCTTCGAGTCTGGAAATTCTTGGAACTTTATACCCAAGGAAGTGGGGGTACCTGGTTTGAAGGTTGACAAGGTTGACATTTTTGTAGGAGTCTACATGAATTTTTTTTTTTTTTTTTTTTTTTTTTTTTTTTGAGTTCACAGAAAGTGCTTTTCGGCCTGGTAAGTGTCTCTGGAGAGCTTAATTAAGATTCCTTGGTGGAGGAGGGGGCGCCACTACAGGTAGCATGGCTGCCTGCACAGTGAAGGCTCGGAGGCCGGGGAATTACCCGCCGCTACACTTCAGTTGGGTGAAGCATGGACTGCGGGTTCGAGTGTGATTGGAGGAAAGAACACAACCCAAAGCTAATGGACCCAAGGGCCCAGCAAGGCCTGTCCAGAGGTTTCATGACCTCTCTGTGCAGCTGAGCTTCTTTCTGAGGGTGGGGCAGGATCCTTTCTGGAATGAGGGTCTTATTATCTACAATCAGACATGATAGAGCAGAGATGTGCATTACAGCCAAATCCTGGACAGAAATGTGGGAGAAGGCCAGGGTGAACTTCTGGTTTCTGTGACTTGCCTTGAGAGAGAGGAGGAGCGAGAGGCCAGAGGATGACTCTGCTCTGCAGGTTGCTTTGGAGGATCAGCTTCGGGCCATCTTCTCTGAACCCCAGCAGATCCATTCCTCCCACAGAAGAGCCTAAAACAAGCAGCTCACTCTATTCCTAAGAGTCCTCAGAGATTCGAGAGGTAAAGAGGAAGAGATCTCTGATCTTGTTGTCTTAAATGTCCTTAAAATTGATATGCTGAATTTTAAGCAGAAATATTTACAATAGTTGGGGAGTTTGTTTTGTTCTATTTTATATTTTTAATTTAAAAAAATGACAAGGTGAGAAAATGGAGGTTTTTGTGATCCAAGGTCAAACACAGACTAGACGAGCGTGTTTTGCAAGGCTATCTCAGTACCAGGAAAATGACTCTTTACTGAATTTGCATCACAATTCTAACCATTAAGGGAAGACACAGTTCTGGCCCATGGTAATGCATGGCGCTCACCAGCAGCCATACAGACCAGGACAAAGGCAAGAGGAAGACAGGAGTGGCTTCTTGGGGAGGTTTGCAGGAAGCTCAGATACCCTGACCTCAAGCCGCTCCGTTACATCAAAGCCAAAGGGCAGAGGCACATGAAGCTTTTGAATTCCAGAAAAATGTTTGCTACCAGACACAAAAGGCTGCATATTATATGAAGCCATTTATACAAAATATCCAGAAGAAGCAAAGCCAGGAAGACAGAAAGTAGGTTAGTGGCTGCTAGGGGCTGGAGGAAACAGGAAATGGAGAGTGACTGCTAGTGGGCATGGGTGTCTGCCTGGGGTGAGGAAAGGGACCTGGAACCAGATGGTGGCCGTGGCTGCACAGTCTGTGAACATGTGGGAAACTGCTGCATGTACACTTTAAATCAGGCACTTTTTATGTATATCTCAATAAAAAATAAGCAGAGATTTATAGATACGAAATTATTAGGATCTTAGTGCATGAGTCAAAATAAATTTAAAAATTATTCAAAATACTAAAAGTTTGAAAAATGTTTATTCAATATGTAGCATTAAAATATTTGGACACTTGATGGGAAAAAATAGGGCTGATTTTATGCTGTGTGCCATTTTGACAAATGAATGTATTTATATACTTGTATGCAAACATAAATATCAATTCCATAGATAAAAAGAGAGCGTTAGAAATAAAAGGATACCTTAGGGTAGTTTTGATTTGCATTTCTCTTATTACTAGAGATGTTGAACATTTTTTCATATATCTGTTGATTGCTTGTAGATCTTCTTCTGTGAAGCATCTGTTCATATCCTTAGCCCATTTGTTGATTGGATTATTTGTATTCTTGGTGTAGAGTTTTTTGAGTTCTTTATATATTCTGGAAATTAGTGCTGTATCTGAAGCATGAGTGGCAAAGATTTTCTCCCACTCGTAGGCTCTCTCGGAATTTGACCCAGCTATCCCACTCCTTGGCCTATACCCAAAGGACTTAAAATCAGCATACTACAGAGATATAGCCACATCAGTGTTCATAGCTGCTCAATTCACAATAGCCAGACTGTGGAACCAACCTAGATGTCCTTCAATTGATGAATGGATAAAGAAACTGTGGTGTATATATACAATGGAATATTACTCCGCCATAAAGAATGATAAAATTATGGCATTTACAGGCAAATGGATGAAATTGGAGAATATCATGCTAAGTGAGATAAGCCAATCTCAAAAAACCAAAGGACAAATGATCTCGCTGATAAGCGGATGATGACACATAATGGGGGGTAGGAGGGGTTAGTGTTAGGGTTAGGGTTAGGTTTAGGGTTGGGGTTAGGGAGGGTGGCAAGAATGGAGGAAGGAAGGACTATATAGAGGGAAAAGAGGGGTGGGAGGGGTGGGGGGAAGGGAAAAAATAAAGAATGAATCAAACAACATTGCCCTATGTCAATTTATGATTACACAAATGGTATGCCTTTACTCCATGTACAGAGAAACAACATGTATCCCATTTGTTTACATTAAAAAAAGAAAGAAAGAAAGAAACAAAAGGATACCACGTACTAGCTTGGCAAGACAAATTTGCTACTGAACAAAGTCTGGCAAGCAAGCACACTTGGGAGGCAGTCCACCTGTTTCCATCCTAACTCAGTGCTGCCCCTTGCTCTGACAGGAGGAACTCGGGTCACAATCCATGTGACTGGCTGATTTTAAAATTGGAGAGGGCAAAGGAAAGAGCTATAGTCACAGCTGAGTAGAGGTTGGGGAGCTCAGACTACAGGTTTGATTTTGACAGAAAAAAGAACATTCATCTTATGAGAGGAAGAAGGAAGGAAAGAAGGGAGGGAGGGAAGGAGGGAAGGAAAAGTTCCTGTCACTTGGTGAGCACTGGACAGTAGTGCCCAGAGGTAAAGGACTCTTAAGAATGGGGCTATAGCCCTCATGATTTTGAAAGACAGGGCCGATACTGCCGTGTGCCCCTGAGCATGTACAACCCATGCACAGGGCACATGGTGGGGACTCAGACACAGGAAAGGTGACACTCGTGCCACACTGCAGAACTGTCGGGTCCCTCACACCTCACCACCAGCCACGGTCCAGGAGAGACTGGGGCCTGGAGCTCAAGGACAGAGCAGATCCAGCAAGATGCAGACAAGCTGCAGCCTAAGGAGAGAGGACCCGCCGCACTCTTCTGAGCCCTACACATCTGCTCCCGCCACCTTCTGCAACGACGGTCACGCACAGAAGCTTCCGAGAGTGTGCTGGGGTTGAGGAAGGGATCAGCGGGGAGCTAGCAGCCAGCAGGCATCCTGGACAGACATCTTCGGACTGCGAAGCAGGAGTTCAAAGAACTGTGCCAAGCTCGTGACCAGGACACACCCGCTGTGCCCTGGACGAGCTTGCTTTCTTCAGATCCCAGGCAAGAAAGCAGCATGTTCTAAGAACAGAGGCTGAGCGCACCCTGCATCTCCAGCAGAAGTTCACGTCTGCTGAAGACCCTGCCCGCGCAAGGCCGGTCAGGTCTGGCTTAGCCCCTGCCCTTCTCCCTCCTTCTCAGAGATAATGAGGCTGAGGGTTGTGTATTTCTTGCTCTGGCCATAATGATACAGAAAAGCTCATCTCATTTGCTTCTCTCCTCTTTTTAGTATAAAAAGGAGGACTGTGCGATCTTTTGAGGAATTACAGTTTTCATGTCTTCTGGAGGTCTCTCTGCTTCTCCTAGCGGACTCTGGGGCTAGAGAGGTGCATGTGCTAATGGTACAGCGAGAAAGAGCACAGGTTTGGCATAAAACAGATGTGGGTTCAAATCTGATTTTCTGCTTACTCCCTGCATGACCTTGGGATGTTCACTTTACCTCTCTGTTTCTTAATATGCAAAATGATCTAATCATGTGCCCTTGGCATTGGTTTTGGAGACTGTAGACAATGTAAACAAAGCTCCGGGCACACTGGAACGTTAGGTAAATGGCTGCCCATAGTATCTTGGCAGGGTGCCTTGGCAGGGTAAGCATTTCGGCACTTGGCAGTGATGGGTCTGGTAGGGAAAGAAGAAACTTACTTGAAAAGGTTAAGGCCCCAAGGTTAAATGTGGGTCACCAAAACTATATTACATAACATTATATAAGTAACCAAGACTATGCCAATGACGCCGTGGGGACATCCTATACCCCAGCATGATGTGACCTTGCTGAGAACTGGGTCCTCATCCCGCATGCCAATCCAGTAACCAGGACATGGTTTTGAGAAAAAGGAAAAAGGTTTATTGCTTTGCTAGCAAAGGAGAAATGCAGGGGACTGCTGCCCCGAAGGCTGTGATTCTACCCATCAGCAGGAACTGGGGACTTTTAAAGAGGTGACTCAAAGGCTCCATTCCCTGCATCCTCTGTCAGAGTTGTAATTCATTTGTTAATTTGGGAGATGGTCATTTCTGAGGTCCTCTAGTGCCATCCCCAATGTCTGGATGACTTTGTTCCTATGGTGGGTGTGTGCTCAGGGACGGATAACTCTGCCCAGGATGGGGAAGAAAGGTGATCCTGTTCCCCCTGAGATGAGGACGGGGGAGAGAGTAGGGAGGAGCAGGGGGAGAGATGAGAAAGAAACATGTCCACTTTAAAAATAAGTTGCAGTGGCCGAGCAGCAGGGGCTGCATTCAAAGCATAAAGTAGACACTGTCACAAGGAGACAGCATTGGTCCCGTGGCGCTCTTCCCACAAACCTGTAACTCCCCTAAATGCAAGGAAAGCACAGACACGCTCAGGAAGAGAGACCTCCTACAGAACACGGAACGCCCCCCACAACCCTCAAGGTCATGAGAAGTGAGGAAGACTGCAACAGTCACCCATCAGGAGACCAGGGACACATGACAACTGGCTGCATTGTGGCATCTTAGACTAACCCTGGAGCATAAGACTGGTGGGATGGTCCTACGGAGCGCCATGGTGACCTAATGTCAGGGCTGGGAGGTGGGAAAGGGTAGGTGGAGTGCTCTGTGCGTTCTGCCGTTCACCGTAAGTTTAAAACTAGTCCAAGTGAACTATGTACATACCTTCTTAAGCGCTCCGTCACAGCACGGCCGCGGAGCGGTGCAGGTGTCCGGAGCGGGTGTTAGGAGCTCCGTGTTTGATGGGGCATCATGGGTGTGTCCCAAGCTGCCTGCCACAGTCACAGATGAGCTCTGTGTTCCCTCCCGGTGGCTGCCCTGCTGTCAACTCGTCCTTGGGCAGTGAGTAACTCTGCCTCCGCCTGTTCTAACTGTTCACCACAAGAGCTGAAAGTTCCCAGCCATGCAAGACCTAACTGGTGCTTAGTCACAGGAAGTGCTGTCCCTAGCACCGCAGGGACGAAGCCTGTGTGGCACTCCGAGGTTCAGGACCCTGTCACCAGCTCTTCCACAACATCTGCAACTCTTGTAAAACTCAGCCCGCGGTGCACTAGTGGGACACCCTCTCCTCGAACCAGGCCACCAGGGTTAGTGTGCTTCTCTCCTTCTGTGATGGGCAAGGACCTGCGCCCCTCCCAGCTCCCGGAGAGGGAGGCTTCTTGCCCACCTGACGCCAGGCCTCCGCTGCAGGTCTCCTGTTTCCCAAGAGCTCGGCTTCCTGCCAGCTCACAAGCTGCCTGAGCTGCTGCAGGCGGGAAGGCCAGCTTTCAGCCCAACAGGGCCTGCCATGGCGGGCCGTGTGCTCAAGAGCTGCCCCGGCCGGCCAAGGCCGCACGGTGCGGCTTCTTCCCCTGCCCCTTTTTGCTTTCTGATCTCCCTCCTTCGGTGCTGGGCCCTGACAAACCTCCCACGTGCCCACGTCTATCTGAGCGTCGGCTTCTGCACAACTCCATCTGTGGCATCTTCCTTCGGGGACGGGGCAGGTGCTTTAGGGACGACCCACATGTGGTCCTTTACCTGTTTTCCCAGCACCCCTTGTGCTAGCGCTTGTTCAGGGACGATCGTGTGACCCTACTCCAGTCAGTGAGGCATAATCATAATTATAATGGGGGATTAGAAGATAATTAGGAAAATAAACAGAAAAGAGAGGTGTCCCTTTCTTCACATAGGGGACGGATCCCACAGCATAGCCCTTCGCACTTCCTTGTCTTCCTGTCTCAGGCTTCACGGCTGGAGCTGTTCCCATCTTGACTGCCAGGTGCCACACAGGGTTGCAGAGAAGGTAACCAGTGCTGCTGAGCTCCCAACCAATACAGCCACCGCCTACCTGCAGACATCAAGGCACCTGGAAAAATTAGCTCTCGTGTCGCAGGCAATCATTTTCTGTTGCCTGCAACAGAACGGGCAGAACCCAGAGCGAGGAGAACAAAGTCAGCATTCACCGAGGGCCAGCTGCAGACCAGCCCGGGACTTCCTCACTTCGTGTCCACAACAGCTTCATAGAAATACACCTGCAAGCCTGGCCCAGCCCTGCTCACACCCAGTGACCTGTTCCTGCTGGATACAGGGTGGCCCTGTTGTAGCTACTCATCTGACCTGGAAATCGTGTGCTCCAAGTCAAGGTCCTGCCTCAGAAGCGTGACCTGAACAGACACGCACACAGAGCAGAGGAGAGAGAGAACACGCTTTGACCCGCCTCCTGCTGCTCTGCTATTCTGCCTTCTGTCTGAGAGCTTTCCAAACATCGGCAGTTCTAGTTTAGAAATACCTCAAAACACAGGAATGCATTCGGACAGCAGAAGACCCTGTTTGCTCCCTAAGCTGTCAAACACAAGTTACTTCGTTTGGTTTCACTTGGGAAAGTGAAGTTTATATTTCTGGCTATCACTTTCAGAAGGCAATCAGGACCAAAATAAAACAGACATAACAGTGTTTTTTGTAGCCTGGCAAATATAACTTCATTCCACCTATATATCTGGGTCCTGTGTGCCCTAATACAGAAAAGTAGAAAGCAGTGGCAAACCAAGGGAAATGCCAGGAGCCAACATCTGTCAGTAAATACAGCGCAGCTGGGAACGCTGGAGGTCCATGCACAGAAGATGAGACTTGACCCCAGATTCTCCCTGTGCAAAAACAACAAAGAGCTACAGGTAAGACCTGAAGTTCTGAAACTAATAAAAGGAACAGGAAACATGTCAAGACACTGGTAGGGAAATAATTTTTTGGCTACAACCCCAAAAGCACAGGAAACAAAAGCAAAAATAGACAAATGGATTTTATCAGACTCAAAAGCTTTTGAACAGTAATAAAAAAGCCAACAGAGTGAAGAGACAAGCCACAGAAGAGGAGAAAACATTTGTCAACTATTCATCTGAAAAGGATTGATATCCAGAATATATGAGGAACTTGAAAAACTTGAACAACAAAAAAAACCCAACAATAATTCAATTTTAAAATGATCTAAATACCAATCCCAAAGGAGTTAATGTCATAGCTAGTCAGCGTGGTGGGAAAGAGGAAGCCACATGAAGAGAAATAATTGACAGGAGAAGGCAGTTGTGGAGTCAGCCTTGAGGAGCCTCCATGTTGAATGCTGTGGCGAGAGAGGGGAGCTTGCCAGTGAGGAGACAGCAGCCACAGGAACGGGAGGGGGGCAGGAGGACGGTGCAACCAAGAGAAGGGTGTGTGCGAAGAAGGAAGAGGTCGCCAATAGTTCCACACTCTGCTCGGAAGTTAACAGAGACAACAGTGGGAAATGCATGCTGGGTTTAATGGCAAGTGGGTCCTGCCTGCCCTCTTGCAGCCTTACCTTCTCCCCAGCCCTTTCCTCTCATGTTCTCTATCCCCCCCCTCCTCTCTTTCCTGCCTAGCTGCCATGGGCTGCCTTTCATCTACCATGACTTTCTGCCATAAAGTTCTACCTCACCTCAGACCCAAAGCAAGAGACTTGGCCGACCATAGACTAAAACCTCTGAAACTGTGAGTCAAAACAAACCTTTCTGCCTTTAAGTTGACTCTATCAGTGTTTTGTCACAGTGACCAAAAGCTGACTAACACACCACTAAGGCACCTCAAACCCATTTATAGTTAATCCCCTTTGCCACCTTCCTTTCCAGACTGCTGGAATCTACTTCTTGTCTCTACAGATCTGTTTTTCCTGTGTATGTTTTATAGCAGTAATAGCATACGATACGTCATCTTTTGAGTCTGATTTCTTTCACTTGCGTGTTTTCGAGGTTCTTTCACATGTGCATGTGTCAGTACTTCTTTCCTTTTTACTGTTGAGTGGGTATCCACTGTATGGATGTACCACAGGCTGGCTGTCTAGTCATTGTTAGATGAAACTTGGTTTGTCTGCACTTTTGGTAACTATGAATAATGCTGCCGTGGATATTCAGATTCAAGTTTCTGTGGAAACATTTTCATTTTTCTAGGATACTTCATTTTACTAGATACTTAGGGGAAGAATTGTTAGATCATATGGCAAATTTGTGGGTTTTTTTTTTTTTTTTTCACATTACTGAAGATCAAACCCAGGGTGAGCTACACTCCTAGCCCTTTTTATTTTTGAGACAGGGTCTCACTAAGTTGCTGAGACTAGTCTTGAATTTAGGATTCTCCTGTGTCAGTCTCCTGAATCACTGAGATTACGGTATGCATCACCATGCCTGGCTTATGTTTAACTTTTTTTTTTTTTTTTTTTTTTTTGGTACCAGGGATTGAACCAAGGAGCACTTAAATTGAGCATATCTCCAGCCCTTTCATTTTTAATTTTGAGGCAGGGTCTTGCTAAGTTCCTTAGGACCTCACTAAATTGCTGAGGCTAGCTTTGAACTTGCAAACCTCCTGCCTCAACCTCCCAAGCTTACAGATGTGAGCCACCACTTATGTTTAACTTTTAAAGAAACTGCCAAACTGTTTTCCAAAGTGACAGTAGTACTGCAAGATTGTTTTGTGGCTATCTACTGTCCCTTGTACAAAAGAAAGTGTCACACTGGGTGATGGTTTATAAAGATGAAGAGGCCAGCTCCTTCCACAAGCAGTATACAGTTTAACAGCTGAGAAAATTACAGAGCACCAGCGTCACTTCCTCTTTTGCTAAATAGCAGGGGCTACCAGAGCTTTCCACAATAAGATCATCTGGAGTGGAGTAGAGATGCTAAGCAAGTCTTCCCTTAAAGCATATTGAGCAGCTGATATTCTCCTGACAGAAATCAAAGATAGTCTTATTTAAGAGGCTGAATTCAGCTGCATAGAATAGAAAGCCACACATTATGAAGACTTAAACAAATAGTTATTTTCTCTCACGTAACTAGAAATCGAGAGGTAAGCAATTCAGGGTAGTGACTGCCTTTCTACAAAGTCATCAGGAATTCAAGCACCTCCCAGATCAGGGCTCCACTTTCGTCAGAGGTGGTCCTTGTCTTCAGATTTATGAAGGGGGCAGGTGGCGCTCTGGCCCTTATTTCATCTTTCCAGGCAGAAAAAAAAAAAAAAAAAAAAAAAAAGTTGTCAAGAGCAGAGGAGTCCGTGCCAGTGGGTTTGCTAGCTGGGTGGGTTCTGTTCCCTCCCTGGAAGTCCCTCTAAGACCTTGCCTGCATCTTCTGGCCAGTACCAGACCACGTGCCTTGCATGCACAGGAGTCTACATGACACTGCGAGCCAAGCTTGTGGCTATCCCAACAAATAGGGCCCATGAGTGGGAGGCGAGAGCAGGCATTGGCCAGCAACCTGCAGTCCTGCCTTCTTGGAGTAAATAAGCAAGCATGGGAAAGAAAGCATGGTGGCTCACGGTGGGCATGGGTTTGGATCTCCTCCACCAGAAGTTGAACGTATGGCAGGGACCTGGCAGCAGGCAATTTACACGGCAAGGGATCCCAGGAAGCAGGCATGAAGGAGATCGAGATGGGTGAGGAGGAAAAGCCAGCAACAAGACAGGTTGTCCAGTAGGCAGTGGGGTTCCATTCCGGGGACACTGGGGAAGCATATGAAGCACTGCCCTGGTCCACCCAAGGACAGGAGGCTGCAGACTGCCTGTTGCTTTTGGCTTTCATTAGCTGAGGACGGCCCCTAAGGGCATGCCCAGAGGGAGACAGTGGCAGAGGGAGCTCGCTGGGAACTGTCCAGCGGGCGGGTGCTGAAATCGGACGTAGACGGCATCAGCTCCCCAGGGGGAACAACTCCCATGAGTGACAAAATACAGTCGTGTGTTCAAAGATGACCCTGGCCAATGCCATCCTTTATCGTGGGGGTCCTCACTGTGCAACACTCTTCATGTGACTTCTTAAAATAGCTTTACTGAGATAACACCAATGCCGTGTACCATAAATTCACCTACTTAAAGTACACAATTCAATGATTGTTATGTACTTTAATATTTCCCTCATGACCAGTGTTGTAGTTTTTCACATGCTTGTTGGATACTTTGAAATCTCCTTTGGTAAAATGTCTATTCTTATCTTTCACTGCCCATTTTTAATTTTTCTTGATTTTCAATTGGTACATAATCATTGCATATATTTCTGGGACACAGTACATTTCAATATGTATACAATGTGTACGAGTGAGATCAGGATAATTTTCTACTTTTAATTAGGCTGTTTAGGTTTTTATTGTAAATGTTCTCCTCACGTTCTACATTTGTCCCTCATGAAATTACCTGATTTGCAATTATTTTCTTCCATTCTGTGAACTGTTCTTACTTTCTTGGTAGTTTCTTTTAAGACACAAAATTTTTCATTATGCTGCCGTCCAGTTCTTATTTTTTCTCTTGTTACTTGTGCTTTTAAGAGTGAAGAAGCAGCCCTGAGCCCTGTCGGCTTGGCAGTGGAGTGTCGGAAGGGAGGGAACGCCAGTGTATGAAATTTGAGGAAAGCTATAATACTGAGTTGACATTTAAGCTGGATGTCAAAGAATAAGGGGAGCATGCCAGGCACAAAATTGAAGAAGAGCTTTTCGGGTCGAGAGAACATCTGGGTGGATTTTCTCCTAATCCACAGAAACTTGTTGCTACAGTTTCTTACAACAGCTTCAAACCGGAACCCTCATGTAGGCCAACACCATATGGTAAACAGTGACAGAGACTGCCACGTCTTGGAATTATTAAAACGGAGCCAATTCATTTATAGACGATCAGTTACAAGTGAAGCTGCATCTGTGCAGCTTCCCCCTGGAAAGTGGGGAACCGTACTGAGAGACCAAGTCAGCATTCGATAATGGCCTTGACAGCTCTGAGGACGCAGGATCAAAGCGCCAGGTCCATCTGCTCCCTCTGAAGGAGGCACAGAGCCAGACAACGGGAGCTGGAAAAGGTAGCCCATGCCAGCCCCTGCTAAGCGGAGAGCAGGAATGGCCTTGGAGACAGTGGATGGTCCCTGCCATGACATCTACCTCAGTAGGTGCCACTAGTGCCCTGGAAACCCCAGACCAACAGAGCTGAAAGCACGACCAGTAAAGCCCACCTCTGATAGGACCGTGAAGGCAAAAAGGAATAAGATTGTTTTTCCACAACCTGGGAAACGTGTGACTTAGCATTAGAAATTTTACGTCATGCTGCTGAAACTAAGGCCAATTGTGTCCCTCAGGTCCCTCGGTCCACAGACTGAGAGTCACACTCATGTGCACTTTTACGTTAGCAGAGACTGCCCGATAGTGAACCTGTTTACAAACACCAGGAGTGTGAAGCACTCCTTTCTTCCAGCGTTCTCTCCTGACTTTCCTATCTTTTAAATTCTTGTCAATCTGACTGGAAAAAAAGGTGCTGAGATCTCACTTCCATTTGCATTTTCCTGACTTCCTGGGTTTAACATCTTTTCATATGTTTATTATCCATTTGCATTCCTTTTTAGTGAATTACTATTCATATCCTTTGCCCAAATTTTCTGAGAGGCAATTCATCGTTTCCTCATTAATGTGGCCATATTCTCTGTCTATGAGTGAAAGTGACCTTTGCTATTTTATGCACTTTGTTTATGGTTTTTTTTCCATGATGGCTTTTGGATTGTCCATCTTAAGGTCTCTCCACCCCAAGATTATATAGTGTTCTAATTTTTTTTCTATTTGCACATGCATATTTCCTATACTTCACACATACACACACACACACACACACACACACACACACACACATTCCTGACAGATTACCCCATTATGTCCCATCGTCCTATATATAGGAGAGCTATAAAAATTTGTTGTTCTATAGGTGTCCTATGATACTTTATAGGCTTTTATAGGTGTCCTGTATATAAGATGATGGACCATAGCAGGATAACAATCCATCTATCATCTGGTTCTGTGAGCATCCGTGTAGGCACAAAGGGACTCAATGTTTTGTGAATTTGCATGATCCATCTGCAAAACCAAATCAAACTTAAACCAAGTATTACACCATACTTCCAAGAACAACACCATATTAGTAGAGCAATTACTAAATTCTGTCTTTTACATTTTCCAGCCCAAATCTCCTCCATCCTTCCCACAACTCAGGAAGGAAGTGGGGCCCTTCTCTGGTGCTCCCTCTTCCACATGCCCACATCCCACCAGCCTGGATCATGGGTTCCTCCTTCCATGCCTTGCTGCAGGCCTCGGCCAGCTCACACTCCTCCTCCAGCTCCCCCTGCCCTGGACTCTGGCTCCTGGATCATACCTTTCCAACCCATGCTGAACCCTGCAACCACTAGCTCCCTAAAACGCACATCCCTTTCATCCCCACCCTCCCTCAGCCTCCGCCATCTCCAGGGTGCATCCTGGAGTCCTGGTACATATGGCTGCTGTTGGACCACAGTATGCAGCACCTCTCATCTTCCTGGAAAACCTCGGTGGCCTCACTTCTGAAACTATGTCTCCCAGTACTACTCTCTGGCCAGCACAAAATACTCTTGGTCTCAGAAATTCCAAGCTTCTTTTGCAGTGGATCTCAGCCCTGGCTGTGCCCCACTCACCTGCCAAAAACTGAGCACACACTTGTCCAGATTCTAACCCTGGGTGACAGATTCAGTAGGGAAGGTGGGGTCTCTGTACCCACACTCTCCAGATGATGTCCATGGTCAGGGGGCTAGTCTCCCCAGTTGCAGGCCTGTTCCCCTCTGCCTGGAACCCCTCCTCTTCCTGCCTCAACCCAGCCCCTCACCACTACCCCACCTCTTCTTCCCTGAAGCCAAAACCTAGATGTGCCTTCCTCCAGGAACTTTCCTTTTTGTCCAGGTTAGAGACCCTCCTCTTCGCCTTCCCAGCCCCCCAGGCTCCCCTGACTGAAGTGTTCACCACTTTGAACTACGCTGTAGATATGAACTTAGCTGTTAAAGCAGTGGCAGGGTTTGAGAGAATCGACTCCTATTTTAACAGAAGTTTTTGTTGGTAAAATGCTATCAAAGAGCATTGCATGCTATAGAGAAATATTTCATGAAAGGAAGAAAAATAGATGCAGAAAACTTCTTTATTATCTCATTTTAAGAAATTTCCAGAGACACCCCAGCCTTCAGCAACCATCACTCCTACCAGTCAGCAGTGATGGACATCAAGGTAAGATCTTCTACCACAAAAAAAAAAAGAAAGAAAAAAAAGCCTACAAAAAAAAAAAAAAAAAACTGAAGGCTCAAATGATCATTAGCATATTTTAGCCAAAAACTACATATTTTTTGCAGTGCCAGGGCTCAAAACAATAATAAGACATGGGCACTGTTTTTATACATAATATAATGCACACTTAAAAGATACAGCAGTTTGTAAACATGTTTTTTTATATGCACCAAGAAAGTTCTTTAAATTTGTGTGACCCACTTTATTGCGTTATTTGCTTTATTGTGATGGCCTTAAACTAAACCTGCACTTTTCCAAGTTAGGCCCACAATTGCCTGATTTCTCTGGCACCCTACTCGGAGTTCAGGGGAGACAGAGACAGCAACTGTCTTGCTCACCATTATATTCCTGCAGCAAGGAAACAGATACATGGTAGGTACTTAAATGAATGGGTGAACGAACACATGGATGCCTGTGACCGTTTCCCGGACAAACAGGCACTGCTTGGCCAGAATGTGCAGGCGAGCCGTCTGACCTGCAGAGGGCATCAGCAGGCTTCTTCATCTCCCTGCAAAGCCCTGGAGTCGGGACCTGCTGTCAGTCAGGCAGGTGCCTGACGCTCAGTGGTCATTTCACTGCACTGAAGATTAAGTAGGAGTTGTCCACCCTCCGCTGATACATAGAGCCGGAGGGCTCCCCTCATTTCCAGCGACAGGTGCCACATCCCCTGTCTTGCTATGAATAGAGCCGTAACTGTAGCAACCAGTGGCAGGTTTTCTGTTCCCAGGTAGGGCTGTGAGAGGAGACGGAGAGGGGGTCAGAGGGAAAGAGAAAGAAGCCAGATGATCAGGATCTACTGAACTGCTGCTCCTGGAGAGACAGGAAAGTTCCCGCACTAACTTCTCTCTCCTCTCTCTCTCTCTTTTCTTCTTTTGTTCTGGGGGAGAACAACATCTAAGTCTAGACTGGACAAGCATCCAAAAGAAATATCTAGAGGGAGATGCTGCCTTTCCCGTGAGCGGCAGCAGCTTCCTCGGAGCCTGCAGGAGCCCTGGCTCGGATCAGCCGTCTGTTGCCATGAATGCGTCCTGCTGCCTGCTCTCCGCTCCGGCGCTGCCTAACGGCTCCGAGCGCCTCACGGCCCCTTCCAGCAATCAGAGCAGCAGGGGGTTCTGTGAGCAGGTCTTCATCAAGCCTGAGGTCTTCCTGGCTCTGGGCATCATCAGCCTGCTGGAAAATGTCCTGGTCGTCCTGGCTGTGGTCAGGAATGGCAACCTGCACTCCCCCATGTACTTCTTCCTCTGCAGCCTGGCGGTGGCCGACATGCTGGTGAGTGTGTCCAACGCCCTGGAGACCATCATGATCGCCATCATCAACAGCAACTACCTGACCTTCGAGGACCAGTTTATCCAACACATGGACAACATCTTCGACTCCATGATCTGCATCTCCCTGGTAGCCTCCATCTGCAACCTCCTGGCCATTGCCGTCGACAGGTATGTCACCATCTTCTACGCGCTCCGTTACCACAGCATCATGACGGTGAGGAAGGCGCTCGCCCTGATTGTGGGCATCTGGGTCTGCTGTGGCATCTGCGGCGTGGTCTTCATCGTCTACTCTGAGAGCAAGATGGTCATCGTGTGCCTCGTCACCATGTTCTTCGCCATGCTGCTTCTCATGGGCACCCTCTACGTGCACATGTTCCTCTTTGCTCGGCTGCACGTCAAGCGCATTGCGGCACTGCCACCTGCCGACGGGGTGGCCCCACAGCAGCACTCCTGCATGAAGGGGGCCGTCACCATCACCATCCTGCTGGGGGTGTTCGTCTGCTGCTGGGCCCCCTTCTTCCTGCACCTGGTCCTCATCATTACCTGCCCCACCAACCCTTACTGCATCTGCTACACGGCCCACTTCAACACCTACCTGGTCCTCATCATGTGCAACTCCATCATCGACCCCCTCATTTATGCCTTTCGGAGCCTGGAACTGCGCAACACCTTCAAGGAGATTCTCTGTGGCTGCAGCAGCATGAACTTGGGGTAGATCATCAGGGCTGTGGAAATGGTCACCGGTACAGTCACTCAGGCCCTCCACCAGCCAAGATGCTTAGAAAGAAAAAAGTCCTTGGAAGATCTAAAAAGTGCTGAGGGCCATGCCTGGACTTTGTAAAAGGATTGCAAAACCCTTTAAAGGGAAATGGCACACAACGGCTCTCTGAAAGGGCCTCCGTGGTAAGTCACAGTCTCTGGTTTCCCACGCTGTCAGTCACTGCTGCTGTGGGTGCTGCCTGCATTCATTCCCGTGTGCCCAGGGCTCATAATGCCTGCTGCTCATCTGCTTCACACCCAGGTCTCTGTGCTCAAGCCAACCAGCCGGGGCTTCTCCTGAGCAGGAAGGGGGCTCAAACCTGTTAACAGCTACAATCTCCAGCTGTCAGCCACACTACAGAGATCTGCCCTTACTCCGTTACTCTGTGTAGTAAAGCAATTGTCTAAAAACAATTAACTGTGAAAGACGCAAGGTGATGCTGTTTTCTTCTTCTTACCTTCACATGCACAGCAGCCGCATCCCCAAGAGCAGAGAGGCAGCCCACTTCTAGTCCTGCTTTTGCTTGGGGTGGGGTGGGGGGGTTTACTGTTGGGTTCATGCAGTAAATCGGAGGTCGCCTCCACAATCTAATGAAAGAGAAAGTGCTGTGGACAATCAGAATATGCCCGTTCTTGTATTTCGATACTTGCTATTTCAAGGAATGTATTACTCTTTAAAAATCAAAATGTATGTTTTCTGTTACTCCTTGTCTGTCTGTGAAATGAGAGAGAGGATCGAATGGTGGGTGGGAGGGTATACATATCACCAGAAATTGCTTTACTGGTCTTTAGATAGTTTGAGACTCTGCCCGCCTGCCACATGGCTTTCTTGGGAGTTTTTCGTTCGTTTGAGTTCAGTTTTGTCTAGCTGTTCGTCTGCGTGATGGATTCGACATCAGCCGTGAAGAACTTTTTACAGGTCATTGCTCCTTTTGCCCAACATGGTGTTAGGGTTGGATGGTGACCCTGTTTGACCATCTGAAACTTGTCAGATGAAGGGATTCATTCCTGCACGCCCAGAGAGACTCACGGGCTGACCCTGCACTTCTCCGCGGAGACAGCCGCCGCATCCCTCCACCCTGCCGGTGCCTCCGAGCTTTGTACACTCCAATGACGCCGCGTCCTTGGGGCAAGCTGTGTTTTCCTCAGGCTGCCGAGAAACGGGGCTTTCTGTACTTGCAGACTTTGTGTTAGTATAAGCAAAACCATTTGTTTCTTGCTTTGATTGTGATGTTTGGAGATAATAAAAGGTTTTGTCGCTGCTAAACGTGTTACACTCCAACACACCCGCCGGAGCCCTCTGGCGGCTGGCCATCCTCGGCTCCACCGGGGCTCAGGAACTATCCTGTCAAGTCCCGAAGACCCCTGATCACACCGCTCGTCCTTTCCAGGGCGATGCCTTTTGGTCAAACTACAAAACTCTCCCATTAGGTTTCAGAACATAGCAGGCTGCGGTTCCGACACCACTGTCATTTAGTCCAGACACCAAATACGAGGGCTCATCTGCCACCCTCAGCAAGTGGGTGTGGGAGATGGGAGAGGGAATCCTCGGAGAATTAGATGAACAGCTACAGGAATTACCATGTCCTTTTTCTATTTAAACAAGATAAAATTAATGTTTTGTTTCTTTTATATCAGTTTCCACGTTATTTCATTTCATCCTTCCAGTAAACCTCGAAAACAGGGGTGTCCCTTGACAGATGAAAGGATGTGCTCGTGACTGTCCAGAGGCCCAGCTGGGTCGGCTCACAGGACACCTGCCTCCCATGCTGACATCCTTTTGCCTCCACATGCTGCCGACAACTGGTTTCCAGAATCAAAACGACCCAGCTCTCGCTGGCCTGCTAGCTCACAGCAGCGCTGGCCAGCAGGGTGGCGCCCAGGACTCCCTCAGTCCTGCCAGGGGCCAAGCCAACACCGCAGGCTTGAGGTGGCACCTAAGGCTCTGCGTTCCGGACTCTGGCTGGCTACCCCGGGGGGTGGCTGCTGGTCTGGGGACCACATACTAAATGGTGTGGGCAGAGAGGACTTTCAAATGACCACTGACGCAAAGCCAAAGTAGAGAGCAGGGATAGGATGCCAGAGCCATAGAAATGGTCACCAGTACGGTCACTTTGTCCCTCCATCCCACCCAGGTGTCTAGAGAGAAAAAGAAAAACTGACTTTGAAGACATGAAAATGTTTAGTTTACATACAGCCTGGCAGTGCCAGAGCTGGGTCACGTGCTGCACAGGCTTGCTCCTGGACCGGGTGATATTTTACAGCTGAGGCAGCTGAAACTCAGGAGGCCGGGGGCTCATTTGTGGAAATTCAGTTCACAAATGGAGGATGGAGATTCAAACTCCAGCTGTCAACCCTCACCCAGGCCTCTCCACCACCCAACCCGTCTCCTGGAAGCAGCATGGGCAGCTGGGCAGGGCTGGTGGTACGGGGGGGGTGTTCCCATGGAGGGAGCCAGATGCCTGCTTCTGCCACTTGCACAGCCAGATGTCCATAACACTTTCCAGAAAGATGCTTTTAAAATCAGAGGCACGGCCCATTATTTCACCTGCTGTAATTCTTCCAAAACTGGGGTGGCACTGGGGCAAGTGTCAGGGGGGCCTGAGGGCCACAGGGCTGCCCCGGCCTCCAGCCCTCAGGAGAAGGATGCTAAAAGTTGGAATATCCCCGTCCCCTCCCACCACTCCCTCAGATCTTTGTGTGGGGACCCACTGGACATTTTAAAGCAGGACAGTCAGATTCAGAAGTGATTTTCCCCCACCCGGGGCACAGGCCCCGTAGCAGAACACTGCCAGTCAGCTGCCTCAGGAGCAGAGGCTTTGCGGCTCTGGCTTCTTGCTCGCTCTCTCGCTCATTCTCTCTCTCTCTCTCTCTTTCTCTCTTCCTCCCTCTCCCCCTCCAACAACAAAGGATAATGGAAATCTTAACTTGGGGAAATAAAAGCACATGATGATTTAAATTATTTGTTGAGTGAGGCTCACTTCTCAAATTTAAGGTGATCTTTTGAGGTTGTGTTAATATCTTTCTGTGGGGCAGGGCCTCCTTGGCAGAAAGCATTTCCACCTACCATCAACTGCACTGAGGTCACCTCCACTGAGACCCACTCTCACCCAGCAGCCAGTGCACAACACACTCTTCCTCAAGCCCTCTGTGCCTCCGTGGCACCCTGGATGAAACCCCAGCCCTGCAATCTCCCATGGTCTTCTCTCTGGTAACCCTCCAGCCTTCTTGTCCTGAGCCTACGTCCTTGCTCACTGGACTCAAATCCACCGGGTTCATTCCTGCCTCAGGGCCTTTACACCTGCCACTTCCTCAGCCTGAAGTTTCCTCCCCAATCTTCCTAAGCTGGCTCCTTTGTATCTCTCAGTCTCAGCCCGAATCCTGAGACACCTTCCAGGTCTTCTCTCTAAAGGACTCTTCGGTGCTGACGCCGTCACAGACATCTTACTGCTGACAAGTGCTTTCTGCTGATTTTTGTTTGCTTCTCATCAATCTCTCCCACTAGAAAGAAGTGCCTCACGGACAAAACTGGACAAGAAGAAATGCGTTCAATGAACAAGTGACTCTCATTCCATTTCTTGACCATTTGTGCAAGTTCGTTAAGCTTCATTATCTGTGTGCTTCCGGTAGAAGCATGGTAAATACAGACGGTTCTTATGCCGCATCCCGTGTGCCTTGCTGGGCGTCAGGCCGCACTGCCATCTGTTTTTCCCGGAGCCTCAGTGAGCGGAGGTGGAGGCTTGGCCTCTGCGTGAGCTGCTCCTGCATCGGCCGGCGGAGCGCAGGCCTGGGTCCTGTGGGCGCTGTCCCTGTGCTTCTGCTGCAGGAGGAAAGGCGCCTCCTCCTGCTCAGATGTGCACTGGAGTTTGGAGAGGTGGCACGTCCCCTCGACATGGGCAGGGATGCAGTGTCCTCAGGGACAGGTGCAACGAGAGTGGCTTTGAAGGACTGTTTACCAGGAAAGGAGACCTGCTTCCCGCCCTGAAAGCTGGGGGCGCCCAACAGGGAGAGCTCCGCTGAAGTCCAGGGCGGCTCTGGGCACACGCGGGAGGACAGGGCTGCTGCTGGCTCTGGGGTTTGGATGTGCCACCTCGGGGCTGGCAGTGCTGGACTTGGAGGTGGGTTCCCACCTGTCCCTGTCCATGGCAGTCGGGCGCACTGCTGCCTCGGCACCACGGCCCGGTGGCAGCTCCCATGGCAACACCAGCCTGGCCCACGCCTGACCAACCTGCTGCCACCGGGCCAGGGCAGACGGTCTGTGACCAGGGTGACCCTGGAGCCTGAGGCCTGCACTGAACGGCTGCGACAGGGAGCCCCTCCTGCTCTCGTTGGAGCGTCCAGAGGGGCCTGGCCCCCAACAAGGAGTGAGCAAGACACACGAGTAACAGGCCAAATACAGGCTTACTGAAGGGGAGGTGAGGGCGGAGAGGCGGGCGAGAGGGAGAGCCGTCTGGAAATCAGCCTCTTCCCTGCAGAGCCGGGAGGCCTTCTCTTCTACACAGCCGTCCGAAGACCTTACCCCTCTGGCCCCCACGGGTTACCTTACAACACCTGATTAGGATACTGACCAATCTCTCCCCTTGGTTACTTTAGAAAACCTAATTAGAATGCTGCCCAATTTACCCCCATTGGTCATTTTAAAATACCGAACCTGTGGCGGGAGTTGTCATGGTGATGGGTCCTCAGTGGCGGGAGTTGTCATGGCAATGGACTTAGGCAAACAGGGACATGACTCATCCCCATGATTTGTCCTCCAGCAACATCTTCGCATACTCTGCCTCCACCATCTTAGTGTCCCTGGACTCCTGCTCACACTCCCAGCTCTGCTACCCACCTGAGCGGGGCTGCAAGGACAGGGATGAGTCTGACGATGATATCAACAGCAGAAAAAGCAGGTGAAAGGAAGAAGAGACTCCTGTTGCTTGAATTTGAGTGCCAGGATCCAGCTGTGCCTGAAGCTGGTTTCATCCTAGACTTTGTTACTAAATGACTAAATGTAAGTAGCAGTGCTCTGACATGCACAGAGCTGAAGTATTGCTTCTTCTGAGTAGGGCGGGGTATGGGGAGCAACCTTATGGGGAGACCAGAGAAGAGCAGAACTGAGAAGAGTGAGGTCCTCCAAGTTCAAGGCCAACTCTATTTTGATCTGGTTTCCATATCCATTCACACATTCTCAACTAAGCTAAGAACAGCATGAACAAAAACAACGCCCTACAGTGGACGATTCAAGTAACCTCTGATCTGCCACCCTACCCACACTAGGGTAAAAAGAGCAGGACCACTGAGGGTTTTTGTTTTTGTTTTTTGCAGTGCTGGGGATTGAATCCAGGGCCCTGTGCTTAACACGCAAGTACTCTATGAACTGAGCTACATCCCCAGCCCCGAGAGGTTTTTAATCAGATTTGGGACAGAAGGTAGGAAATCAGACAACAGAAGCAGCACTTCCAGCTGGCCAAGCCACCCCCCTCTACCCTGGCAACTGCAGCCATTGGCTGGAACTGTCACAGCACTTCCTGTGTGCCCCTGTCACTACGCACGTGATGTTGACAGTCTGGGAGTTCTTGGCAGCTGGTCTCTAGGGAAGAGGCTCAGGGAAGCCCACCAGCAGGAGGCTGCCTCTCCAGGACTGTGGCCAGCCTGGTGCAGACGGGGAGTGTGCGTGCCCGGGGTGGGGAGGGTGGCTCAGGCGGCGGGCGATAGTGCAGGGAAGGAATGGGGGGCTCTTCTGGTGGGGCGTATGGAAAACCTGCTCCTCTCCCCGCAAATCTTCAGCAAAATGCAAACGCCACTTGGTGTTCAGCCATGGATTCACTCAAGGCAGCCCACGGCTAAACGAGGGGGGCCCAGGGGAGGGGAGAAGTTCAGTGTCTAACACCAAGGACGTGACGCAGACAGGACCGTGAGCTTTGGAGGGCCGCAAGGCTTGAGCTGGATCCGGGCCTTAGGCGGCTGAGGCTCACGACTACACCACTGTCCAGAGCTTTCCCCCTCGGGAATGTTTCGTCCTTCTCCTATTCTTGGCAGTGTCCCTACATGGCACCCACTTGTTTGGGAAGAAATGAAGCAGGTGAGTTGTCGGCATTCCAGATGTGGCATGAGTCACTGGCGTGTCCCCTCTGAGGCACTCTGATGAGGTGATTCCGTCACTACAAAGCCCCTCCAGACAGCTCCAGGGTGCGAACAAGCCAGCAGGCAAGTAAGGCTTGGGGCAGTGTGGGGGTGCTCAGGGAGAGGCGGGGCTGTACCCCAACCTTTCAGGGTGTGGCTCTCAAATTTGGAGACACCAGCGACCTTAAACATATGGATTCCAGGTCCTACCCACACCCCCCCCCAAGAATTTTTGATTTAATTAGCAGCAGTGCAGCCCAGTGACTTGTTAAAGCCCCAACGGGATCTGGGGGCAACAGGATCACGCTTCCTCCCCACCCTAGGTTGCTATCTGTCCCGGAGCACACAGCCAGCACGGAAAGGGAGCAATTCTGACTTGGGCATGGTGCCGGAAGATTAAGAAACCTCCCAAATCAACAGGTGAATTACAACAGCACCCCACCCCTAAGGACACACCTGGGCTCTAGCCTTTAAATCACCTCCTTAAAAACTCTCTGCTCCTCTGAAGAGCAGAACTGCAGCCTCTGGGACAGGAGTCCCCTGTGTTCTTCCTTTGCAAACAAAGCAATAAAAATTCTTTTTCCAAGGAGTAGTGTTAATGTTTTTGAGCTGCTGCTGCTTCGGTGTTTGGGAGAACGGTAGATGGAAGGATGGTATGCAAAACATGTGAAAAGAAACGCGGTACTGTTATCACTCAGACATGGAAAGACGGTGCAAGGAACGCCACAGAAGTGTGGGAGAAAGCTGAATGAAAATAAAGCTCTGACTTCCAAAAAGCAAGATTTGATCCATGTGGAAGGAATAAGTTCTCCACCTGCAGAATTTGTAAAAGGTCTGTGCACCAACCAGGTTCTCATTACTGCCATGCTGTGCCTGCAAGGGCATCTGTACAATGCGTGGAAGAAAGGTTTTGGATGCCAAAAGCTACAGGCAAACAACTGTGTCAATGTATTGGTGAAGTTACTGGCTTTCTGTGATTTTTCCTTTCTGCTTTGAATTTTCAAGGCATAAGATAGATGTCCAACTTAAAAATAACCTATCTCAGGGCAAATGATTAAGTTTTAGTGAGGAAAATTGATCAGCATTCATTCTTTTGCTCTCAACAAGTTTAAACAGCAACAATGTGACTAACATTTTGCTTTAAGTGGTTATTTTTCTTACGAACATTTTTTTGAACTGAAGTCAGTAGCAAATTTAATGAAAAAGTATTTCTGAGTTCTGTATGCACATTTTACTTAACATTATTTTATCGTATCCTCTCCATCTACTTTTATTTATAGATATTGCAAAAGTGAGGAGACTCTTGATATTTTGCTTTGAACTTGGCATCCAGAACGAGAATTCTGGCCTCATTCCCTTACTGGTGGCACAGTCCTTAGAGCCAGCAGTCCCTTAATGAACTGCAGTTTCAGAGAATATTTAAATGTTTGAGGCCATTATTGTTGAATGGTTCCTTAGTAATTAGTCCAGATCCAAATCAAAACAAGTTGGATTTGTGATTTTTAAAAAATTTGTCCTAGAAGCCAAAGTGCCAGTTCCTTTCATACGTGAACAGGAATACATGTGTCCAAATGAATTCGCTGAATTTCAGAAAAACATACTGCACACATTGATTGCCTTAAATTCAAATTGTTGTGAAGCTATGAGACACTGTTCATTTTGTTGATGTGCACTGAAAACGAATCCCGCCTCCATTGGAAAAGCTCTTTGAAGCAAGTAATGAACTTTTTTTCTTTAACCTCCTTTCTACCCCTCAAAGAAATAAACAGAAGCAAAAAAAAATTTTAAAAAAACCTTTCCTTTTGCTCAAAACCTTCCTCGTTACTGTATTGGATCCAAGACAAGGACGGAGCTTTGGGTAACAGGAGGACTCTTGAGCGGGAAGAGTCTGCTCCACACACTGAGGGAAACAGCACGTCACCACCATCCACTTTTAAAATCAAATTCTTCTTTGTTTATTTCTTGTTACCAGGGACTGAACCCAGGGGTACCTAACTACTGAGCCACACCCCCAGTCATATTTTCCACCTTTTTTATTGGTGCATTATAGTCGTACATACCAAAGGGGCTGCTTGTTACGTATCCGTGTGTGCACACAACATAACAATATAATTTGGCCAACATCGCTCCCCAGCACGTCCCCCCTCCCTTCCTTGCTCTTGATACTGGTCTTGGAAATCAGGATCCGGTCCTTATTCCCTGGTGGGGAAGATTAAACACACGAGAAATGCCAAGACAAGCGTAGTAAGCAAGTTTTACTTAAGAAAGAGAGACAGAGATAGACTTCTCTGGACAGAAGGGGACCAGAGCTGGGCATCCTCGGGACTGGGTGTGTCCAGCCTTTTTATAGATCCAAGGTTTCCTGTGTGCCTCTTTCCTGCCTGCGAGCCTAAGGGCAGGAAAAGGGTAGTCCAGGGGTTCTCATTAGCACCTCCTCGGGCTGGGAGGAGGGATTCCCAGGAGGTGTTAGCAACCCATTTACCTTTTTTTTGATAATTAGACAATTAGCCCTCATCTCTCCAACCAATCATTTACTATTTACATTGTCCTTTGTTCGTTCTGTATCTATCTATCTAACTATCCATATATATATATATATATATATATATATATTTTTTTTTTTTTTTTTTTTTTTTTTTTAATTTTCAGTTAGGGTCTTGTTTTTGCTAAGGCTGGCCTTGAACTTGTGATCCTTCTACCTCAGCCTCCTGAGTCGCTGGGTTCTCAGACATGTGCCACCACGCCCAATTCAATCAAATTCAGATGATCTCAATTTATTCCGGACATGAGCAGAATAAAGACTTTCAAAAGGAACCAATAAAAACACACTTGAGATGGGTTTTTAGGTTAGAGACTAGCTTAAGCAAACAAAAGGGTGGAGGGTTCAGTCAAGCCTGTAAGAGCTGGTACTAAAAAGATGTCATCCAAAACCTGTCTTTAACCCTGGAGACTAACTTTCTCTCCTTTGGTCTCTCCCTTGAGCTGGCTCTTTTCACCCCTATAGCCTGGAACTCACCCTCCACCACCTCACCAGCGCTAGTAAAAAACCAGCTCTTCTCTCCCAACAGTCTCCCTACCCATGTTCCTATGGCCCCCAAAAAGGAGAAAACAAGCTTCAGGACAATTGGTTGAGTCACTTGCCAGACTCTGAACCAGCCACAGTTGCTCAGACCTAGATCCGCTCCCATCCGGGCACTGGAGAGGAGGCACCAGCCCCGGCATGCCACGGCGACCAGGAGAAATGGAGGGGAGGGCCCGCCGGGGGAAGAGGGTGCTTCCCAGAGGAAGACGGGCAAAATCAGGGCCTGCTGCCCTTCTCCCTCATCCTCCTCTATTCCCCAACCCTTTCAGAATGGCTCCTTTACAGACTCCATTTGTACGATACACTCATTCTTGCAGACTTGCAGGGGGGTGTCTTTTGCCTCTCCTAAATTTTTCTGGTAATTTCTAGATCCATTTTAGAAGACAGAAACACCCTTAAAAGGTTCTATGCAGAATCACAAATGTCCCTGATAGAAAAGATGCTCGTTTTGAGTTGGGTGTCCTACAAGTTCGGCTTTCTGACTCTGTCTTGAACATGCAAGGGACTGCACAGCCTAGCTTGTTAAACAATTTGTTTCTCAATCTGAGTCTTGCCCTCGTCTTCATGATACCACTAGGGAAGAAGCTGTGGTGTTCCTGGGTCGCAGTGCCCTCGGCCATGTGCCAGGAGTCAGACAGAAGTGCAAGTTAACAGGACCTTAACTTCTAAAACAGTCATACGAAGTAAAAATGAGTTCGCCGTTTCATCTTTCACTTCCATTTTAAAACTCTCTTCCCACACATCAATTCACACAATACAAAAAATTGTATTTTGAAATTCACACAATTACTAATTATTTCTTATTATTATTCATGCAAATGTTCTAGCAGGATTATTCATATTTATAGTAGCTAAAAGGTGGAAAACCCAAATGTCTATCAACTGATGAAGGAGTACCCAAAGCATGGTGCATCCAGAGTTGAAATGCTATTCAGCTATAGAAAGATCAAACCACATTTACAATGTGGATGAACTCAAACACAGTGCGTAAAGGAAGGAGGCAGGGACTTGATTTTGTGACTCCTCCCCGTGAAGTGTCTAGACAAGGCAATTTCACAGAGACAGAAAATACATCAGTGGCGCCTGGGGCTTGTGGGAATGAGGATTCACGGTAAAGGGGCACACGGGACCCAGGTGGGGAGACTGAAATGTCCTAAAACTGTATTGTGGAGATGTGGCACAATTCAGTGGAATTACTAAAAATCATTGACTGCACACTAAAAATGAGGACTTTTTGTGGTAATAAATTTTATCTCAAAAAAGTAGTTTAAAAAGACAAAACTGTAAAAGAAGCAGACAAGTTAAACAAGATGATGTGTGTGCTGCCCAAAAAGGTCAGTGGTCAGTGTCCCACCTCCCTGTGTCAGCGGGAAGCCAGGACCCCAGACACTCGGCACTGGTTACAGGGAGGGAAAGTTCCATTTTGCTCAGGCCTACCTCACAGGACTAGCAGGTGCAGCACTGAGATTGGGGACGAGCCCCATGGAATCCCACTGCCCAATGGTACACCCACCCCAAAGCGGCCACGCCCCAGTGCATTGGGGCCAGAACCCATGACCTTACTCAGGCTCCTGAGACCCAGACACGGCCCCCACGGCGGCTCACCTCCTTTTCAGCCACATAAAGCCACCGCTCTCATTGAATCCCGGTTTTCTGTCAGACACGCCCACACGGTGCTGGATAAGACAGGATGCCAGCTAAGTTCAAAATTCAGATGAGCAACCTAGAACTTTTCCAATAAAGCACCTCTCAAATATTCCACAGGACATACTTGTATTAAAACGTATTCATCTCTTGTTTCATCTGGCTACTGTACAAAGGGGATGAGTAAGACGGTTCCAACAAGACACATTTTCATTTGCCAAGTCTGGCAACTCCACCTCAGAGCTACTTCTTTAGGACTCTCTCTCTTCCCTGCCCCTGGATCTTAGTGGGAGACCTGATCTTCAAAACATGGGATGTTCTCCCAGCTTAAAATCCTAGGGAGAAGGAAGTGTTGCCACTTTCCCTTCCAGAAGATTCCATCCAGAGAATATTCTAGATTCCCCCACACTGTGTTCCAAACATAGGAGCAGCCTTGCACAATCCAGGGGAAACTGCCTCCTCTCTCCTTCCCCTGATCAAAGGAGCCTCCTTACCCTATATCAGTATACCCAAGGGGAGCTTCAAAAAGCATAGAGCACCTGTCCAGCAGTTCGTTTGGCTGGAAAAAAGGATAATTTTTAACATACTCTCTCTGTACTCTAAGAGTCCTTGTTAGCACTGGTGCTATGGCATCTAATGCGCCGTGTGGTGCTGGGCTCTTTGCAGACATTACTTCCAGTCCCAACAACCACCTTGCAAAGTGGGTTTAATATTCCTGTTTTGCAGAGAAGACCGAGGTCAGAAACCCACGCCACTCCTACACCATATTAAAACTCACAACACCTCAGTGAGTGTGGTTCCAACATGGCGCTCCACCACGGGACCAAGCACCAGGGCACAGTGACAGCACTGGAGGGTTCGCCGTGCCCTGGGCCTGGTTCTAAGTGCTTTAAACGCACAAATTTGTTTCCTTTCATGCTTATCCTCTTCACAACAGCTATAGACTGTTGATTATCTCCATTTACAGAGAAGGGAACTAAGGGTCAAACTGGTTAGGTGACTATGTTAAGGGCCAGCAATCAGTGAATGAGCACCCGAGTGCTAGGAATCACCACTGATGTCTTGAAAACTGCCCAGGAAGCACACATTCATCACTGTCAGTAAAGAGCTTGTCTCCTGAAGTCAGTGTCTATCATCTCCTACCCACTAGCAGATCGTGGCCTTGGCAGATTTCCCCACACTCTGAGCCTCAGCTTCCTCCTTAATAAATGAAGGTAAGTTTACTACCGACACCATTAGTTTGTTGTGAAGGTTTAAAAAAAAAAAAAGTACCAAAGAGCTTAGCATCGTGCCTGGCAAATAGGATAGTCCCATTAAGTAGCAGGTGTAATTAATAAAGTAGTATTTGTATAAATAAAGAGCAAACTCAACTCTGGCTCCAGGCTTCCTCTCTATTAAAACCACAGAATGGAGTGACAGGGACTCCAAGATCCCTCGGCCAAGAGTGGTGCTCGAAGCGTCAGGAGCGATGCCCAGCTCCACATCAGGCAGCACAGGCAACACCGAGCCAGAGACGGCCACTTGGGCTCCTCAGGGCCTCTGGTGGACCTATGTGACTGGGCCAGGACAAGAGCCAGGCCATTCTGTGCTCTGGAGTGCTCACCTTCTCCTACACGCCCTGCATTTCCACATCTGCTACAGCAGGACCCAGGAACAAGCCGGTTTCCTCACTGCCTTTTGCAGCTCTGGTCTGGCAACTACTCCAGACCAAACCCCCACGTCTGGTGGGCTGCGAGGCAGGCTCCCCATCCTGGTACTCGGGCTCCTGTGAGTGCCATTAGCAGATAGCACATTCATCCCGTGCCGGTCACAGTGTGAGGGCCACGGGCTACGCATGCTTCATCTTCTGACGGCCTTGCTATAACCAAAACAGCGGGCAGAATTTTCACTTTGATGTTAAAGCGGTCAGACAGATTGCAGGGTCATGAGCAGCATGCACACGGCTGGCCACGGGCTGCTCTAGAGCCTGGAAGCACCTTTGTTCTTACTGTTCCGCACACGTGGGTACTGTACTGGGTGCAACTGTGTCCCCAAGTCCCATCCACCCCAAAGCTCAGAACGTGGCCTTATTTAGAAACAGAGTTCTTGAGGATGTAATTACGTTATGGATCTCAAGATGAAACCATCCTGAATAAGGCTGAGCCCTAAACCCAGGGACTGGTGTCCTTGTGAGAGGAGAGGGAGATTTGGACATAGAGATATGCAGGGAAGAGGGTGGGTGAAGGCAGTCAGAGCTGAAGGGATGTGGCCACTGGCCCAGGGACACCAAGGGCTGCTGGCAGCACAGAGCTCCACTGTGGTGCCCTCCTGGAGCATGACCTGCCAATTCTGTGACCTCACACTCTGCCTCCACGACTGTGAGAGAAGACGTTCCTGCCATCTTCAGCCACTCAGGTCGTGGTACTTTGTTACGGTAGCTTCAGGAGCCAATCCAGGTGACTTCACGGGAAAACATACATCGTGAGAATTCTCGAGGGAGAGAGGCTGGCTGGAAGCAGGTGGGGGCCGGGCGAGCAGTCAGGGAGTGCAGGGAGGGCCCCTGGCCCAGCGCCTGCCTCACGGAAGCTGCCCCAGCAGGAGCAGCAGACCCTCGTCCACCGCAGCAAGGGCTGGCGGAGCTGCCTCAGCCAGCCACTGTTTTAAGATGAAACTCGAGTCACCGCTTCTGCTGGCAGGTGAAGTCTGCACGACAGAGAGGAAGTGTTGCCGCCACTAATGGCGGGCCAGGCCCTCAGTGTGGCAGCAGACCCCAGCAGCTCACGTGTAGCCTTCCTCTTCCTTCAGGTCCTCTGGTGAATTAGAAGAATGAAGGCTACAGACTAGACGAGTGAGGCTAAGAGCAGGACTTACTGAGGGACAGAAGCAGGAACAGAGCTCTTGCGTTGCAAGGGGACCACAGAGCGGGCATTCTCCACCCGCCATGCTACTCCGGGGGTTTATAGGGCACTTGGATCACTGACTGGCCCAGACTCGTGCAACTAGGATTTGGAAATGTACTAACACCAACGAGGATACTAACACACTGGCTGGGGTTGGAAACACACTAGCGCTGCTTGCATAGCACTTGGATCGCTGCTGTTGGTCCAGATTCTGCTACTCAGGGTTTGACATGTACTAACACTATTGGTCAACTCTCCAGTCCCAGCCAGCCTCCATTCAGATCCGACCCACTTGCATTTTCTCACTGCAGGTCAGGAAGTGGGAGGTTGGGGTCTCAGATGGTCTGTGCTTGCAGGTTCCAGGCTGCAGTGCTGCGTGGAGTGGGCTTCTGCAGCAGGCCTCGGCACCATGCTCAGGCCTGGCTGCCAAAAGATGACAGGCCCATGCACCTAGGCTCACAGAGTCTCGGGACTGCCACACCTGCCTGGTAGGCTCCATGCCACAACAGGTGATCCAACCCACCCAGGCTGCACTCCACAACTCCACTGCTTTGCAGCCATTCGGCAGGAACCAGTAGGCTGGCTGCGCGGCTTACCAGCCAGGGAGCCATGTCACCAGACCACCTGTGGAGACCTCAACTGAGCATGCCATCTTCTCCCTTCATTTATTCAATCTTCAGAACAACAGAGAAACCATCTCTTTTATTGATGCTGATACGGATGCTCAGAGAGGCAGGAACTGAGACAGGGACACACAGCAAGAAAATGGCAAAGGCAGGATGTGAGGATCCAAGCTGGAAGCCTGAGCCGTTTCCAGCCAGGCGGAGCAGTGGGATTAGGGAGATACCAAGAGTTCCACCATTTCATCATAAAAAGAGAGGGCTAGTTCCTTGAAGGTGGAGCCAGGGGTGGAGCTCAGGGGTGGAGCACTAGCCTACCATGGGCAAGGGCCCAGGGTCAACCTCCAGTACCACCGAAACACAAAACAAGAGGTATATAAAGTTTAAATCACTCAAACAGGAAAAATTAGCACATGCTTAGAAAAAAACAGAACTCAAAGTCTAAAATGTTTACCTAATATCCAAGAGCAATTATAATACGATGGATACACCACTTTAATAAGTAAATCTAAACAGCTCAAGAGAGAAAGACCAAAATCTGCCTGACTTTACATTTCTATGACTGGATAATGATTACATGCTCAGTTCACCAAAAATTTTAACTTAATTTAACGGAACAAGAAGTGATTACTGCTGTCTGGGGGGAAAAAAAACTTGATAATTATACATTCTCCAAAATGAAAGGTCAGACTGTCCTACCCAGTAAAATTGTCACACGAATCATTAACCATTTAAGCCAGTGAAGTTCTTCCCTCTGTGTTTTGATTGATTTGGAGGGCTGCTCTGAGCCCCAGCACCTTCCTCCCTGTGTCCTGAACACACTGTGCAGGGTACAAAGCCCACACTAGAGCAGAGCAGATGCAGATCAGCTGTCCTGCAAGAGCAGAGGCACTGAGTCTGAGACACTGTGTCCCTTGTCATTGGGAGCCTATAGCTTCTCACTCTGTCAAGTACCCAAAGACACCTGCCTGAGGGAACCTGAAAGTGCTCTCAGAATCCTCTTATAGTTTTTTAGGGGAGGTTTTCTTGGCAATTCCTGAGCTTCTGTTGAGCAAATTCCTGTTTTCTGTGCTTTATTCTGAAAGTCCTTACCGAAGTTCTGCGCTCCTTAGGGGCAGGACTCCTCTCCTGGGCTCAGCCACAACTAAGACTGGCTGAGTCGTGGGATGAAGAACGAGGGAGAGGAGGCACAGAACGAGGAACCAGGAGGTTGGCAGCTACGAGACTCGTGACCTCAGGCGACTGGATGACCTTCATGAGGTCCGAGCTTCCCTGTCTGCAAGGTGAAACAGTTGAGCCTCGTCCTCATCTTCTGCCACACACAGGGGTCACAGAGGTGACGTCATCTGGGCCCACAGCTGAACACCAATTCTGTTTTTCACATGCTGGGTTGGAAAGACATCTGACCCCTACACCGTCTCGGGCTCCCTGAGTGTCAACTCAAGAGCAGCTCCATTTCGCAAGGAAGGAGATGATGGCAGAAGAGTTTATTAGGCCCCTAAGGAGGGGACAGGATAGGAGCCAGTGTCCGACCCAGACCTTAGCTACCAGCCAGTGCTACCCTGCCTCTGCTGAAACACAGGCTTCATTTAAAGGAAACTTTATGCCAGATTTTGTTCTTAGCTGAGCACAACAAAATGTCACTTTCCACCCATCAGACTGATCGGAATTGAAAAGATGGACAGCATCCATTGTTGCTGAGCAGATGGGAGGTGGGGTCACAGGGCCCTTTGTTTGTGGGAATATGATTGGCAAAGATCCCGGGAAGAGAGCTTGACTCCAGCTGTTTACATTTAAGCATGGCCACCCTTGTACCTGCCCTAAAGAAATACCCACCTGTATGTGGAGAAGCACATGAGAGGATTCACCCAGTGGAACTCATAGCAAGGAAGGCTTGGAAACAGCTTCAGTATGGAGAGCCAGGAGAGCGTGTGAACCGACTGTAACACCCCAGCGCTCTGAGACAGTCATTAACAGGAAAGTGAGACCACAGGGAAATAACTCCAAGAGAAAGAAACCTAAGTTGCAGAAGGAGACCCGCAGGTTGTCACATTCATGTTAGAACATATGAACCAGCCAGAGACAGGTGCACACCTGCAACTCCAGCGGCTCAGGACACTGAGACAGGAGGATTGCAAGTTCGAGGTCAGCCTAGGCAACTGAGCAAGATCCTGTCTCAAAATAAATAGTAAATAAGGGCTGGGGACATAGCTCAGGGGTAAAGCACCCCTGGGTTAAATCCCCAGTGCCAAATAAATAAATAAAACACATGAACACAAAGAAAACTAACCATTTCTATACATTTTTATAAAGATGAAGAATAACAGAAAAGGGTCTAAAATATATACACTATGCTAATTACTATCATTACCCCTGATGAGACCAAGAGACTTACTTTACTCATAATGTTTAAATCTCACATGATATTTTATTGGTGTATTTATGTGACCACTATAATTTTAATTAAAATGAAACACTAGGCCAGGTGATTGCCCTCTCACTAGGAAATATGGGGTTCAATGAGAGAGAGCCAAATGCACTTTCCTGTGTGACAGCAAGGGAGTCCCGGGATGAAAGCATGCAGAATAAGCAAAGGCCCACCCGCGAAGACTTAATCGGGAGAGTGGAGGCTTCCAAAATGCAGGTCTTCTATTTTAAAAAGAATAAAGAAAAAGATAGGAATTTGTTAGATTATATTAATGTTCCTAGCCATGAGCTAGGAACATAGTGGTCACATAAATACACCAATAAAATATCATGTGAGATTTAAACAATATGAGTAAAGTAAGTCTCTTGGTCTCATCAGGGGTAATGATAGTAATTAGCATAGTGTATATATTTTAGACCCTTTTCTATTATTTTTCATCTTTATAAAAAGGTATAGAAATGGTTAGTTTTCTTTGTGTTCATGTTTTTTTTTACTTGTCATTTATTTATTTATTTGGCACTGGGGATCTAACCCAGGGGTGCTTTACCCCTGAGCTATGTCCCCAGCCCCAGGAATAAGAGTGTCTATCCTACCCATTGGCATGTGGCTTATTTATTTGGCATGGTATTGGCACCATGTAGACATGTAGACTAATGGTACAAAATAGAAGACACAAAGACAAACCCACATAAATATGGTTACCTCACACTCAACAAAGGTGCCAAAAATATACATTGGAGAAAAGATAGCCTATTCAAGAAATGGTGCTGGGAAAACTGGAAATGCATATGTAACAAAATGAAATTAAACATTTATCTCTCACCCTGCACAAAAATTAACTCAAAGTGGATCAAAGACTTAGGCACTAGAATCGAGACCCTGTGCCTAACAGAAGAAAAAGTAGGCCCAAATCTTCATAATGTCAGCTTAGGACCTGACTTCCTTAACAAGACTCCTAAGCACAAGAAGTATAATTAAGAATAAATAAGGGGCTGGGGAGATAGCTCAGTCAGTAGAGTGTTTGCCTTGTAAGCACAAGGCCCTGGGTTCGATCCCCAGCACTCAAAAAAAAAAGAATAAATAAGTGGGATGGATTCCAATCAAAAGGCTTCTTCTCAGCAAACAATCAATAATGTGAAGAAAAAAAATTTAAAAATTAAAAAAAAATCAAAACCATAAAAAAATAATAATAATAATGTGAAGAAAGAGCCTATGAAATGTGAAAAAATCATTACCACACACACCTCAGAGCACTAATCTCCAGGATATATAAAGAACTCAAAAAACTTAACACTAAAAAACAAATAACCCAATCAATAAATGGGCTAAGGGACTGAACAGACACTTCACAGAAGAAAAACTACAATCGATCAACAAACATGAAAAAATGTTCATCGCCTCTAGCAATTAGAGAAATGCAAATCAAAGCTGCTCTAAGATTTCACCTCACTCCAGTCACAATGGCAATTCTCAAGCATACAAGCAATAATAAGCATTGGCGAGGATGTGGGGAAAAGGCACACTCATACATTGTTGGTGGGATGGCAGATTGGTACAACCACTCTGGAAAGCAGTGTGGAGATTCCTAAGAAAACTTGGAATGGACCCACCATTTGACCCAGCTATTCCACTTCTCAGTTTATACCCAAAAGACTTAAAATCAGCATACTACAGTGACACAGCCACATCAATGTTTATAGCAGCTGAATTCACCATAGCTAAACTATGGAACCAACCTAGATGCCCTTCACCAGATAAACGGATAAAGAAAATGTGGTACAATGGAATACTACTCAGCCTTAAAGAAGAATGAAATTATGGCATTTGCAGGTAAATGGATGGAGCTGGAGAATATCATGCTAAGTGAAATAAACCAAATGCAAAAAACCAAAGGCAGAATGTTTTCTTGATAAATGGATGCTGATTCATAGTCGGGGGAGGGTAGGGAAGAATGAAGGAACTTTGGATTGTGCAGAGAGGAGTGAGGGGAGGGGTGGGGCGGTGGGGAAGAGAAGGACGGTAGAATGAGACAGATATTATTACCCTACATACAGGTACAGAACAAATTTTTTTTAAAAATGTATTACTCTCCAAAAAAAAGATAATGAAAAAAATTTTCAATACCACATATTACTTTACTAAGATTACTCTGAAATGTTCACATTTTTCCTGTTCCCAAATGAAACTGATATGTACTTACTAAGATTAAAAAGAGAGAGAGAAAGAATAGAGTCCCAGCTCTTGGACTTTGGGTCATACTTTCGACACTGAGAAGTGATCAGATGTAACATTTTCCGAGTCTTTTCTTATGGTTCACTTTGTCTTCTTGAATTTCTGACTCTGAAAGAAGAGAGTTTCCCAGACAGTGGCTGCTCCTTCAGCCCAGGTCCCTGGAAAGGGGAGAGAGGCTGAGAGGGGCCAAGCGCTTTTTCAAGATGGCAGAATAGAGGGGGTCGCTTTCCTGGCTGTTCCATGGTGTGAAACCAAGAAAGTAGATAAGCCGCTTCTCAGCGAGGTGGGCGGAAAGCTGAGGGCTTCACTGGAAATTAAAGTGGGACATTGAAGGTAGCATTGGCTCAGGAGGTTGTTGATAATAAATAAGGGAAGATCCCCAGTGCCACTGCCTCCACGGGAGGCACTAGCCTGAGCAGGCCCCACAGGCAAAGTGGAGGGATAAGGAAATCAGAGGAGCCCACGTTTTCAGGAGGCCTCAGGCATGCTTGGGGAGACCAGAGATCAAAGACACTGCTAACCTGAAAGTGAGCCGCACAATGTCCTGTGCAGGAAAGAAGCCGCATCTCTCTGGGCAGCCTGCGGAGGGCAGAGGAAGGAGCCCTGTCGTAGCAAGGGGGGAACCGATTCCTGCCAACCCAACCTGGGCCCAAATTCCAGGCCTGCCAAAGCCACTCTGCATGACACAGAGTGCCTGAGTGACCAGGAGAAAATCAGACGCGGAGCAGGGTTCACACCAGTGAATACTGCCCAGTGGCTCAGAGATGGGCTGGGAGACACACCCAGCTGGGAACTCAAAAGGGTGGGGACAGGAGGGGTTGAGTGTGGAGCCTGAAAATGAGAGACCAGGAAAAGTGGAGTCCACAGGCGTCAGAAGGTGATTAAGGATCGGCTCCTCCAGTGTACAAGGTGAACCCAGGGAAGATCCTGGGGCAGAACAGACATCACACTCCATCCCACCCCACCTAGCACTGCTCAGAAGGGAAGCTGAGAATTGTTTCAACTCCAATGGAAACAATTCATTAAATTTTCATCAAGAACTACAGAACTCTAAAGAAAGAAATTGAAGAAGACCTTAGAAGATGGAAAGATCTCTCGTGTTCTTGGATAGGTAGAATTATTAATGTCAAAATTGCCATACTACCAAAAGCACTATACAGATTTAATGCAATTCCTACTAAAATTCCAATGATGTTCTTTATAGAAATTAAAAAAGCAGTCATGAAAATTATTTGCAAAAATAAGAGGCCCAGATTGGCCAAAGCAATCCTCAGCAAGAACAGTGATGCAGGAGGCATCACAATATGAGACCTTAAATCATACTACAGAGGTATAGTAACAAAAACAGTATGGTATTGGCACCCAAACAGACATGCAGACCAATGGAACAGAAGAGAAGACACAGAGACAAACCCACATAAATACAGTTATCTCACACTAGACAAAGGCACCATAAACATACACTGGAAAAGACAGCCTCTTCAACAAAGGGTGCTTAGAAAATTGGAAATCCACATATAGCACAATGAAAATTAACCCACCTCTCACTGTGCACAAAACCCAACTCAAAGTGGATCAAGGACCTAGGCATTAGACCAGAGACCCTGTGCCTACGAGAAGAAAATGTAGGCCCAACCCTCCATCATGCCAGCTTAAGAACCAACTTCTTCAACCAGGTTCCTAACGCATGCGAAGTAAAATCAAAAATCAATAAATGGGATGGTATCAAACTAAAAAGCTTCTTCACAGCAAAGGAAACAATCAAGAACATGAAGAGAGAGCAGAATGGGAAAATAGAGAATGGGAGAGAGTCTTTGCCACCTGCACCTCAGAACATTAATCTCCAGGATATATAAAGAACTGAAAAAACTTAACACCAAAAAATAAAATAACCCAATCAATAAATGGGCAAAGGAACTGAATAGACACTTCACAGAAGAAAAAATAAAATCGGTCAATAAATACATAAAAAAAAATGTCCAACTTCTCCAGCAATTAGAGAAATGCAAGTTAAAACGGCAGAGATTCTATCTCACTACAGTCAGAATGACAATTATCAAAAATACAAGTATCAATAAATGTTGGTGAGGATGTGGGGGGAAAAATTTACACTCATATATTGTTGGTGGGACTGCAAATTGCTGCAACCACTCTGGAAAGCAGAATGGAAATTCCTCAGAAAACATGGAATGAAACCACCATTTATCCAGCACCACCAGTTATCCCACATATCCCCAAAGGACTTAAAATCACTACAGTGACACAGCCACATCAATGTGTATAGTAGCTCAATTCACAATGGCTAAGCTATGGAACCAACCTAGGAGTCCTTCAACAGATGAATGGATAAAGAAAATGTGGTACATATGCACAATGGAATATTACTCAGTCATCAAAGAATGATCTGTGACTTTTGCCAGTAAATGGATGGAACTGAAGCATATCACGCTAAGTGAAATAAGCCAATCCCAAAAGGTCAAAGGTCAAATGTTCTCTCTGATATGCAGCTGTTAACATGCAACTGCATAGAAGTTGCATGTTAGAAGGAGGAAGAATAGCAGTCCAGTGGATTAGACAAAGAGGAACGAAGGGAAGGGGTAAGATGGGACAAGAAAAGACAGTGGATGAATCAGACATCGCTTTCCTATGTTCATATATGAACACACAACCAGGGAAACTCCACATCATGTGCAACCACAGGAATGGGATCCTGATTAGAATAGGTTATATTGTAATGAGACAAATGAGAGAGACAGAGAGAGAGACAGAGAGGAGCCACGCAGAGATTCACAGAATCTAATCTTCAGGCCATAAGCAAGAAAATAAATAAACATTTTTGTAAACCATTAAAGTATTAGAGTCATTGTTATTATAGCAAAAGATTGAACATAATGCACATATTGAGAGAGCGTATTGTACAGTTACACTAGAGAATTCAGGGTAGATTTTTAATGAGAGAACAAAAAGAGACAATTATTTACCCCAGGGAGAAAAATTGCACAGGAAGGCACACAATGTGAATCTAATGTGAATAATATTAATATAATCATAATAGCATATGGATTCAACAGAGTTTTAATTAAAATTCGTGACAACCATATCGTAATGGAGTGATGGAAAAAGATAAGCTGTCTGTTTTCCATAGTACAAAGCCCATGGATAGAATCTAATATTGAAATATCAAAAATTAAATACAGGCATGTGATTTAGAAATATGGAAAAATACATCCTGGTGGGGGGTGGGTGTTGAAAGAGTTGGGTGAGGACCTGAGGGGGAAGGAGAAGGCCGAGACTAGTGCTGTGCAGCCAAACCTTCCAGAGACGGTGCTGTTGAACCACAGTTGCTGATGCTCATGAGCTGGCATGGTGCCCGCCCTTGATTCTGGGTTGATCCTGCGACTCATTAAACAAGAAAATGTGGAGAAGTGATTCTGCACCATTTCCAGTCCTACCACGAGAACGCTGGAACCCAGATGCCATGTAAAATCTGACTGCTCTGCTGAGTCACGTGAACAGGGCCAAGACAACAGGCCTGTGGGCGAAGAGGCCAACAGGACATCCCGGCCCAATCAAGCTCCTGCATGGCTCCAGCCCCAGCTTCCATGTGACTGCAACTGCGTAGCAGACCCAAAGGAAAGCTAGCGGATCCACCCAGGTGAGCCCCGCCAGCCCCAAACGTGGGGAAACCTGATATGAAAGTGTTATTTTCAACCATTCATAATTGGGGGCGGTTTTCTCACAGCAACAGATAAGCAAGAGCAAAATTAGTACCTGAAAATAGAATGCTTCCATAATAAAACCTCAAACCTGTGACACTGGCTTTGGGACTTACTGGCAAGTGATGGCCAGAAGGCTTCACGGAGGGAGTGAACGGAGTATGGAACACTGTGAGGAAGTCACCACCGGAGGCCACGAAAGAGACCAGCGATGAGTCCTAGTGGCATCTTCACCTGGAAGACGGAAAATATGCCCAAGGGCCACCTTTTCCTGGCCCCACCACAGGTACGTGAGCACTGGGCAGCTTGTCGCCGGCAGGCTGTGAGTGGGCTGCAAGAAAACTCTCCTGTGGAGCCCAGGGCCTCAAAGGAGTGGTGGTCGCAGATCCACAGAAGAAAACGTGGCCTTATGACGTCCCGCGTCTTTCTAGGGAAGAGACCCCTCAACCCTGAAGCCTGCAGCAAGACTTTAGGTCAGAGCCTAGAGCCCCCAAAGATCTCAAGTCTTGGAGTCTGAATCTGTCCTTGAGCACGGGGCCCAAAGACAGGAAGACCGTCATGACATCTCTACCCTAAAGAACGTAGGAGGCCATGTAAATATAGAGGGTCTATCCAAAGTGCTAGAAGAGTCAGCTCCTCTGCCCTGGACTCGGCTTTTCTCAAGAGGGCCCAAGTACTAGGCGTCAGTTACATGCACGCACGTGGCTATGGATTCCACTTGTAGGGAAAAGAATTGTTCCAAGCCTTTCCACAGAGACTCACGTGATGCTGGGAGGCTCTAGAGCCTGGTCTCCGTGGGCTATCAAGACAGCAAACAAGACGTGGGCTTAAACTGGAGCAAAAGGGAAAACCATGAATGAAAGGAATCAATTCAAGAAGGCACTGTCCAGCAAGGTCCTTCTTGGAACCAGAGCGGGAAGGAGGCAGAGGGACAGAGGATAATTTGCATTGGAGGTCACTGAAATGCTGAAGAAAGGTGGCAACACATCTCTGAAGACGAGTTTGTTCCTTACAGAAGTGGAAAGATTGACCAAGAACACGAGCAACATCCATGCACAGGCCAACCCAACCAAGGTGGCCCGCGATGAACGTAGAAATGTCGGAAAGCATTCGTTTTAACCTTCAAACGCATTTCTCCAAGAACGGAAACCCCGTCGACGTGGTTCGCTTAGAAGGAGCTTGACACCCACATTGGGCCTGTTGCTCATTAGGAAAGCCGCGTCAGGCAGAGGCTGCCCACAGCCATGATGGAAGCCAGCGCTATGCTCTCCCCTCACCAGAGCCTTCGGTCCAGCGCTGGGCTCCCTGGGGACTCAGAGTTCCCAGTGGGGATACCACCGTCACATAAGCGAATCTGGGAAAAAAGAAGAATGATAGCACATCTCGTACCCGAGAAGGGAGGCTAAACCTAGCAGAGCAGGCAGCCCTACAAATGCAGCTGGAAAACCCACAGCCAGGAGTCACACCTCGGTCAGTGACATGAAACTCATGCAGAGGAGAAGCCTCCTGAATGCGAGCACACCTCACTGTAGAACAGAGAATTCGTTCTGGAGAAATCTTAACGGGTGCGAGCCACATGAAGAAGCCTGCAGCCATGACTCACTCTCGTCATGTGCCCCGTGGAGCCTGTGGATTTCATACCGAGAAGCAGCCCCTTGGCAGTTTCCCACATGGGAAATCTGACTTTGCAATGCACAACTCCCCGAGCCACCGAGCTGTGGCCCGGGCAGGAACAGCCGGGCCCTTCAGACTCAGGTCATTCAAACGGGATTTATTCACAAAGGCACTATTTACAAAGTAAGGGGTAGGGAACTGCAAAAGGTAACTCAGGTCACCAACCCCAGAAACGAAGAGCAAAGGGTTAAGGTCTGTAAGAGAGGATAAAGAGGGCTGGTTTCAAGAGCTGTGGCCTTCCACCAGAGGGCACAGGGAGGCCACCAGAGGAACACACCCAGCCTCGCCCACTCATCCCTCTGCCTCTTATCTCCTTCCCAAGAGCCCATTGGCTGAGCCTACCAGAGGCCAAAGGGAAGGACGCCTGGGACGTGGGCAGCCTCTTGGTACAGCGAGCAGGTGCATGGAGGTGAGGCTGGGTCTGGAGGTAAACCAAAGAGGCCAGGCCAGCAGCCAGGAACTGGTTGGTGTACCTGCTTCGCTCCCCAGAGTCCCCCACGTGCTACAGAGCCTGGCCTAGAGAGGCATCCAGCCCAAACTGATGAATGACAGGACGAACCATGGAAGTAGGCACATCTGGGCACGGGCTGGCCCCCAGCAGAACGTCGGGACCCTCTGTCTTCTTCAGGGCCTTGGGGAGCACAGGCACGGTGCTGCTGTTACCCATTGGGATGGTCACCAGCACCTGCACAACAAAACCCCACAGGGCTGTGAGAGCTGAAGCCTTAAATACAAAGAGAGGCACGAAGGCCCCAAGAGGAAGCTTCAGAAGAGCATCTCATGACCCTGCCTCTCTGCAGGGCTCTTCTCTCTCTCCTGAACAGGTGAGGAAACAGGCTCCGGGGAAACGGTGAGTCCTCCAGGTCACAGTGCAGGGGAGAACGGGTTTGAATCCAAGCCCGAAGCCTTTGGCCTTCTCACCTTGTAGGACATGGGACAGATTCCACTGCTGGGACAATTGCAATTGAGAACAACTCTGTAGCTTTAAGGCAAAAATGTCTCCATTCTGCCCATGTGTCATAGAAACTACTGGGGCTCAGAACATGGTGCCCAAGGTAGGGCAGCTCGGTGCTCAGGGCTTGGAGCCAAAGGAGAGTGGAAAGGCCTCAGAACAAGAGCACCCTGCCCTCCTGTCTCCTCTACTCTTCCTCCCCGGGAGTGTTCATGGAAACGAGGACTGCCCTTCCCCCAGGCAGAACCTAGACACCAGACCCTCTCCTCACAGTCAGCCATAACACCTAGAAAGGCCACTCTCCCCTCTGCCTCTCCCTTGAAGACCCGCATTCCAGAGGGGTCCTGCCCACTCCCAGGAGAATGGAGAGAGGCTCAGCTACACAGACAGGCCAAGAAGAATCAGGCAGTCTACAACCCGCTTCCAATCACCTCTGCACGGCTGACATGCTTCATCAAACCTAAGCATGAAAACACATCTTTCCCTGGGTCTTTGGGTCTTCATGTGTGAAGCTGGCCATGTCACCTAGAAGTGACTAAATAAATCTGTTGTTAACCTGTCTTTCGTTTAGCAGTGTGGGCCCTGACCCTCGCGATGGGAGAGGAAAGGCATCATACCTTTCCACCACTGCCCAGCATTAATGCATTATTTTATGAGCACTGACAAAAAACATCTATTAGGTGCCAAATTCAGAGGTAAGTTAATGATTCACTTAGCAACCCCCTTGGTGTTTCTTAACATTTGAAGTAAAAGGGGCAAAGTGCTTTCATGTCTAGAAAAGAAGTGGCACACAGAAAGGCTGTTTTAAAATGTGCTTCTATTTATAATTATAGGCATTTGTACTTCAATGGAAAATGAAATCCTACTGCTTAACACATCAAGTTGCTCAAAAACCAATGGAAAATCAAACCTTTCTTGACCACTGAACTACATTCTCAGTCTGACTTCCCAGTAGAACTCAAGTCCCCCTAAAATCTTATAGGAGATTTTGGGTCACAAATGATTCCCTTCTCTTTAGTAATGAAGAACTGACTTTTCAGCCAAAGCTTGAAGGCCTGTGACCACAGCAGACCCCAGCCAGCAGCCCTACCTGAGCGACTTGAGCATCCATCGCTCACAACTAAGGTTCTTTTCACCAGACACACCACTCTCTGCGCTCTCACGCCAGCACTGTGCCGCTGCAGGAAGCGGCCTGAAGAAGATGCGGAAGGCCCTGCCTGCGGACCTGGCACCACCAAACAAGCGAAAGGCTGCCAAGGCTCTGCTGGAACTAGGGAGGAGTCCTAGTGAGAACGAGAGGACTGAGGGTGGGACCGACCTGTTCGTAACACCAGCAGTGTCTGGGGGACACTGAGGTGCTGGTGAAAGTCCAGAAAGCATCTTGGGGGCACACCCTGGCTCAGCACCTCTGCCTGTCTCCCACCATGGCTGATCTCGGGCTACCTGAGAGGAAATCCACCTTGTTTTTCATATAATTTACATAAGAATAAGCTTATTTAACTTTCATAACAGCTGTGTTTGACCAATACCTTGCAACACTCTAGAAAATGTTGATAACTCACTCTCCTGAGCCAGGATTAGCAAGTTCCAACACACCACCAGATCAGAGCTCTGGAAGGACCTTCTGAGGTGACATGTCAGATAAGACCAGAGGGAAGAGAAAGAGCCAACAGGCAACTAACTGGTCATGAAAGTGGTCATCGCCTGGAAGAAGAGCAGTCAGCGGGCTGGGGCACAGAGAGAGGAGCGGGGCGAGGCGATCCTGGAGGAGGCAGAAGCAGAGGGCGTGGGGCTGGATTCGCAGTAGAAAGGGACTCTGGTGACAACCTGAGGATGACCGAAAGCCACTAATGGGTACAGAGTCCTGGGGAGAATGATCATAGGGGAACAAGGGCAAAAAGGGGGCCCACCCGCAGCTGTACTTGATCCAGGAGAGAGATGAGGAGGCGTCCCCACGTTTGCACCTCCTTGTAAAAGTAAGTTTTAAGAGAACAATGTAGATTTTTCTTGCCCAAATCTCCCAAAATGAATTACAAAGAGAAGGCATCGCTCCCATTTTAAATACGGGGAAGCAGAGCCCTAGGAACACTGAAGGGGCTGCTCCCACAGGGTGCAGTTGGTAATGGCAACGGCAGGCCCTGGTCAGTGAGGTAAGGAGGCTGCATGACCCTGTGTTCCTGAGCTGTGTGCACACGCGCACGTGTGTCCGCTGAGAGGGCTGGAAGCAGACGGCCCCAGGCAGTGCACAGTCAGAGCCCAGACTTGGGCTCCAAAACATTCCCCTCCAAAAGGAACCAGCGTTCTTCAGAGAAATGGCTAACTTGAGGTCAAGAGCAGGGAAGGTACAAGGTGAGCCCCTGGCACATCTTATGCTACCAGAAAATAAAATTTAAGAAATGCTTCTTGGGAATATGTCAAAAAGAACAGTTTCTGCTGGTTAAATCTGGGACATTTGAGCACCAAAATTATTTAGGACCGTAGTGAATTAGAAACCACTGGAAAAGTCAAGACTCCACATAAATGGAGATAAATAAGTAAGTACCAAAAAATAGAATTAGGGGATAGGGGAGTTCTTTATATACAGTATAATGTCTACTGCTAACTGGTAAAAGCAGAGAAGGTGGCAGACTTGTAACAGCTTAATTTTATAACTGTCAAAGTAAAGTTCAGGTAAAAATCATCAAAGAACACCAAAAAAAAAAAAAAAGAAATTATATAAACACAACATAGAGATCAAACAATATCCTTCTGAATGATGAACAAGTAATAGAAGAAATCAGGGTAGACATTCAAAAATTCTTACTCAAAGGAGAATAATGATTCAACACCCCAGAACCTCTGAGACACTACGCAGGCAGTTCTAAGAGGAAAGTGTGCAGCTGTGAGTGCCTACAAAAGGAAACCAGAAAGATCCCAAATGGACAACCTGATGGTGCATCCCAAGGCCCTGGAAAAAGAAAAACAAACCAATTTCAAAACCAGTAGAGGAAGGAAATAATACCAGAGCCAAAATTAATGAAACTGAGTATGAAACAGGATAATAAAAAAGGATCAATGAAGTGGAGTTGGTTCTTTGAAAAGATAAAAAAGATTGATAAGCCCTTAAAAATTAACCAACAGAAAAAGAGAGAAAACCCAAATTAATAAATTAAAGATGAAAAAGGAGAAATCATCACAGACATCACAGACATACAGAAATTCAGGGAATCATTGAAGACTATTTTGAAAACTCATACTCCAATAAATCGGAACACCTAGAAGAAAAGGATACGTTTCTAGACACACATGACCTGCCAAATCAAGGGGACATAGAAAACCTAAAGAGGCCAATAACTTGCAATGAGATTAAAAACAATAATAAGAAGCTTTCCAACAAAGAAAAGCCCAGAACCACATGGATCTTTCAGCTGAATTTGACCAAACCTTTAAGGAAGAATTAAGCAAATGCTCCTCATGCTATTCTATGAAATAGAAAGTGATGGGACACTTCCTAATTCATTCTATGAAGCCAGTATCACACTCATACCAAAACCACATGAGGACACGTCAAGGAAAGAAAACTACAGACCAATACCCCAGATGAACTTAGGTACAAAAATTCTTTTAAAAATATTAGCAAGTTATATTCAACAATACATAAAGATTTTACATCATGATCAAGTTATGATGCAAAGATGCAAAGATGGTGTAACATATGCAAAACAATAAAATTCACCACAAAAATAGAATTATGGACAAAAATCACAGTCATCTCAATAGATTCAGAGAAGGTCTTCAACAAAATTCAGTACCCATTAATGATAAAAATATGAAGAAACTAGAGATAGAAGGAATTTACCTCTACATCATAAAGGCTATACATGACAAACTCAAGGCCAACATCTTGTGAGTGGCAAAAAATCGAAAGCATTTCCTTTAAAATCTGGGACAAGACAAAGATGTCCACTGTCATCACTCCCATTTAATATAGTGCTAGAAATTCTAGTCAGAAAAATTAGGCAAGAGAAGGAAATAAAAGGGATAAAAAGAGGAAAGGAAGAAGTCAAACTATTAATACAACATGATCCTTTACTTTAAAGATCCAGATTCTAGCACTGGAAGACTGCTAGAGCTAATATACAAATTCAGCAAAGTAGCAGGTTTAAAAAATCAACATGCAAAAATCAATAGCTTTCCTATGCACCAAGAACAAACCTGCTGAGAAAGAAATCAGGAAAATAATCCAATCATGAGAGCCTCAAATAATAAAATAAAACACCTAGGAATAAATCTAACCAAGGAAGTAAAGGCCCTCTACAGTGAAAAGTATAGAACATTGAAGGAAGAAAATGAAGAGAACATCAGAAGGTGGAAAGACTTTCCATGTTCATGGATAGGTAGAATTAATATCGTTTAAAAAGACCATACTACCAAAAGCAATATACAGATTCAATGTGATCCCCTTCAAAATACCAAAGATATTCTTCACAGATCTAGAGAAAATAGTCCAGAATTCACTAGGAAGAATACAAGACCAGAATAGTCAAAGCAATTCTGAGTCAAAAAAGCAATGCTGGAGACATCACAATACCTGGCTTCAAATTATATTACAGGGCTATAGTAACAAAAACTGCATGGTACTGGCATGAAGGCAGACACACAGATCAATGGTAGAGAAGAGAAGATAGAGACAAACCTACACAGGTGCTATGATCTGATTCTTGACAAAGGTACCAAAAACATACCTTGGAGAAAACAGTCCTTTTAACAAATGGTACTAGGAAAACTGGTTATCCACACGTAGAAGAATGAGACTAGATCCTTATCTCTCACCCAGCATGAAAGTCAATTCAAAATGGATCAAAAATCTAGGAATTAGACCAGAAACTATGCAACTCATAGAAAAAAACATAGAGTCAACACTCCAACACTCCAACATATAGGCACAGGCAATGACTTTCTCCATAGGCTCCCTAAAACTCAGAAGATAATGTGGGTTAATAAGTGGGATAATATCAAATTAAAAAGCTTCTGCATGTCAAAAAAAAATTAAGAATGTGAAGAAAGAACCTACAGAATGGGCGAAAATCATTGCTAGTTACTCTTCTGACATAGGATTAATATTCAAAATAAAGAATTCGAAAGCTTAACACCAAAAACAAAATAAATAAATAAACGGGCAAATGAACTAAACAGACACTAATCAAAAAGAGAACTACAAATGACCAACAAATATATGAAAAAAAACACTCAACATCCTTAGCAATCAGGGAAATGCAAATCAAAACTACACTGAGATTTCATCTCACTCTGATCAGACTAGCAGTCATCAGGAATACAAATAATAATAAATGCTGGAGAGGATGTGGAGAAAAAGAAACAATTTTCACACGATTGGTGAGATTGTAAATTAGTACAATCACCATGAAAATCAGTGTGGAGGATTCTGTGCCTCCAAAGACTAGGCACAGAACCACCACGTGACCCAGCTGTATCACTCCTCGGTGTTTATCCTGAAGAATTAAAGTCGTCTTACTATGGGGATATGTGCACACCCATGTTTACAGCAGCACAATTCACAACAGCCAAACTATGGAATCAGGCTGGGTGTCCATCAACAGATGAGTGGATAAAGAAAATGTATATAAACACAATGGAGTTTTATTCAGTCTTTAAAAAATAAAATTATGTCATTTTCAGGAAAATAAATGGAACCTGAGAACATTATGTTAAACAAAACAAGTCAAACACAGAAAGGATCGCATGTTTTCTTTCATATGTGGAAGATAAGGAGGAAAAAGGAAAAGGAAGGCAGGGGCAAGGTCTCATGAAAACTGAAACATCAGCAGAGTAGAGGGAAGGGACTAGGGCAAGAGAGGAGGAGAGGAAAAGGGAAATGCTGGACAATGGTACCGGCCAGATTATACTGCTACATTGTGTGCACGCACAATTATTTAACAACAAATCACAAAATCATGTACAACTATAATGCCCTAATAAACAATATCGAAAAAATAGGCTATGGGAAAAAATGATGTGGCTATGTCACTATGGTATTCTGATTGTGGTCCTTCTGGATAAGTGTCAAAGAGAAGGATACCTGGGTCGTACAGTGGTTCCATTCCTAGTCTTTGAGGACTCTTCATACTGCTTTCCAAAGTGGTTGTACTAATTTGCAGTCTCACCAGCAAGGTATGAGTGTACCTTCTCCCCAGCATCCTCACCAGCACTTACAATTCGTATTCCTGAAGATCGCCACACTGAACAGAGGGAGATGAAATCTCAGTGCAGTCTTGAGTCCCATTTTCCTAGTTGCTAAGGATGGTGAATGTTTTGCCGTATATCTGTTGTTCATTTGTGTTTCTTCTTTTGAGAGGTGTCTGTTTAGTTCTTTTGCCTACTTATTGATTGGGTTATTTGGGTTTTTTCTTCTTCTTTTTTTCAGTGTTAGGCTTTTTAAGTTTTTCATATATTCTGGATATTTATCTCCTGTCAGAGGAGTAGCTGGCAAAGATTTTCTCCTATTCTGTAGGCTCTCTCTTCTCACTCTTAATTATTTCCTTTGCTGTGCAGATGATTTTAATTTTACACCATCCCACTTACTGATTCTTAGTTTAGTTTTTTGAGCTTTGGGGGTCTTGTTAAGGAAGTCAGTACGTGTGCCAACATGTCGAAAAGTTCCTGTCCAATTCCTAAGCCTTTTAAGGCAGAGGGAACTTCATTATCATGACTATTGGGAAATATGACTGTTATCTAGTTTTGATTTCTCAGAAGGTTAAACAGTCTAGACTGTTTAAAGGTTAAACAGCTTGGTGACATCGAACTTCAGCATGAATGATTCTGATTTTTTGCATTAGTCTGAGGTGGCCCAAGCAGAAACCTGATCCACAACAATGGCCCCTTGTGATTTTTATTTTAAACACATCTTTAAATGTCTCTGCACAAATAGCTTTTAAAATACAAGGAGAAAAATATTTCCTATACAGGAAGAAGTTATACAGCACTTCAGTTAGGTGATAAAAATTAACCTCTGTGACGAGGGGCAGAGGGACACCATTTGTCTCCAGGTGGGAGAAAGGAGACAGGACACAACATCAGCGTGCAGAACACTAACTGCAGTTGCAAATCAGAATTCAACCCCCAGGAAAGGCCAGACAAGTCCCAAGGACTGTCTGGAAGGAGCAGAAGGGCCTTCGTTATTCAATAGCATGAGATACCTGAAGGCCAAGGAGAGTTGAGAAAAGTTCCCAATTAAAGAAGATTAAAGAGACACATAAACTAAATGCTAAGCATGATCCTGTGACTGGGTCCTAGGACAGTGGGAAAAGTAGCAAAAGACTTCATGGGGACAGGCAGTAAAACTAAGGTGCACATTGGACAAGCCACACAGTGAGAGAAAGATTAACTAACAGGATTCATGGTGAGAAGAAGTGTCCCAATGATACAGAGAATGAACTACACAGTTACCATATGTGTTTGTCAGGGTCCTCTGTGGAGAGCGCTGACAGGATGGGAGAGCAGTGACTGAGGTTGGGGGTCTCTGATGACCTCATGGCTGTGGCATGCCAGGTGCCTGGGAATGTTCCTGGGCAAGGGCACAGGATGCTCAACTGCTGTGGCAATGCCCTGCATGAGGAGGCTCTGTGCAAGAGTCCTATCAGCTCTGACCTCCATCTCAGGCACACAGCTCCTGGGAATAGAGGAATTCTTATGCTAGACAACAACAATGTCTCACCAGCTCCACTTCTCCTGAGCCTGCCCGCTTCACAGTAACTTGAGGGCTACACAGAGTTCCTAACATTGCACTTTGCAACTGTGGATCGCAACTGTGGAAAAGCTACGTAGATGTTTCTAGTACTGCAACTTTCTGAGCATGAAGAATAATGCTTGCATAGTCTTTAACCTGATAATGAGCATATATAAATAATGTGACTTGCAGAACTCTTTAGATCTGGATCTCCAACAGACAGCAGCACTCCACCTGATCCCAGCTTCATCTTCAAAATCTGTGTTTGTGAGTATTTATCTTCTAATCCCCCATTGCCACTCACTGGAACCCGCAAGTTAGGGTAAAGTACAGCCAAAGACTTCACTGGGACAGGTGACAAAACTAAGATACAATTACATGAACTGAAAGATGTGGCAAAAATTAAGATATACGATTCATGGTGAGAATAAAAATGTCCCAATGAGGCAGACAATAAACTACAGTCACCATATGTGTTTGTCAAGGTCTTCCAAAGGAACGGAACCAGCAGGAAGTGGTACAAGCAATCAGGAAATCTTGGCAATTCTAAAATCTGCAGAGCAGGCCAGAAACCCAGAAAGAGTTCAGCGCAAGTCTAAAGGCAGCCTGCAGGTAGACTTCCCTCTTCTTCTGAGGAAATTAGTCTTTTTCCATAAAGGCTTTCAACTGACTGAATGAGGCCCTCTCTCATCAGGGAAAGTATATCTAGCTTTACTAAAGGTTTACTGATTTAAATGTTAATGTCACCTAAAAAAAAATACCTTCACAGACACATCTAGAATAATGTTGGTCCCAATATCTGGGTTCCATGGCCCAGCTAAGTAGTCACACAAATTAACCATGCCTGAAGATGGCGGACTAGAGGTAGGCTGCGTTCCTTGTCGCTCCGCAATGCCAGATTCAAGCAGAGGATATCTGTTTCTTGGTGAGGCAGTTTTTGCTGCTTATCGATGCCCTGCTCTTTACCCCATTTGTCTGCTGTGATCACCTGCAATCTGCCAGCATATCGACACCTTTTTTGAGAGCAGATTGCTCACTGTCAGGCATCTATCATCCGCCTGGAAGTTCACTGTCACAGTACCTGCAGGTTTGATTACACGTGGCTGCCGCCATTTTGAGACAACAGCCAGGCCCCATAGGACCCCTGGCCAGACTGATTGAGCCCCGTCTCCAGGATCCCTCAGCCCGACCAATCACTCCCTGCCTCTGGGGCCCTCATATCGACTGACTACTCCCTGCTGCCAGGACCCCCAGACCAACTGACTGCACCCTATCACCGGGAACCCAGACTGACTGATCGCACCCGGCCTCCAGGATCCCACAACCACACCGAACACACCCGACCTCCAGGATCCCTGCCGGACCAACTGCATCCTGTCTCCAGGACCTCCAGCTGACCACGTCCACCCCTGAGCTGCAGCTCTCCATTTGCCAACACATTTGGAAGCCAGAACGGCCATCTTGGATAATCCTGGAAGCTGTAGCTCCCATCTTTAGGTGGGGCAAATCCCATCCTGAGACGCCTGCTGGAGGCTTGAAGCTCATTGTCAGGTACCTCTCATGCATCAGGTTACTGAACACTGGGAGGTTTCATTACTATATGACTCTTATACTGTAGATTTTCTTTTTTCTCCTTTTTAAAAAAAAATTTAAGTTTTTATTTCTTTACGTTTCTTGCTTTCTTTTCCTTTTGTTTACCTGTTCCCTCAGAGTAGCTTTCTCCCTTATTTACATGCTAACATCTGATTTCTTTTGATTACACTCTCACCCTTTCTATTTTCTAGAACTTTTGTATATTCTTTTATTATCCCATTAACAGCCATATTCTATATCCCTCTGCATCCTCTTTGTCCTCCATTAGAAACTGCAGACCTTATTGCAAACCTGTTTGTTTTACCAAAGATAACATTTGAACTCATTTTGTTTATTATGACAATTTTGTTATTGTCCCCATAGGGGCTATTTGGTCTGGGATTGAATACTGTCTGATTTGGGCACTGCTAATCTTGATCTCCCCTTAAAGAAAGGGTTTTGGAAACCTATAGGGCCACTATAAGCCTATAGGGGGAAATCTACAATACCCCAGATCTGCACTGCTAGAGGGGAAGATACATGAACAACATGAAAAAACAAGGGAAGAAAATGATCCAAACAAATCTAGATTCTATAGTAATAGAATCCAATGAGAGTATGTTAGAAGAAATGTCAGAAAAGGACTTCAGATTATACATGATTAAGATGATTCACGAAGCAAAGGATAAGATAAGAGAGCAAATGCAGGCAATGAATGATAATACCAATAAGCTGAAAGAGCACCTGCAGGAAGCAAAAGATCATTCCAACAAAGAGATAGAGATTCTCAAAAAAAAACCAAACAGAAATCCTTGAAATGAAGGAGACAATAAACCAAATAAAAAACTCAATGGAAAGCATCACCAACAGACTAGACCACTTGGAAAACAGAACCTCAGACAATGAAGACAAAATACTGAATCTTGAAAATAAAGTCACCCAAACAGAGAAGATGGTAAGAAATCATGAACAGAATCTCCAAGAACTATGGGACATCATGAAAAGACCAAATTTAAGAATTATTGGGATTGAGGAAGGCACAGAGATACAAATCAAAGGAATGAACAACCTATTCAATGAAATAATATCAGAAAATTTCCCAAACCTGAAGAATGAAATGGAAAATCAAATACAAGAGGCTTACAGAACACCAAATGCACAGAATCGCAACAGATCCACACCAAGGCACATTATAATGAAAATGCCTACCATTCAAAATAAAGATAGGATTTTGAAGGCCGTGAGAGAAAAGCATCAGATTACATATAGGGGGAAACCAATATGGATAGCAGCAGACTTCTCAACCAAGACTATAAAAGCTAGAAGGGCCTGGAACAACATATTTCAAGCTCTGAAAGAACATGGTTGCCAACCAAGAATCCTATAGCCAGCAAAACTAACCTTCAGATTTGAAGATGAAATAAAATCCTTCCATGTTAAGAAAAAGTTAAAAGAATTCACAAATAGAAAGCCTGCACTACAGAATGTTCTCAACAAAATATTCCATGAGGAGGAAATGAAAAACAACAATGGAGGTCAGCAAAGGGAGGAACTACCTTAGAGAAAAGCCAGTCAAAGGAGAAACCAAGCCAACTTAAAAGCCAAAAATAAGTCAAATGACTGGGAATACAAATCATTTCTCAGTAATAACCCTGAATGTTAATGGCCTAAACTCCTCAATCAAAAGACATAGACTGGCAGAATGGATTAAAAAGAAAGACCCAACAATATGCTGCCTGCAAGAGACTCATCTCATAGAAAAAGACATCCACAGACTACAGGTGAAAGGATGGGAAAAAACCTACCACGCACATGGACTCAGTAAAAAAGCAGGGGTTTCCATCCTTATATCTGATAAAGTGGACTTCAAGCCAAAGTTAGTCAGAAGGGATAAAGAAGGACATTTCATACTGCTTAAGGGAACCATAAATCAGGAAGACATAACGATAGTAAATATTTATGCCCCAAACAATGGTGCATCCCTGTACATCAAACAAATCCTTCTCAATTTCAAGAATCACATAGACCACAACACAATAATTCTGGGCAACTTTAACGCACCGCTGTCACCACTAGATAGATCTTCCAAACAAAATCCAACCAAAGAAACCATAGAACTCAATAACACAATCAATAACCTAGACTTAATAGACATATATAGAATATCCCATCCATCAACGAGCGGATACACTTTCTTCTCAGCAGCACATGGAACCTTCTCAAAAATAGACCATGTGTTATGCCACAAAGCAGCCCTTAAGAAATGCAAAAAAATAGAGATACTGTCTTGTGTTCTATCAGATCATAATGGACTGAAAGTAGAAATAAATGACAAAATAAAAAAAGAAAATTACTTCAACACTTGGAGACTAAATAATATGCTATTGAATGAAACATGGATAACAAAATACATCAGGGAGGAGATTAAAAAATTCTTAGAGGTCAATGAGAATGATGATACAACATATCAAAATCTCTGGGACACTATGAAAGCAGTACTAAGAGGAAAATTCATTGCATGGAGTGCATTCCAGAAAAGAATGAAAAGTCAACAATTAAATGACCTAACATTACAGCTCAAAGCCCTAGAAAAAGAAGAACAGAATAACAGCAAAAGTAGTAGAAGACAGGAAATAATTAAAATCAGAGCTGAAATCAATGAAATTGAAACAAAAGAAACTATTCAAAAAATTGACATAACAAAAAGTTGTTCTTTGAGAAAGTAAACAAAATATATAAACCCTTAGCCACACTAACAAAGAGAAGGAGAGAGAAGACTCAAATTACTGAAATACATGATGCAAAAGGAAATATCATGACAGACACCACTGAGATACAGAACATAAAGAGAAGCTACTTTGAAAATCTGTATTCCAACAAAATAGAAACTACAAAAGACATTGACAAATTTCTAGAGACATATGCTCCTCCCAAACTGAACCAGGAGGACATACACGATTTAAACAGATCACTATCAAGCAATGAAATAGAAGAAGCCATTAAAAATCTACCATCCAAGAAAAGCCCAGGACCAGACGGATTCTCAGCCGAGTTCTACAAGACCTTCAAAGAAGAACTCATTCCAATACTTCTCAAAGTATTCCAGGAAATAGAAAAGGAGGGTACCCTACCAAACTCATTCTATGAAGCTAATATCACCCTCATACCCAAACCAGGAAAAGACACATCAAGGAAAGAAAAATTTAGACCAATATCCTTGATGAATATAGATGCAAAGATCCTTAACAAAATATTGGCAAACTGTATCCAAAAACATATTAAGAAAATTGTGCACCACGATCAAGTAGGGTTCATTCCTGGAATGCAAGGATGGCTCAACATTCGTAAATGAATAAACATAATCCATCATGTCAATAGACTTAAGGATAAGAATCATATGGTCATTTCAATTGACACAGGAAAAGCATTTGACAAAATACAATACCCCTTCATGCTCAAAACACTAGAAAAAATAGTGATAGTAGGAACATACCTGAACATTGTAAAGGCTATTTATGCTAAGCCCATGGCCAACATCATTCTTAATGGAGAAAAACTGAAACCATTCCCTTTAAAAACGGGAACAAGACAGGGATGTCCTCTTTCACCACTTCTATTCAACATTGTCCTTGAAACTCTAGCCAGAGCAATTATATAATAAAGAAATTAAAGGGATACGAATAGGAAAAGAGGAACTTAAGCTGTCACTATTTGCAGATGACATGATTCTATATTTAGAGGATCCAAAAACCTCCTCCAGAAAACTTCTAGACCTCATCAATGAATTCAGCAAAATAGCAGGCTATAAAATCAACAAGCATAAATCTACAGCATTTTTATACGCAAGTGATGAAACAGCTGAAAGGGAAATGAGGAAAACAACTCCATTTGCAATAGCCTCAAAAAAAAATAAAATACTTGGGTATCAATCTAACCAAAGAGGTAAAAGATCTCTACAATGAAAACTACAAAACATTGAAGAAAGAAATTAAGGAAAACCTTAGAAGATGGAAAGATCTCCCATGTTCTTGGATAGGCAGAATTAATATTATCAAAATGGCCATACTACCAAAAGTGCTATACAGATTCAATGCAATTCCAATTAAAATCCCAATGACGTACCTCACAGAAATAGAGCAAGCAATCATGAAATTCATCTGGAAGAATAAGAAACCCAGAATAGCTAAAGCAATCCTTAGCAGGAAGAACGAAACAGGGGGTATCACAATACCAGAAGTTCAACTATACTACAAAGCAATAGTAACAAAAACAGCATGGTATTGGCACCAAAATAGACAGGTAGATCAATGGTACAGAATAGAGGACACAGACACAAACCCAAATAAATACAGTTTTCTAACACTAGACAAAGGTGCCAAAAACAGGCAATAGAGAAAAGATAGCCTCTTCAACAAATGGTGCTTGGAAAACTGGAAATCCATATGCAACAGAATGAAACTAAACCCCTATCTCTCAACCTGCACAAAACTCAACTCACAATGGATCAAGGACCTTGAAATCAGACCAGAGACCCTGCATCTTATAGAACAAAAAGTAGGTTCAAATCTTCACCTTGTTGGCTTAGGATCAGACTTCCTTAACAGGACTCCCATAGCACAAGAAATAAAAGCAAGAATCAATAACTGGGATAGATTCAAACTAAATAGCTTTCTCTCAGCAAAGGAAACTATCAGCAATGCGAAGAGAGAGCCTACAGAGTGGGAGAATATCTTTGCCACTCATACTTCAGATAGAGCACTAATTTCCAGAATATATAAAGAACTCAAAAAACTCTACACCAAGAATACAAATAACCCAATCAACAAATGGGCTAAGGAAATGAACAGACACTTCACAGAAGAAGATCTACAAGCAATCAACAAACATATGAAAAAATGTTCACCATCTTTAGTAATAAGAGAAATGCAAATCAAAACTACACTAAGATTCCATCTCACCCCAATTAGAATGGTGCTTATCAAGAATACAAGCAACAATAAGTGTTGGAGAGGACATGGGGAAAAAGGTACACTCATACATCGCTGGTGGGGCTGCAAATTAGTGCAGCCACTCTGGAAAGTAGTGTGGAGATTCCTCAGAAAACTTGGAATGGACCTACCATTTGACCCAGCTATCCCACTCCTCGGCCTATACCCAAAGGACTTAAAATCAGCACACTACAGAGATACAGCCACATCAATGTTCATAGCGGTTCAATTCACAATAGCCAGACTATGGAACCAACCTAGATGCCCTTCAATTGATGAATGGATAAAGAAACTGTGGTATATATATACAATGGAATATTACTACGCCATAAAGAATAATAAAATTATGGCATTTGCAGGCAAATGGATGAAATTGGAGAATATCATGCTAAGTGAGATAAGCCAATCTCAAAAATCCAAAAGAGGAATGATCTCACTGATAAGCGGATGATGACACTTAATGGGGGGGGGGTGGGAGGGGGACAAGAATGGAGGAAGGAAGGACTGTAGAGAGGGAAAAGAGAGGTGGGAGGGTTGGGGGAGAAGGAAAAAAATAACGGAATGAATCAAACATCATTACTCTATGTAAATATATGAATATGCAAATGGTATGCTGTTACTCCATGTACAAACTGAAACAACATGTATCCCATTTGTTTACAATAAAAATAAATTTAAAAAAATAATAATAAAAAAAATAAAAAGGGAAAAAAAATTAACCATGCCTTATATTGAAACAAAGCAGAGCCTGATGTTAAGCATGGCCTTCCATGTTAAGCACAGCAGCTGGCAAGCACAGTCCTCAGGGAGGCATAGGAGTGTCATTGAACATGTCTTCCATACACCTGGATCCCAGCAGCTGGGGAGGCTGGGGCAGGAGGATTTCAAGTTTGAGGCCAGCTTCACCAACTTAGTGAGGTCCTAAGCAACCTATCAAGATCCTATCTCAAAATAAAAAATAAAAAGGGCTGGCAATGTGGCTCAGTGGTTAATGACCGGTATCCACCTCCCCCAAAATGACTTCCTCTAGAGAGGACATAAAGGAAAGAGGAGTGGGGAGAGGAGGAAGGGACACCATGTTCTCCAATGTTTGTATCAAAACACAATGTGTCGCTTCCCCAAGAAGAGCAGAACCTGGGGCTCCGTGGTGCATGGGTGAGAGGCCAACACAGCAGCACCTGAGATGTCATGCCTTGAGCTGGGAAGGGTCTGTGATGGGCTGACAGCTCTGGATGTCATAGGCCAGACTCTAAGGGAAATGACTAAATAGCCTCCATTTTGCTCTGAGACTCCATGTTATGTAGGAAATAAGCTTCTCCCATGGGAACACCCCGCCTCTGTGCCCATCATCAGTTATTTGGTGTGACGTGTTTAACAATATAAAATGACAATTCCTATGTAATGAAAAATTGCTCTCTTTTGATCTCTAGTGCTCCTAACTAGTGTACCATGTAGCAGTACTTGTGTGGCTGTTAGTAACCATTCTTTAGTTTGTACCTAGGTGACCCACTCCACTCCCCCCTCTGTCAATGATCTCATGATGTTAATGTGTAATTTTGAATCATAGCAACAGGCACTTATGATTAATGTAATTTTTGGTATAAGAACCCCTAACCCTGTGGTCAGGGCTGTTCTCTCAATAGCCATTTTTGGGGGCATTGTATGAGACAATCAGCTGGCCAGCTTAATAAAGACTCTCAAATTTGGACTTCTCAGTGGTGATCGGTCTGTTCTTAAGTTGTGCCCCATAACAGTACACAGCATCAGAAGACAACAATTCTGCAAGTAAAATACAGAAATGGAAGCCACCAAACATTCCCCTTTCAGTTCATCTCAACGAGTGAGGCATTTGAAAAGTACGGCCGCGCCAGGTGATTCTCGGGAACTGTTAACACGGGGTGCTTCTCTGATGTGGGAAGGGCGACAGCATGGCACAGCAACCAAGGGCGTGGCTGTGAAGTCACAGAAGCCGGAACACAGGTCCCCGCTGGGTGGCCTGTGGGCTGCACGCTGGATGAGTCACCCAACACCTCCAAGCCCAGATAAATGTGGTCAAGCCATTACTACCCATCAGCCATTTCATGACACCACTTTCTTTTCTGAAATGCATACATATAGGGAAAAAAGTTGGGAATATGTTTTTAAAAATATGTTTTTGTGGGTTTTCCATACTGACCAAGCACTGCTGTAGGAAAAACATAATTGTAATTAGCTAAAGAAGCTTAAAAGTATGTGTTCAAATGGAGTTTTATTCAGCTGTAAAGAAAAGTGAAATTATAGCATTTGCAGGAAAATGGATGGAGCTGGAGACCATTGTGTTAGGTGAAATAAGTAACTCAGAAGGTCAAGGGTCGTATGTTTTCTCTCATCTGTGGAAGCTAGAGAGGAAAAAGGAGAACAAAGTTTGGGGAGGATCTCCTAAAAACCAAAGAGAGGTCAGTAGACGAAAGGAACCAAGGGGCGGGAGGCAGAGAGGAGGCGAGAGGTACTAGGAGTGACATCAGCCAAATCAGGCTGCTACGTTGAATATGGTGTGCGTGCTGTATGCATGTGTAACAACAAACCCCACCAATATGTACAACCATAATGCACCAATTAAAAAACGTGGGGGGAAAAGTATGTGTCCATATAGAAAGTCCCAGAAGAATATCCTAAAGAGTTATCACAGTTACATCCACAGGTTGGGACTGGTAGGAAGGGAGGAGGCAAGAAAATACACTTTTTTGCTTTATGCATTTATACAATATCTGAACATTTTGACAAGTGTGTATATGTTATTGCTTTTCTATTCCAAAAATAAATAAATAAAGGGGAAATATAAAAGAAATTCGATTAGCATCTGCCACAGGGCTTCGGTGACTCAGGGCGCTTGCAGCAAATGACGGCCTTGACCATCCTGCCTTCCTTAATTGAGTTCTCTGAAAGGATTCAACATCACGCAGGCATTTTTCTCCCTGAAATGCTCAGCTTTAACAAAATTCTGAGTAGAAGAATGACCATGAGTCACAATTACAGGAAGGTTTTATAAATATCACGTAAAAAGTGCCGACGGCAACGTGGCTGGAGTTGGCACACGTGGCCATGCTTCACTCAGCCGTGGGGAGGTGAGGGGACGGCAAGATGCCAAGGGGTCATTTTGTCCACGGTCCACATCCAGAATCTTTGGATAAGTCCTCACTTCTGGTCACACGAGTCACAGCGTCACCACAACCATGTTCAGGGGCACCACCAGGCATGGGAGGGAAGTAAATCCAAAAAACACATAAGAAAGATGGGCAGTGTCACTCAGTGTTAGCCAGATACTGTTGCCTGCCAAAGGAAACGAGTCGGAGGCAGAGAAGGGCTAGAGACATGCCAGCAGGCAGGCTAGTGTGGCTCGTGGCAGAGCACATGCCTGGCACATGTGGGGCCCTGGGCACCATGAAACACAAAGGAGGAGGAGGGAACTGAAAATGAAATAAAAAAATAAGCTTTCCAAGCAGGCTGTACAGGACAATAACTCCAAAGATGAATACAGTGAAATTCAAGGAAGATCAAACTAGAGGAGGGAATTAAAGCGCCTGCCTAACTTATTGCTTGAAACTAAGAAAAGGATATATTTGAAACAACCTGTTTTTATTGTATCAGTTCAGAGAAGCATTGCGCCAGCATTAGCTCTGATAATTAAGACTATGCAGCAACAATGAAAAATTCCCGTACAAAACAAAAAGATGCAAACCCTCAAAGTGTAGCTCTGAGGTATTTAGTTCAGGAGAATATGCCTAGGAATCCCAAGGACCAGGAGGAAACAGTCCTACTCACTGGGCGCCTGTGGGGGACCCTGTCTGTGCCTTGGGTGTTCAATGTCACTGTCATTTAAAACTACAATTATCACAAGAAGGGGATCCAATGAGGGCCAGCTGACCAATGAGGACGCTGAGTCATGGGAGGATTAAAAGCCAGCCCATGTGTCTTAGTCAGCTTTTTTGCTGCTGTGACTAAAACACTTGACCCACACAACTGAAGAGGAGGAAAATCTTATGTAAGGGCTCACAGTTTCAGAGGTTTCAGTCCATATACAGCCCACTCCATCATGGCGGAAGAGTATGGCAGAGGGAAGCAGCTCATGTGTTGATCAAGAAGCAGAGAGAGATTCCACTTGCCAGATACAAATATCTACCCCAAAGCCACGCCCCCAACTCCCACCTCCTCCAGCCACAGCCTACCAGCCTTCAGTTACCACTCAGTTAATCCCCATCAGGGGATTAATTCACTGATTGGGTTAAGGTTCTCACAACCCAATCATTTCTCCTCTGAACTTGCTTGCATTGTCTCACATGTGAGCTTTTGGGGGAAACCTCATATCCAAAACCATAATACCATGTCATATAACTTATTACAAGAAATGGAAATCTCACTGGGTGTGGTGGCCACATGTGTAATCCCAGTGGCTTGGGAGGCTGAGACAAGAGGACTGCAAGTTCCAGGCCAGCCTCAGCAACTTAGCACACTTTTTTCCTAACCTCCCCCGTGATCTGGAACTGGGGATTGCAAAATTAGAGAAACACGCATATAGTTCTCTGTAACTTTTTTTAAGGACATTGCATTGTGTTGCAAAAATCCGAATATGTTTATTTCTTGGGGTTTTTTACATACATTTTACATTTTAATATGTGGAACCACTGGAAATTTATAACACATTAATTTGTGAGGAGTGTTTTAAGTATGTTGTCATTGTCTCCATTGTCTTCACTTTGACTAGAGCCTATTATCATAGAAACGGTAAAATTTATTGTGTGGGTTGCTAATAAATAAATAAATAAAAAGGGGATGGATGTGGCTCAGTGGTTAAGCAACCCTGGGTTCAATCCCCAGTACCTAAATAAATAATACAAAGAAGTGGAAATCTCGACACAGCTCTGTCTGATACAGTAAGAATGAACCAGAAGAGGATTCTTTTAATTTCAAGAGTGACTCTTACTTTCCAAAGACCCATATAAACAAAACCTAATGCATCTCTTTATTGTTCATGAATTGATTTTGAATCCCAGCCCTCTTTTGACTGACTGGTAAGAACCTCAGCTCTGACTGCGTGCAGTTAAAATGCCACCTCTGTCCTCCCACCACCTGCTTCCCCAGAGGGGTGTACAGATGTGGGGAACTCGCCAGCAGCGGCTGCGCAGCTGCCTGTAGGGACTGTCATCTGTCTACAGTAGCTACAGCTAAGAAGACCCTTCCTGGCCCTGCTGTGGTCAGATTCCTTTGCTATACTCCAGATCCACATGCCAACAGAGGGGCCAGGAATCTCTGCCACTGTGGCTAGCCCTCCGCCTGGCCGGTACCCTCCCTGGAACAAACACAGCCTTCTCTCTGATCCTCTGCAAGGTTCTACTATACCCGGGGTTTCCAAGGAGCAGGGCTGGACCCCACTGCTCTGAGAACCAAGGCTTTTTTCCTCCTGACCCAGGCTACAGGATGTCTTCTTAAACCTGGAAAACTTTTTTTTTATCCCTTTTACTATTTCTCCTATCAGCATTCCCTCTCTCCTGTACTTTCTACTATTAGAAACTACCATTCTTCATTTTCAGAGGCTTAGGCCTAAAGCCTCAAAGTCAAAGAGCTTCCAGATCTAAAATAATTTTAAACTTAATACCTCAAAAAATTATCCTGCTTATTGTCTCCACTGTATACATTATAAAAACTCTAAAAGCATTTTAACTTAATAATTTAGACCTGGTTCCTTGGTTAGGATTCTTTGAGGTTATAAGTGACACAGGGGGAAACCTAGCTGAAACAGATTGTATTGCTTGTATAACTAAAAAGGGCAGATTTGGCTTTAGGTCCAATTCACTACCAATTCGGACACTGCCACAGAAATCTGGTTCCTCCTCATCTGTGGAGACTGCCACACATGCTAGCAAGATGGCAGCAGCCTGCAGTCAACTTGTCTCCAGGTTCAAATACAAGCAGTTTCTTTCCCAGGATGCCCAGCTTGAGACTCCTTGCATTTCATTGGCTCTTAATGGGTCACATGCCCATCCCCAAAGCAATCACTAAGGCCCAGAAGTTATGAGGTGTTGATGGACCTGTGTCTAGGTCAAGCACTTCCCTGCGAGCTGTGGATGCAGCTGGCCCTACCACAGAGGCATGCAGAGAGCAGCGGAGTGCCAAAAGAAATCCGAAACAGGAAGAGATGGGTGCTGAGACACGAGCATGTCCTTTACAAGGCACTTGCCAAACACAGCTGATTAAAAGGAGCTTACCAGTTTTTAAACAAGTGCAGAAAGAGAGCCCTTCAGCAATGACAACATGTTCCAGCATCATAATTCAGTCAGCACTGGCTGTATAATTTGGTACAACCAGTGCAAAACAAAAATGTGAGGCGTCTTGTTCGAAAAGTAGGGGGAACTTGCTATTCAAGCTACTGGAAGTCCTTTTGTCTTGTGGTCTCTCCGTTTGTCCTGGTGACTTCTATTTAGTATGTTGTTCCAAACAAAGAAAACTTATGATTTTAAACTTGGGGCATGAATTTTGAATTACTGGCATTAATTTTACCTCTTATTTGTAAATCATGTGCTGTCAGTTTAAATGCAAATATGAAAGCATTTAAGTTGTATATCACCAAATTTACACAATTTGTATTTTGTAGCTCATGTTTGCATATGAATGTTATTCCTATCAGAACGATAGAAATGCTGCACAAGACTAACTAGGATGTTTTTGTTTCACATCTTGATACACCCACACTCTCCCAGCCTGTCCGCCTTCCGCTTATGAGGAGCAGGAAGGTTGAGAGAAAAAACAATTCTGAGCTGCCCTGTCAATCTTGTCATCCTATGTCACTGTTTACAGAATAAGTAACTGACTAATACAGGGAAGAAAAAACAAACAGAAGTATGACACTGTCCCGTGGTGCCTGGCATCTCTTAGGACAATGCTGCCTTCTTTCTGCCTTCAAAGCAACTTCTGGTTGGAAAACAGAAATCAGCCTCCCGGGCCGTCAGCATCGGGCTTAGCGGTGGATACAAAGTGACCGTTTTCTCTTTGCGTCTCACTGAACTGTGGAGCACGGCAGTCTGCTAGGGTGTCTGTGTGCAGAAAGTCCTGAAAGCTGCGCACAAGCGAGGCGGTTTGGAACTGCTGTCTGTGGCACTGCTGGTATCTCCTCTGCTCACACACACACTTCAGTGTCCCTGCAGGGTCCGCTTACAAAACACAGGTTCCAAGACAAACCTGTTACACATTTTAGGATGGCCAGGGCAGGGCCAGGAGCTACACACAGTGCCCCTTGGAGCCACCCTGGGAGCTGCACGGGGCGCCTGCTGGGGAGCTGGCCCTGACCGCAGAAGGCAAGCCTTCCAGGTGTAACACACACGTTCTCTATTATTCTGGATATTTTCAGCCCCATCAGCATCACCCAAAATAGAAAACTAAAAGCTGTATAAAAGAGGACGTTGAACCTCACAATACTGCCTATCTGCTGATGAGATGTCGTTCTGCTCCTTAGTGCCTCTTTTATATCCATCATCACTGAGTTGGTACAGACTGAGCTGCCTGTTTGTTTTCTCATGGATAAATGTCCAGAATTGCATCAAAAGCCACCTTGTATACATTTGCTGGAGAAGTTTACTAAGGGAGACAGGTCCAGAAATCAAGGCCTGGTGGTCTGTGGCTGATTGCTGGTTCACAAAGGAATGAGTCATAATGAAACAAAGAAGCTTTTGTTTATGAAGCACTTATGCCAGTAACTGTCCCAAACAGTTTACAAATATTCTTATTAATCCCCAAGACAACCCTAAAAGGCAAGAAACAATCGCCAACCCCCATGGTACAGATGGGTAAGCTGAGGGAACGGAGGTTGAACAACCCCTGGCTGTATAGCTAGTAGGCAGGTACAGTGGTCAAGAAAGTCCATATTGTGTGATAACTAATCTAGTTTTTCTCACCAGGCAAACCCAACCCACCCAGAAGAGGAGCTTTCCCCAGCTCCTCTGAAACCCCTGGAGGATTCCTCCAGCCCACTGGTTCTCTGGTTGTCACTGTCAAAACCTGGGCCACCTCAATATGTCTGGATGCCCTGACCTCACCCCAGACCAGTGAACCCGAACATGGGGAGCGAGTCTGATCCAGGCCCCAGGAGCCTGTGAAACTCTTCAGGTGGCTGCAATGACTGCTGAGGCTGAAAACCAGCAGGTGCCAACCTGTCTTCCTGACTGGTTCCCAAGGAAAAGTGGAACCCATACTAGGAATGGCTTATATTTTAATGTAATTGCCTTCCTCCTCCTCCTCCTCCTCCTCTTTTGCTTCTTTTAAAGGAAAATGTTCATTGCACCAGAAATAGTTCTAACCTGACATTAATGGTACCTGGGGTAAGAGTACAAATTGAAGTTCACATACACTAAGTCTCAATATTTATGTTATCAATCAAGGTAACAAACTGTTAAATAAAATGAGTTTCTATTGTCCTACCTTTTGCCAAATACATCCACCTAACAAAAAAAAAAATGGGAAAAAAATGTGCAATACAAGAGTTGATGCAAATAACTATGGATGAGAACATTCAAAATAAATTACATTTTTTTTGCCCAGAACCATCCCTTGCTCTGTGGTAGAGTGGAAATGGGAGATGATCTCGCACAAACTTCCTTCGGCCCGCAGGGGTCACCAGTGTGGGCTCCCTCATCCTCCTCTCCTGGACCACGAAACCCACAGACATTTTTTTTTTTTTCCTTCTTTCTGAGAAGGCAGTTCTTTCATCCCCCACAAGGTTAAAGCACGAGCCATTCCAGCACCCTAAAGCACCGTTCACAGGTCACAAGACTTCCCCTTACCCCTTTCTGCTAACAGGAATCCAGATTCCCACTCCCACTGACACACGCGGACCTTGTCCCCTTTCTTCCCACCCATTCCAGACTCAATCCTACACCCTGAAGGGCCTTGGCCACCCCTCAGGCTGAGGGGGCACCTGTGGATGGTACACTGTGGGAAAATGGGCCGGCAGCCCTAGGAGGTTCGGAACATGTGAGCAGGGAATTCCTCCCGGGGTCCTGCACCTGAAGGCGTGTGGAAGAGAGGGCCTGGGTGAGGGTGGGCACGTGCACCTGGCTCCCTGGACTCTGCCCCAAGGCAGCCGAGGGAGGGTCAGAGTGGAGTCCTGCCTGGGGTGACCGACGCTGAGTACAGGGGCCATCCTTGCCAGCTCTGAGGTCGGTGCTAGGCCGAGTCCTGCCTGACACACGCCAACTCCCTCGGGTCTTGCAAGGAACTGTGAACAGCGGGGGACCCCTCACGCTCTGTGCCCTTTGGGTGGGCAGAGTGGAACTGAGCTCCAGCTCTGCAGGAAGCCTGCGGTCTCCTCTCCCTGCCACACTAGCTGCACCCTCGGGGTGGGCCCCAGCAAAGCCCAGCTACCTTCCCGTTTCCGCCCCACGTGATCTCTCAGCTCTGACCTCACGTGGTCACCAACCCCATCCACTGAACAGGGCGTGCTGACCACAAGGACACCAGGGTCAGCCTCTGACCACGTCAAGCTCTCAGATCTCACGTGCTCATTCCAATGCTTTCCTGAGACATTCCTGCCTGAGGGGCCCTCTGAGCGTCCTGCCCCCCACTCTTGCCCTCCCTCCCCTCCATGATCACGCTCCTCCCTGGAGGAGAGAAAGGCCACCTCCCCCACCCCACATTTACTACAGTGGTTGTCCCCAAGCAGGAAGACCTCGGGGGCATCAGGCAAGCAGCCCACTCCAAACACTGAAGGATGTGTTGAGAGAATTGGGGGACGTGCAGTCTTCCTCAAGTCCAGGAGCGACTTCCATTTCTTTGCTTTCAACAACATCATACCAGACCTAATTGAGTTGTCAGCTCATAGATCATTAAAAATAAATTTGTGACAAATCACCATGTGATTTTTGGCATAAAACTCAGAAGAAACATAAATGATGGAGAGCCACTGCTACAGCACACTCTTTTATTCCCATTAGCTCACTTATGTGTGAATGAGGTATCTCAGCATTTACACCTCAGAAAAATGAAAAGCAAGAACAGAGTCAATGCTGAACCCCATGTCATCAGAGCAATAAGGGAGCTGCATTTAAGCAGCCTGGTTTTAAAAGCCCTATCCATCTTATTAAGAGATTCAATCCAAAAATGTTACTTTTATGCTCAATAATTATTTCTCCTGGCTTTTAATGAGCTTTCATTATCCAGCTCAATTATATTAATAATAGTTTTATTTCAACCCGGAAGATTATTTTAGGCACTGAAAGTTTTATAGTGCCAAGAAAACAGATTTTTGCTTCAATGTCTATGTTTGCTTGCACAAAATCATGATCAATAAAAGTCTTTGAAGCATAAATACATATTTTATCAGAATAAAACTGCAGAAATAGAAAGGAAATCAGAAATTCAAGGAGAAGGGAGACAATATAAAAATTTAAAGAATTTTTCATACATTTAAAAATAAATGGACTTGGATATAATTTTTTAACATCTTGTAATTTTTATAACATCATTATTTCAAAACATCAATATTTATAATATGCCAAAAGTGATCTTCTTCACAACTATTTAAATTTGCAGAGGAAAATTTTTGAATGTCAACTTTAAAATGCATAAAGGTAAATAATGTTATGGCCTGAAAATGTCCCCCCAGAACTCCTGTGTTGAGATTCTGACCCCAGTGGGATTGCATTAGGAGGTGGGGCTCTTGGAGAAAATTAGGCCATGAGATTGTCCCTCGGGAAGGAGCCCTCACTAGGCCAGGCCGTGTGGACACCTCAGCACAGACCTCTAGCCTCCAGAGTGGAGAGAATGAATGTCTGTTGTTTGGAAGCCATTCAGTCTGTGGTACTTTGTTATAGCAGTCTGACTAAGCCACAGTTTTTCTGAATAATTTGGGGGTGACAGCACAGGAAAAGACTGCCGTTTACTTGACTGCCAGGCCCCCAATGGAGATACACTCTGGTTTCAATACCTCTGTTCAACTGTTACGTTGTTTTGATTTCTCCCTGGCTGCCTCCTCTCCAACTGGACTTGAAGCAGAGTCACATACTTCTTTGTGTCCCATCCTCTAAGAAGAGAGCCAAACCCAACTCCAGCATCTCGATTCCTCCCTTAGATGGAGGTGTGAGCTGAGTGTCCAGCAGGTTACCTCGTGAGCACCGTGGGTACTGGCGAAAGCCCTTCAGGGCTTAATTTCCTCATGGGGGAAATAGAGACAGGATCATGTTCCTCCTGTGTCTCTTATAGGATGTTTGTAAGGCTCAGATAGGACCAACTTTTCTCCTTGTTTTAACACCAATTTTTCAAGTCTTAGTTTGCATCTTATTTGCTTGTTCTAGGGTCAGAAAATCCCCCCAAATCATAATTGAAACACTTTCCCCCAAAAAAAGCAATAAACCTCAAAAAAAAATGCATTTATTCCATCTTGTACAATGAGCTGAATATGGTTCAAAATCCCATCTCAAAATTCCCTATCACTCTATAGCCATCTGATATTTGACAAAGGTGCCAAAAATATATCTTGGAGAAAAGACAGCCTTTTAACAAATCTGCTGGGAAAACTGGATGACTACTTGTGAAAACTGAACTTTCACCCTGCACAAAACTCAAATCAAAATGGGTCAGAGACATAGGACTCAGACGAGAAACCATTCAACTGCTGGGAGAAAACCCAGGTCAGCACTCACATGCAGGTGCTGGCACGGACTTCCTTCACAGGACCCCCAAAGCACAAGAAAGAAGACCAGCAATCACTAAGTGGGATGCATCAAACTAAAAAGCTTCTGCAGAGAAGGAAGCAATCAGCACGAAGAGAGCCTACGACTGGGGGAAGCTCGGCCAGACACTCCTCCAGTAGGGGATCAATATTCAGAATACAAAGAACTCAAAACACTTAACACAAAAAAAGCCTAATCAATAAATTGGCAAAAGAACTAAACAGAAACTTCCCAATAGAAAAAACACAAAATGACAATAAATACATGAAAAAATGTTCACCATCTCCAGCAATCAGGGAAATGCAAATCAAAACTACACTAAGATTCCCTTCCCTCCAGTCAGAACGGCAATCATCAAGAACACAAACGACAATGAGTGCTGGCCAGTTTGTGGGGAGAGAGGTGTACTTATGCCTTTTGGTGGGACTGAAGACTAGTAAAATCACTCTGGAAAGCAGTTTAGAGATTCCTCAAAAAACTAGGTATGGAGCCTCCATATGACCTACCTATTCCACTCCTGGGTATTTTCCCAAAAGATGTAAAATCAGCATACTACAGCAACACAGTCACATCAATGTTTATAGCAGGTTCAACTGACAGTAGCAAAATTATGAAAATCAATATGTGTATATATATATATGTGTGTGTGTGTGTATACATACAAGTACACATACACATGCACACACGATGGAATTCTACTCATTCATTAAAAGGAATGAAATTATGGCATTTGCTGGTAAACGGATGGAAATGGAGAATATCATGCTAAGTGAAATTAGCTCAAAGGTCAAATGTGTTCTCTCATACGCAGAAGCTAGAGTAAAATAAAGAATAGGGGAAGGGAAGGATAAAATTACATAAAGAGCCAATCAAATATAAATTAAGAGAGCAGCAAAAGGATGTCTAGTAAAGAAAGGAGAAGGGGAGCAGGGATCATGAACTGAATGTCTAGCAGCATAGGGAAAGGAGGGAAAAGAGGGGTCATGAACTGAAATCGATTTCCATGCAAACTCATAAGTTTGTTGGGATGAACCCAAGTACTGGGTATAAACATTAAGCTCTAATAAAAAATTTTTAAAACACTCTGTTCCCACTAATTGAGCTGCAAGGCTGCATTCCCTCCATGTGTTTGACTTGAGCGTGGAGTACATTGGCTGCTGAGTGCTTGAGAACACCTCCCTCCACGGAGGCAGATCACCACACACGAGATCCTGCCAAGAGGAAGGAAAAGCCATACTCTCCTTGGACTCCTGAAGGAATACTTGGACCCCTGGACCTGAAGAGCGACTCCCATCCAGGAGTCAGATTGGAACCCAGGAGAGGGAGAGGTTGGCCAGAGGAGGGAGGCCATAGCTAAGTTCCAGGTCTGCCTTGGCTCATGCAGAAGTCCCCCTCACCGTTAGCACAGCCGGCCCTCAGGTAGAGCACCTCAGGGCTCCTGGGACACACACGTCCCTGCTCTGATTTGTCTCATCCCAACAATCCAACAGGTCCGGACGCCCCTCTGAGTCCCAAATGTGGGTTTGGCATCAAGTCAGTTCCGTGCTAACTGGGATGCATTACAGAGGTCTGATCTCAAAGTGGAAGTAGGAAAATGGTTGGAAGATCTTCTGGGTGCAAAGTCAGAGCGTGGCTCTCCGCAGCTCTGGGTCAGATGTAATAGCAGGGTTACCAGCCAGGGACTGGCTGCATTCCATCCTCACAGCAGATGCCAGAGCCTCCAGGGAGACCTCTGCTCTCGATTGCTATGCCAGGGGAATATCAGTGGTGAACATTTATGTGCACACCCCATGCTCCTGCAAGCTTCTTTCTGAAAATTTATCCTAGAGAAATAATCAGGCAATTAAGATTTCTGCACAAGAATATTCATCATATTGGTATATATCATTTTGGAATTCCAAAACTCCTAGATATCTAACTATAGCAAAAATCAAAGTAGTTATGATCCATCCATGAATTAGTGTCATACAACCTTTAAAATCAAGTTTAAAAAATATTTAAATGTGGGGAAATGCTCATACAGAATGTAGCTCAGTGGTAAAGTGCTTACCCAGCATGCACAGGCCCTGGGCTCAGTCCCCAGAGTTGAAAAAATAATAACAACAATTAATTTTGAAAGAAGAACGTTGGCAGGAAATTAATTGGATAAAATCACTTGGGATGTAGTTCTGGCAATCCACTGCTGGGTATTTAGCCAAGAAATATGAAAACAAATTCTCATAATACTTACACAGGGATGTCCACAGCAGCTTGACTCCTAATAGCTGAAAACTGACAACAGCCAAGGCGCCCATCACAGGGCTGGAAAACCAGCCGTGACGTGTACATCCAGAGGAAGGGCATGCAGCAATAACAAGGGACAAACCACCAACCAAGCACAGTACAGACGAGTCTCAGAAGCCCTGTGCTGAGGGCAAGAAGCTTTCACAAAGCCTTGTGCACTGTCTGGTCCCACTCCATGAGTTCTAGAACAGGTCAACCCACCAAAGATGAGAAGTCACAAGTCGCCTTGGAAGAGGGTGGAGGAAGGAATACACTGGACAAGCCTAGTGGACCTTTGTTGGGAGGTGAAAACATTGACAGGCATTTGGGTAACAGAAGTGCTTTTTTTTTTTTTTCCAAAACTTAGGAAATTCAATTCAACACCCACTATATATAAACTTTACCTCATAAAAATCTTTAAAATATTAAGCTCTAATTAATCTATGTATACTGAAGTATTTAGAGGGAAGTATACAGATATATGTAGGTTATTTTGAATTGCACCAAAACCTAAGATATATTAGGAAATGGAGAGAGAGATGGATGCATCTCAAAATAGAATAATAAAGCACTAGTGGAAGAACTTAGACTGGAAGTATACAGATGCTCACTGTAAAATTCTTCCAACTTTCCTGCATATTTTTAAATTTTCATAATAAAATGTTGGAAATAAAACCATAGTACATAGGAAAATTGCAATTTTGGCACAAAAGAAGAAATATTTGCATATGTATTTACTTGTCTAGAAAAAGAAACTACTGGAAAGGAATAAATCAAAACTTGAAACAGTTTGTTGATGGATGACATTTATAAGCAATAATTTCTGTCTTTACACTTTTTCAACCTATCTAAAATAAAAATGTATTATATTCCAATTATAAAAGTAAAAATAATTGGATTTTTGTAGTGCTCTCAGGTAATCAAGCACTGGTGAGCTTGCTGAAGGATGGAACTGCACAGAAGGTAATCAAGGCAAGCAGGACAGAGGACACAGGCAAACTTATAATAGAGATGAACCCAGAAATGAAGACATTGACTGGAATTAATTAAGAGAACTCAAATTAAACAGCAAGGACAAAAACAGCGGATGCTGAAGGACACTCATGTTGAACATTTACATCCTCTTTGACAAAGGGGAAACAGAGTCCCAAAGGGAAAAGGATAACCTGGAGCAGGTTCTTTCCAAAAGGGTCTCCTCCTTTTAGCTTCTTCCTGCTTGACTTGTGGTTGACCTTCAGCCTTCTGTGCCTGAAGCATCAGAGCTACTACTTGCTCCTCTCCACCCAGGACACAACATCCACTGGTCAAGAGTTCAGCTGTGCATCAGAGGCTGGAACTCGAGACTTCCTCATCCAGATCTTCACAGCCAAGCAACGTTCAGTGTATCTCTCAATTCTTCTAAAGCTTTGGTATCCTCCTCCGCAAAATGGAGACAATGTCTCCAGCTTCTCAAAGTCACGTGGACCAGCTGGAATAAATGATTGTCTGTGACTCAGCACAGCATGTCATATGCAGGACGCCAACAGTCACTACTTGAAGTTGGTGGATGTGATGACAAGTCCCAGCCATGGGAAGTAGAAATCCTTCCTTAGGGGAGTCTGCTAACTCAAACATACAGAAAGGCAGAGGAAAGTCTTTCCACTGGAGCTACCCAGCTGTGGGAACAGAGAAACTCTGGTTCTCACTAAGTGGCTGCTGGCAAGATACTTTCTCTGAACCCTATTGTTTGCTCATACAGTGCTTATCTTCTGTGACATGACTTGCTCAGAAAAATAATGGAAACATTGAAATATCACACCAGAAATTCATTCTTTTTTTTTTTTTTTTTTTTTAGTACTGGGAATTGAACCCAGAGGTACTTAACCACTGAGCTGTATCTCCCAGTCCTTTTTTAGTTTTTATTTTGAGACAAGATCTTGCTAAGTTACTTAGGGTCTTGCTAAATTGCTGAGGCTGGCTTTGAACTTGCAATCCTATTGCCTCAGCCTCCTGAGCCTCTGGGATTACAGGTGTGCCCCACGAGCCCAGCATTCCATTATTTTACTTGTAAAATATTTCTAAATAGAAAGACTGGTTTGTGTAAAAATAAAAAGTCATTCTATTTATAAATTTACAAGACTTTTCTTGGGATGTCACCAAAACTGAAGACAAGAATATTATATCATCAATACCCAGGCCCACTCAATTGGCAATTTTAAGAGGTGCTAATAATCAAAGACCCATACATGAAGTTTAGGGAACTCACAAGGGCAAAGCCATACCCAGCTGTAGAGGGGTGCATGGATCCCACCTGCAGTCCTGGAGGGGCACAGGAAAAGAAGTTATCAAACCTGGAAGGAAGCTCCGGTGGAGGAGCCAGACCCACCTGACTGCAGTCATGTTCTTCAGTCCGGAAGGAGGTCAGTGAGCCTGGGCAGGCATGTTGGACTCACTCGCCTTCCTCCCTTCAGTCTCCTGCTCCAGATCACCATTGCCCCAACCCTGATCCAGGAAGCTACTGATGCAGGTATGCACCCCAGAACAGAAAGTGAGGTGGGAAAACGGAGCCAGAAATTGTGGCCACACCTGTAATCCCAATGACTCGGGAGGCTGAGGCAGGATATTGAAAATTTGAAGCCAGGAAGGAAGGAAGGAAGGAGGGAAGGAAGGAAGGAAGGAAGGAAGGAAGGAAGGAAGGAAGGAAGGAAGGAAGGAAGGAAGGAAGGAATAAAAAGAGGGAGGCAGGTTGAATGTAGCTCAGTGGTAGATGGCCCCTGGGTTCAATCCCCAGAATGAAGAAAGAAGGAAGGAAGGAAGGAAGGAAGGAAGGAAGGAAGGAAGGAAGGAAGGAAGGAAGGAAGGAAGGAAGGAAGGAAGGAAGGAAGGAAGGAGGGAGGGAGGGAAGGTAGGCAGGCAAGCTGGAAGATCAAAGAGCAAATAGAAAATATATATCCAATGCATATATTTATGAATTTATAAAGAAAATAGAAGCAAAATATAAAACTGACTTATTTACTGATTGAACATTTGTGTTTTCTCAAGATTCATATGTTGAAATCAAATCACCAGTGCGGTGGCATTTGGAAACAGGACATTGGTAATTTGGTCTTGAAGGAGGAACCCTCTTAAATGGGATTACTGTCCTTATAAGAAGACAGAGAGCTAGCTTTCTTCTTTTTTGCAATGTGAGGACACAGTGAGAAATCTACTGTCTGCAGCCCGGAAGACAGACCTTGAAAGAAGCCAACCATATTGGCACCCTGAGTTTGGACTTCCGGCTTCCTGACTGTGAGAAATGCATGCTTGTTGTTTAAACCACCCAGTCTGTGGTAATTTGTTATAGTAGCCCAAATCGACTAAGCTCATGTTTAGTAAATTTACGTGCCATCTTTATACTAACTTTCTTATACCTCATTGCCATCATTTTGCAGATGAGCTAACTGAGGTTCTGAGAGGCCCAGACTACCCCTGGCTTCATATACACTGCATATCTTCTCACGCCTGTGCCACACACATCCCGTAGAAGCCAGGCCCTTTACAGAGGGCCCTTAGGCAGGTGTTCATGTCACAAGACCTTCATGGCCACAGCGGACTGGCCATCAGCGAGCACTGTCCTCAGGGCCTCCATTCCACAAGCTGGCACAGGAAAACAGATGAAGTGAGCTCAGGGAATTGGGAAGAAAATGACGATAGCTGTGGTCTTCTAAGTGCCCAGCAGTGGGAGCACACAGTAGGCACTCAGGGAAGATTTGAAAGGTGAAGCCCCAGTCCCAAAAGTGAAGTGAAGTCGCATCTCCTAAACACCCCACGGCTCCTCCCCGGCCGCCGTTCGGTGCCACTGCTCTGGCCTTTCTGAAGACAGCGCTGCTCCCGCCCCACTCTAGACTTCCTGTCTTCACGTTCTAGAGTGTTGGGGTTGCCGCGGGTTCTCCCCTCGGTCACGGGCCGTCCTCTCCTGTTCCTGTCAGCTCTTTAAATACATTCCCGAGCCAGCTTGCTTTCCTCTCCTTCACGCGTTGGGCACAGTGGGTGTGTGATAGAATGGTCCCCTCTCCCGCCTGATTTCCATGTGGGAGGTGTCAGCCCACCACCAGGAGAAGAGGCAGGGACTTCCCACCACGAGCGGCACCTGCAGCCCGCAAGGGTACTGCCTTTGCTCTTCCGGCTGCACTGTTCCGGCTGGCTTGAAGAACCCGTCTTCAGTCAGGTCAAACACAGTCCAAGCCTCAACAGCGGCCTTCCTATTTGCTCATTTGCTCTGGCTTTTAACGCTGCCATTGGTGTGAATAATCAAAGTCCAACAAACAAATTAAAAGAAAATCCACAGAGACAATGTTGACAAGAGTTGTTCTATTGGGGATGGGACAATTGGGAACAACTAATCAACTCAGCACCTGGAAAGGAAGAGCGAAGTCCATTCTTACACATGCAATGGCTGGAAGACCATTCTCTAAAGTCATAGTTCTAATGCCTTGCCCTGGTGGCAATGTTTGTGACCTACTATAAAGTGAATAAGGACGCCAAATAGTACATGTCATGATTCCAACTGCAGAAGAACAAACTATGTTTGAAAACAACGTGTGCATATTTAAGTAGTAGGACTTAGGTACTTTTCATTCTTTCCTTTATTTCTCAAATATCTTTTACAAGCACTTAGTATTTTCAGTGCAAGAATAATAACAAAAATACTGGCAGAGAGCCAGCTGAGGTGTGTGCAAGACAGCATGCATGGTTCACATGGCCTGCGTTTGGTGCCCTCATGCCTGCTCTGGTTGAGCAACTTGGTAGCGTGGGCTCTTGGCTGCCTGCTGGGAGCCGTGAGCATGGATCCTCCCTCTCCACCATGTGGCTTTGAGCCCTCTCCATCACCCAAGGTCACCAAAGACCTGTGTCTCCAGGCACCTGCCTGTGCCCACCTGGCTGTGAAAGCCTCCATCCACCACACAGTGGACGCTCACCCCCAGTACTGGGTCCCAAACCCTAGCTGCTCCTGGAACCCTCCCCCAATCATCCCTCCTCACTAGTAATCCCACAGCACAGAGCTGCCCTGAGACGAGGTGGGTGTGCACAGGACTCACTCTAATTCTGGCAGTAACAGAAAATTGACTTTCCCTTCTTTCTCCCATTTTCTTTTTTAAATTAACAAATGCTTCACTAAAGCAACGTAAAATCATGTCTTTGCAAATGCCAGCCTGTAAAACTTTCTTCAGCTGATATTTTTCAGGCCAGTTTTTCCCTAATTTTCCCCTGGAACATCCCCAGTTCATTTCCCCTAACTCCCATGATTTGGTAATAATTGGGAGGCAACATCAGACTGAATTTATTCAGCAGTCATTAAGCCAAAAGGTAAAAAGGAGCGCAAGGCCCTGCTGCTTTGCAGCTGAACGGAGACCAGCTCTTATTAAATTATGCATCCTCTGTGCCTCTTATTTCCTCAATGAGAATGTGGTTTATAAACTGTTATGTGAATTACCCTAATCAATTAATTTCAACAATCTTTAGCCTTGAGGCAATTTCACTGCATTATGTAGAGTGGATTGGACTCTCGAGCTTTTGAAAGGGCAGTAATTTTGTTTGTGAACTCCGGACATCCAAGGGTCAGGAACATGTTGCTTGGGTTTCCTGAGCCTGCCGAACCTTTCCGAGGCCTTCTTCTCTGTCGCTGGGCTACTCCCTCAGGACACAGGTTCACAGTGTCCCCTTGGCAGGGTTCTGATTGTGTCTCCTAATCACAAGAGCCTCATATGTTCAGGAAAAAAATAATACAAATAGCTCCAGATTAGACTTGGAAGACTAACGGGAAGTGGCTTCTGAAAGGAGAGCTGATGAAGGGTCTTCGTCAAGTGGATTTCTGCAAGAGTCTGCACTCAACACCACACCTAGTGGCCAGGCGGGGGCCGGGTCACCTGGCGAGTGAGGAAGTTCTTCCAAGGTCGGCAGTGAAGGAGGTCTAGAAAACATTTCCTTTTTTTTTTTTTTTTGGTACCAGGGATTGAACCCAGGGACACTTAATCACTGAGCCACATCCCCAGCTCTTTTTATATTTTACTTAGAGACAGGCTCTCACTGAGTTGCTTAGCACCTTGCTAACCGGCTGAGGCTGGCTTTGAACTCAAGATCCTCTTGCCTCAGCCTCCTGAGCCACTGGGACTTCAGGTGTGCACCGCCATGCTAAGAAGCATTCCTTTGAGCCTACTACGTGCTGATCAGTGCCTGCTTGCCCTAAAGCTGTCTCGAAGGCAAGGTCCTGGACAAAATAGGCTGCTATTCGTGTCTGAGTCTAGGAGTCCTAAGATTCAGTGATAATGCTGTGAAAAAGACTGAATAGTTCTCCATGAAGGCTGGTGGCCTGGCTCACCTACCCACTAGCTGAGAAACCCCAGGAAAAGTTGTTAGCCTCTCTGTTCTTCAGTTTCCTTACCTGGAAAAATGGGGACAATCGTGGTTTCCACTTCATGGAGCTGTTATGAGAAGTGAGTTGAGGTTTGAAAAGCAACCAGAACAGTATCTGGCTTATGCTTAATTCTGCATCCTGCTTCATGACTTGGGAATAAACTGGGCCTCATCCTGTTCTGCCAACTAGTACCAAGTCACAGGAGTTGGAGGGACAGGGAGATGAACTGCAGATGGTCTATGAAAAAACTGCAAAGGAGTTGGCTAAGATTGTAATAATAACAATAATAATAATAATCAAAGATACCTGTGCAGACTGGCATTTGCAAAGAACTATTTTCTGTTTATTTAATTAATATTAGTGGTATGATTTAGAAATAAGGATTCATCATGTAATTGATAGTTGAATTTAATGACTAAATTAAAAATATTAAATGTCATCATCTCCACAGTCCCTAAGGGAAGGCTCTTCATTATTACCATAGCTTCTACTTCCAGAGACTCCTAGCCAAAGGCCTGTGCACATCCTCCCATACATGTTTTAAGTCATCTCCAGATTATGTGCAATACCCAGTAAGTATAAACGTCATATAAGTAGCTACCGTATTCTATAGTTTAGGGAACAATAAATTGTCTGTACCTGTCAACGTGGACACAACTTTCTGTTCAAATATTTGAATCCGCGGTTAACTGAAATTCGTGATGTGGCTCTTACCCACAGATACCAGGGATCAACCGCACACAATCACAGCTCCCACCTGCCCACTCCTGTCCCATTTCCCCTCCAAGAATAAGACTGGTGACCTTAAGCATCCTCCTTCCTTTCCATGTTTTCCCTCTTTTCTGTGATTCAAGCAACTGTTTTAAGATAAGGAATACTTGAGACTTTATTATTAAATTTTGGCCACTTAAATCAAGGGCCTTTTATTTAAGTTAGTTTCGAAATTCTTTCAGGGGAGAAATTACCAGTTTACTTTTAGAGTTTAGTGGAACTTTTATCAACTCATAAGTGAAGCTGCTGCTCTTCTCATCCCTCCTTGGTCTCCACCGTCCTAACCTTTCATTCTCCAGCTCCCTGTGTGTTGCTCCTGGTCCAGGCACGAACTAAACGGCACACTCAGGAGATGCCTGAGGAGACCTACAGAGCTGTGGTCTTGACTAAGGGAAACAAGAAAGGACCGGGGAGACACGTCAGAACTGGCCACAGCAGAAAGCCATCTCCAGCCCAGGTAGGAAGGGGCAAGTGAGGGAGCAGGATCTGGAACCTGGACAGCCCAAAGCTGAAGGACAGGGTCACTCAAAAGAAGCCATCACCTAAGGAGGGGAGCTGTGCTTGCCCTCCTGTGGATCTTGGGCTTTAGCTCCCTCCTGGTGGCTCCATGGACAAACCCGCCTAGAGGCAAGAGGACAGAGGGGCAGGGTGGAAGCAGCCCACACAGCTGACTTGCACAGAGCATGACTTGGGGTAAAGAGAAGTGTTTGTGATGGCAGAAGAGATGCAATCGCCTAAGAGGTCTCTCAGCATGAAATGCTCCTGTGGAAAGAGTCCCTAGCTCTCCCCACTTGAAAGCAAGAGTATGTTTTTGAAAACCAAAATGTTCGTCAAAAACTCAACACTGAAAGGCGGTTCCAAGATGGTGGAATAGATCAGGTCGCTTTCCTGGCTGCTCCATGGCATGAAACCAAGAAAGCAGACAGGCAGCTTCTCAGCAAGGTGGGCAAATGAAAGGGTGGGGGTACTTTACTGAAATTTAATACTGGACACTCAAAGCAGATCAGGGACTCGGGAGGTTGGATATAATAAAATAGGGGAAGAAATCTCCAGCACCACAGCTGCTACACAGCTGGAGGCTCCAGCCAGAGCTGTCTCTTGGCAAGCACCGTGGAGAGTGAGGGAATGAAAGGAACCTGCGTTTGTAGGAGGACTGAGGCACGTCTGGGTACAGAGAGTTTGGAGATCAAAGACACTGCCTGACTAAACTGAAAGATGTGATGCACAATAGCCTTGTATGGGAAAGAAGCATCTCACCCTGTGGCAGTCAGAGAACAGGAAGGGACTGCAGCTGCAGCGCAGGGACTGGCAGCTCAGGGAGCCGAGTCCTGCCAAACCCACGTCTGGCCTGAAACACAGAACTGGCAAACCCACAATGCACGACAGAGTGTGCCTAAGTGACCAGGAGAAAATCAAACACGGAGAGAGGTTTGCACAGAGGAAGACCGGTCATGGAAACCCACCCAGCTCTCCCCCACCCCTCTAATCAGGCTGCTTGCAGGGACAGCCGGGAAGGATGTACCTGGCCAGGAATTCAAAAGGGTGGGGGAGGGAGAGATTTGAGTTTGAAGACTGAACCCAAGACCAGAAACTTGGGTCCTCAGGTGGCACAGTCACTGAGAATTGGCTCTTCTACCACATGAGTGGAACCCAGGGGAAAGCCTGGGGTGCAGTCTTCCAGCAGGCCAGGAATTGCTGGGCCCAGGTGGCATTCAGCAAAGAGCCTGGAACCTACAGAAGCCCAAACCCCCTCTCCGGGGTTCCAGGTACAGGATTACCTCTCTCACCCTAGCAGCCCCACCCTGAGGGTGGAGCAAGCGTCATACTCCAGACCACTCACCTAACTGCTGAGAAGAGAAACTGAGACTGTTGAACTCCAACAGAAACAATTCTTTAACTTTTCATTGAGTTTTTTTTTTTTTTCATTCCTTTTTTCCCCCTTTTTCCTTTTCTTTGCTTAACTGTGATTTTAATGGTTCATGGACATTTATATGTATTCATATTCAGTATTTTTTTTCTTTTCTCTTTTATAGCATTTTTGAAACCAGTTATTTTTCATGGATCAGTTTTTTCAGGTCTAGGTAAGTTTGATTAGTTTATTTAAGTTTTGTTTTTGTATTCTTTTATTTTTTTCAGGGCCAAGAACTGAACTCAAGGCCATACACATACTAGGCAAGTGCTCCAGTGAGCTAAAGCCCCAACCCATTTTTTATTTTTTATTTTCTTAATTTTTAGTTTAAAATTTTTTCTTGTATTTATCTGTTTCTCTCGAGCCTCTCTTTTCTTCTGCTAACAGTCAATTTGTATTCTTCTCTCTTTTACACTTCAATTTTTTTACTTCTAACCTCTTTCCTCCTCCCTCATAATCATCACAATCTACATCACTTCTGTTCTCTCTCTGTCCACCATTTGAAATTGGATATAGTTTTGCAAGCTTACTGTTTTTATGATAGGCAATAACAGATTGTATCATTTCTGTTTATTGTGACAACATTGTAGATGTCATAGCAGAAACTATGTGGTTTAATGCTGTGTATTTTTTGCATGGGTTGTTGTTATTATTTATCTCCACCTAAATGGTGAGGGCACAGAGACCTTCAGGGACATCATAAGTCCACAGGGTACAAACTCTACTGCCTCACATCCATACAGTTAGATAAGTAGACACACAACATGAAAAAACAAGGAAACAAATCTTCCCCCAAAAAACAAGATACTTCAATAACAGAATCCATTGCCACCAAAGTAGAAGAAATATCAGACAAGGAGATAAGAATCTACATATTTAAACTAATCTGAGACGTAAAGGATGATATGAGGAGTGAAATCACAGAGAAAATACAGGAAGTGAAAGATCACCTCAATAAAGGGATAGGTATTTTGAAAAAAAAAAAAAAAGGCAGAAATCCTCAAAACGAAAGAATAAATAAACCAAATTAAAAAAAAAAAAAAAAAACAGAAAGCATCACCAACAGATGAGACCACTTGGAAGATGAGTTTCAGGCAATGAAAACAAAATATATAATCATGAAAATAAAGTTGGCCATGGAGAAAAGATGTTAAGAGACAATAAACAGAACTTCCAAGATACATGGGATAACCTGAAAAGACCACACATAAGATTTATTGGAATAGATAAAATACAAACCAAAATGTACAATCTTTTCAATGAAGTAATATCAGAAACTTTCCCAAACTTTCAGAATAAAATAAAAAATCAAATACAGGAGTCTTATAGGACCCCAAATATACAAAATTAAAACAGACCCACATCAAGGCATATTATTATGAAAATACCTAACATATAGAATAAGAAAAGAATTTTAAAGCCTGCCAGAGAAAAACAACAAGTCACATTGAGAGGGAAGCCAATCCAGATCTCAGCTGATTTCTCAACCCAGACATTCAAACAAGGCCAGGAGGTATTGGAATAACATATACTAAGCTCTGAAAGAAATAGATGCCAGCCAAGAATACTGTTCACAGCAAAATGAAACTTCAGAATTGATGAAATAAAAACCTTCCATGATAAACAAAAGTTAAAAGAATTCACAACTAAAATCCTTCACTACAAAAACATGCTCAACAAAATATTTTATGAAGAAGAAATGAAAAACTGAAAACCAGCAAAGGGAGGAAAGACCCTAGAAGAATAGCCAATCAAAGGAGAAACTATTCAAATAAATCAAAATGACAGGGAATAAAAATCATACCTGAATAAACATGGAATGTAAATAGTCTAAACTCATCAATCAAAAGGCATAGACTAGAAACTTGAATTAAAAAACAAGACCCAACAATATGCTGTCTCCAAGAAACTCATCTCATATTCAAAGACATCCACAGACTGAAAGTAAAAGGATGGGGGAAAAAAAAAAAAAAAACATATATTTCACGTGGATCCCATAAGCAAGCAGGGGTTCTATCCTCATATCAGAAAAAGTGGATTTCCAGCCAAAGTTAATCAGAAGAAACAAAGAAGGACATTTCATACTGCTTAAGGGAGTTATACATCAACAAGACATAACAATCATAAATATTTCTGCCCCAAATAATGGAGAATCTATGTTATATCAAACAAACCCTTCTCAGTTTAAAGAATCAAATAGATCACAATACAATAATACTGGTTAACTTTAACATACCTGTCTCACCACTGAATAAATCATCCAAACAAAAACTAAATAAAGAAGCTATACAACTAAAAAATACAATTAATTCTTTAGTTATAACATATATATAGAATACTTCATCCATCGATGACTGAATACACTTTCTTCTCAGCAGCACACAGATCCTTCTTAGGCCACAAAGAAACTCTTTGCAAATACAAAAGCATAGAGATAATACCTTGCATTCTATCCAATTACAATGGAATGAAATTAGAAATCAATGATAAAATAAAGAACATAAGCTACTCTAACACCTAGAGACTAAATAATAGGCTACTGAATGACCAATGGATAGAAGAAATCAGGACAGAAATTTTAAAAATAATTAGAGATAAATGAGAATAGCAAAACAAATTATCAAAATCTCTGGGACACTATGAAAGCAATCTAAGAGGAAAGTTCATTGCATTGAGCTCATGCATTAAAAGAGAAAGTCAACAAATGAATGATCTAACATCTCAAAGCCCTAGTAAAAGAAGAGCAAATCAACACCAAAACCAGTAGAAAACAGGAAGTAATTAAAATCAGAGCCAAAATCAATGAAATTGAAACAAAAGAAACCACCCCCAAAATTAACAAAACAAAAACTTGGTTCTTTGAAAAAATAAATAAAATTGATAAACCCTTAGCCAAGTTTACAAAAAGAAAGACAAAGAATTTGCAATGAAAAAAGAAATACCACAATGGAAATACAGATAATAATCAGAAACTATTTTGAAAATTTATGCTCCAATAAAATAGAAAATCTAGAAGACTTGAATAAATTTCCAGAGACATATGACTTACCCAAATTAAATTAAGAGGACAGGAAAAATTTAAACAGATCAATTTCAGTCAATGAAATTTAAGACACCATCAAAAACCTACCATGAAAGAAAAGCTCAGGACCAGACAAATTCTCAGCCATGTACTACCAGACTTTAAAGAAAAATTAACACCCATCCTCCTCAAATGTATTCCATCAAATAGAAAAGAAGGAAACACTTCCAAAAATCATTCTACAAAGTTAGTATCACCCTGATCACCAAATCAGACAAAGACACAGCAAGGAAAAAAGAAATTCAGACCAATATCCCTGATGAACACAGATGCAAAAATTCTTAATAAAATACTGGCAAATTGCATACAAAAACATATTTAAAAGATGGTGCATCATGATCAATTGGGGTTCATTCCAAGGATAAAAGGTTGGTTCACCATACAGAAACCAATAAACCTAATTCATCACATCAATGAACTTAAAGACAAGAATCACATGATTATGTCAATAAATGCAGAAAAGCATTTGACCAAATACAGTATCCATTCATGTTCAAAATACCAGAAAAACTAGGGATAAGGAACAGAGCTCAACATTGTAAAAGTAATCTACGTTAAACCCAAGGCCAACATCATTGTAAATGGAGAAAAATTGAATGTATTCCTTCTAAAAACAGGAACAAGACAGGGATGTCCTCTTTCACCACTTCTATTCAACATAATCCTTGATACTCTAGCCAGAGCAATTAGACAGAAGAAAGAAATTAAAGGGATAAGAGGAGGAAAAGAACAACTCAAAACTATCCCTATTTGCCAACAATATGATTCTATATTTAGAAGACCCAAAAAACTCCACTAGAAAACTTCTAGAACTTAGAAATGAATTCAGCCAAGTAGCAGGATATAAAATAAACACCCATAAATAAATTGCATTCCTATACATCAGTGATGAATAAATGAGAGGAATTCGGAAAACTATCCCATTCACAATAGCCTCAAAAAATTTGGGAGGAGTCAATCTAATAAAAGGTGTGAAAGAACTCTACAATGAAAACTACAGAACTCTGAAGAAGACCTTAGAAGATAGAAAGATCTCCCATGTTAGCATTCCACTGACCAGATGCATCCACTCCTAACAGATCCTTCTACATACTTCCAGGATGGTGCCTGTGCATGTGTATGTGCATGTGCATGTATAGGTGCGTGTACATGTGTGTGTGTCTGTGTATGTGTATGCATTACACGTGTGTGCCTTGTCTCACAGAAGACAGCATGCTCCATATCTTACTTGCTTCTTGATGCCCCTCAGCATGCCATCTTACAGGCCATGTCTTAGGAGAGTGAAGAAATGCCTCCTACTCCCCCGTGCACCCATGCTCCTGCCCTTGCATGTGGGCTCTTACGAATGAATACTGAGGGAACTTTAAGTCTCTTGCCACTGAAGAACACTGCAGTGAATAACCTTGAACATCCCCATTTGTCTCACCCAGGAGTCCATCTCTGCCAAAAGTTTCTGGGAGTGGGATTGGAGGATCCAAGGACAGGTGCATCTTATATTTATTAGATCAAATTGCACTCTGAGGGAGTCTTTACCCGTTCCATTTCCACTAACAAAATTACCAAGTATTTTAAATAACACTACTGCATCTTTCCCAGAACTGGAACTATCAAACTTTCTTTTAATAAAAGAAATCCATTACAATGAGATGCTTCCTGCCTTGAATAGTCCAAGTTCATCCATAAATTGTTCTAACAAGTACAAACAATGTAACCCATACATTCACATTTAATCAGACCAAAAGTCCAAGGCAGTCGCCCAGACAAGCCTTCAGAGTGCCTGTCTGTTCATGAGGGACCCCTTCTTGAAATCTGCCACTCCACCCACTGTTAATTAATAGACACCCCCTCATTATGTCTCATCAGAATTTAAGTTTGCTTTAATTCCAAGGCAACTTCATATGAACAACCCTGACAAGAGAGAAAAGTTTAAAATTCTCTGGGGAAACAAAAGTGTCCACCAGTGAAAGTGTCCTTTCAATCAGTTCCTGTGAAGAACTATTGGATCACAGTTTCTAGTGTCACCAAAGACGCTGCTCATTAAGGCCAAGCAAGACAAGGCCCAACACTGCTGCCTTTCCTTCGGCTGGAGTGGAACATCCCATGCTTTCAGAATTGGACTCATAGTACCAAGGACATGTAAGGATGAACCAGAAATCTCATTCCAGAGTAGGGAAGAGAAAGCAAGTTTGAACCTGGATGTGTCTGCTAAGATTCTGTCCATTGATTCCAAAGGACTGCAGATTCTACTCAACCTGGTTTCAGGGGGAAAAGGTTTGGAGATGAATCATTCACTTGGCACTTTTTGATGCAGGTGTCAAATGAGCATCTTCCAAGGAGTGTCTCTCTCTCTCTCTCTCTCTCCTTCTTTTGGTTCTTTTCTCCTTTGCCTTGGCATCTACAAAAAAGATACTTCCCATATACCATCTAAATTCCCACATAAATTCCATGCCCTGGCAGGGATGGTATCACCCCTTCTGAATATCTGAGACCAAACCGCTGGCCCTGAACTCGGACCTTGAACCATGCCTGGTACCCTGCACCAAGCCTGCCTCTTGGTTTGGTCCCCTTCCACTGTCTCCTCTCCTGCTTTCAGTTCCCTCAGGAACATCCTCCAGGCACAAGGGAAGGACATCAGAAGGAAAAGAGTAGGCTTTATTAGCAGGTGACAAATGTATAAATGAATTGAGATACATGCGTACAATGAAAATTATTCTGCATTAAAAAGAGATGACATCAGGGTGAATAGATAGCCATTTGCCATAGAATGAAGCTGATCCAACCTCCCACTGTGCAAAGATGAACTCAAAATAGACTGAAGACCCAAATTAAGAAATAAAGCTATATAAAAGAAACCATGGGTAAGTCTTCATGACTTTAGATATTGCAATGGCTTATTAGAAATGTTAATAAAATCAAGTTGGATAAAAAATAGACAAAGTGGACTTCACCAAAATTTAAAATTTTGTGCATAAAAGTATACCTTCAAGAAAGTGAAATGACAGTTTTACAGAATAGGAGAAAACATTTGTAAATCATATATGTAATAAGAGTCTCATATCGAGAAGATATTTTAAATTATTACAACTCAATGACAAAAAGCAAAAAAGCAATTAAAAAACGGTCAAAAGATGTAGTCATTTCTTTAAAGAAGATATGCAAATGGCCAATAAATGCATGAAAAGATGCTCAACACCATTAGTCACTAGAGAATTTCAAATCAAAACACTTTAAGAGAGCACTTTATGGTCACTAGTTGGTTACAACCAAAAAACAAAAAACAAAAAATAAATGTTGGCAAGGATGTGATAAAATTGGAGCCCTTGTGCGTTGGTGGTGAGAATGAAAATTGGTGTTGTCACTTGGAAAATCAGTCTGGCAGGTCCTCACAAAGTCAAACAGGATTATCAAATGACCCAGCAATTCTACTCCTGGGCATACACCCAAAAGAGCCAAAAACAGGTATTCAAACACTCACACACAAATGCTCCCGCCAGCACTGCTCACGACAGCCCGAGGGAGGAAACAACTCACGTGTCCATCAGCTAATGAGTGGCTAATGAATGCCATGTGTCCATACAATGGCATTTCATTCAGTCACCCAAAGCATGAGGTGCTGGTACGCGCTACACCACCACCAACCCTCAACAGCATTGTGCTGAACAGAACTAGACACAAAAGTCACATGTTATATGAGGCCACTTACATGAAACACTCGGAAGAGACAAATCCATTTAAACAGAAAGCAGATTAGCTGTCGCCAGGGACTGGGGGAAGTGGGAATGAGCAGCGGCTGCTGCTGAATGTGGGATTTTCTTATGGGGAAAGGAAACTCTTGGAATGGAATAGAGGCGATGTGAAGCTGCAAGGCGTTCGGAATGTAATAAAATGGATAGTAAACTGCACATATTAGAAGAGTCACTAGCTAAAGCAAAGCTATGTGAATTCTACCCAAAAAGACAGAAAGGAAGCGCTGCATGCTACCTACTGCAGGATGAAGCTTGGAAACCTCAGCTCAGAGAAGAAGACAGCACATAGTGCAGCACGCCCTGAGGGGGCAGCTCCACAGAGACAGAAAAGGGATGCAGTTTCTAGGGCTGGAGGGAGGCCGCAGAAGGATCCAGCAGTATGAAGACATTCTAGAATTGACTGAGACAATGGTAGTCTGGCTGCCAGCACACTAAAAACCACTGCATCGTGTACGTGGGATGGGTGAGTGGTATGGTAGGTGAGTTGTATCTCTCAAGGAGGCTATTTTTCTGTTGTGGTGTCTTTTGTTTTGTTTTGTTCTTTAATGAGCTTAGAAGAGGATTCTGAACTCTCCAGAGGAGAGTTCTGCCTGGCTAACCTCTGGGACTCAGCTTGAGAGTTGATACCCTGGTCAGGCTGTCCCAGACTTCAGACCACAGAGCTGTGGAGTGTGTTTTAAAATGCTAAGCTTGTGCTGATTTATTACACAGCAGCAGAAAACTAATACTCCTGTTCTTGAGAAGCAGGAGAGACTTCCAGACGGTCAGTGAATCTTTGAGTTCCCTGTCTGCAATTGATCAAGATGAGCCTGGGAGGACAACAGCCCCTCTCCAATGACTGAGCTCTGCAGTATAGAGATATGAGCAGGAAGGCAGCACCACAAATAGGTTGACTCCGGGAACCCTGGAGCCACACAGCTGGGCAGATGCACAAGGAAAATTACAAACTGACATGCTGCTGGGGTAGAAAATCCTCATCCTCCACTGACTTTCTTACATGCTTACTTTATTTTAAGGCAAGATCCTCAGCATGCCCACAAGCTCCTGCAAGGCCTTGCCCCTGCTGACTTCCGGCTTCCTACTTCCCCATTCTGCCCTTGCCAGGCATTCTCACTTCCTTAGCTTTCTCTTAGTACTACAGCACACCCCATCTTTTTCCCACCTCAGTGCTATTCCTCTACCTGGAATGACTCCCCAGCTCTTGCTTTGGCTGACTCCCTCTTGGAGTCCAAGTGGAAGATCATTCCTGCTTTTGCTTAAAAGACTTCCAAAAAATCTTCAGTGAACAGTCCAAAGGAGGTCCTTTCATCTCCTCTGTACTGCTGCACCTGCTTTGGCCCACAGTAGGGCTTGAGAATCTGCACTCGGATATGCGTTTGCTTGCTTACTTATTCACCCTCTGTCCCTATTGCTGGAGGAGGATCCTGTCTGCCGTGTTCAACCTCTGCTTCCGAGGGTCACAGCAGTGGGCCATGCCAAGGAGGCCCTCAGTAAGCAAGCCAGTGAATGGCTGCTCTGACGTAGGCCAGCGAGGCAAGGAACTGTTGGGTTGTGCTTTCTGAGTCTCAGACGTGCTGTCTGCATCCCGGAGATCACCCATTGAGGGAGGAATATTTATTAGCCCCATTTCACAGATGAGGAAAGTGACACTCAGATTCAGAAAACACATAGCTTCTTGGAGCACAAATAAGCTTGAAACCCCGTTCCTCTTGGCTCCAAAGCCCAGGCTGCTCACACAAGCAATGCTTCCAGCCTGCAAAAGAAGCCTCCTTGAGAAATTGTGACATTCCAAAGCCCCTCAGCATCCAACCAACCCAGCTCAGCTAGTAAGACAGAGAAATCTGGCTAAATAGAATTTGAGGCCAGTTACAAAGCAGTGGGCAGAGAACAAACCCTGCTAGATGAAAAGCGCTCTGCAGGCTGCAGGTGGCAAGCAGACCACAGCCTCTTCCTGTTCACTAACGCCTTCAGCACCAAGGATAGCTCCCAGGGCCGGATGGATTTGCTGAGAGGACTGAAATTTTAATCTAAACATATTAAGGCACACAGCCAGGTATGTGGAATTGGACCCTCACTGTGTGAGCATGCTACACTGGCTTTAGTCTTATAAACTGTTTCAGGAGATAGAAGAGAAAGGAATCAGGAGGACTCTGAAGTGACCATGGGGCAATTCTGTCTGGAGATGCCCTGGGGGCTGGTAGGAGGTCTTGGAGCTCAAGTTGTGCAGATTCCTGAAGAGCTTGCCACCTGTAACCCTCAAAGAGGATGGCTCTGGTAACACCTGGATTCCATTTGAATGAGGTGCTGTCTTAGTGACTGGCCCCTCAGCTGCCCCGCAGCACAGCCAGCCTAACAATCCCCATTGAGAAGTGGCGGTGGAGAAGCAGCCGGGGAGTGGGGCAGCAAATCCATGACCCCTGCAGGCTGGAGTGTGCGTGGCCTGCCAAGAAGAGCCAGTGAACACAGACCCATCATCCCTCAGTGGGTGGCCCGGGCCAGGTGCCACTCCCTCTACAGAAGCCTGCTCCACACAGCACTGCAGCTCGGGAACTTGGGCACCCCCACCTGATGACTCAACCTCCATCTTCCCTACAATTAAGGGAGAAATGGAAGTGTGACAAACCTGAATGGGCTCACCAACAGCATCAGTGCCTCTCCAGACCCTGACTAGCATACGTTTGGACCAACAGCATTGACCTAAGTGCCATATGAACTCCTAGATTAGCGCACTCAAAAGGCAACCCCTGTCAAGTCCCCTCTTGCCCTGTGGGGGTTCTCTTCCTAATCACACTTAAATAAATCCTACTCTTCCACTCACTCATCCTTGTCTGTGGATTTCATGCTTTGAATTCTAGAGACAAGAACCCAGAAAGAAGAAATTGGTGGTGACTGCTGGGGTCTGCTGTGGCACTGGAGGACACAGCAGGGCACAAAAAGCTGCAATAGGCCACTCAATGGCGGTGCAGAAGCAACGGGCTTTCTCAGCTGCAGAGACTGAGACCCCTACCCACCAACAGAAGTAGAAAAACTCTGGTTTCATCTTGGCAAAAATAATATCAGCCTCAAGTAGGGTTTCTACCACTAGAAACAAAGACTTCTGGGGTAGAGAACAAACCGTGCAATAAAACACAGAAGGGTGCTGGAGCAGGGTGCTTCCTCTCTAAGGAACACTCCTGAAAACAGAAACCTAGCGATCAAGGTGTCCCTGAGTGTTCGTGTGTGCGTGCACGTATGTGATGGGATCAAGCCATGCAGAGAACATGCATACATCATGGGATTTCCTAAGTGGCACTGTGAAACCTCTTTACACATCAAATTGCATTTCCCCAAGAGAGTTTCTTCTCTGAATTTTCTCTTTAAATACACTTGTTTAGCAGAACTGATTCCACCTTCCCAATGCATTACCAGGAACGGTGCAGAGTTCAGTGAAGGCATCACATGAAACACAGCATCTCACACCTGCCCTTCCTCCTGCTCTCAAACACGAAAAGGAACAAGGACATTGTGACAAGAAATGTCAGGCCCTCTCTGTGAGTTGGGCTCTCTGCCCTGGGCAGAACAGCGGAGGAAAAACCAATGGTGAGAGAATATTCTATTGGAGATCGTGAAAGGACAGTCAGGTAGAAGCTCTGGAGTCTTTGCTGGAATATGACCTATTACCTACAGGCAAGAAGCACACAGGGGTCAGAGTGCTCTAGGGAGTAATTTTTTAAGTGTTTCAGACATTTTCTTGTGATAAAATGTTAAAGAGAAATTCAATAAAAAGAAGAAAAAAAAGAGACCTTATCAGATAAATGAAAGCTCTAAAAACCCACCCCAGCCAATGCTCAGCCCCACAGCTGCCCCAGAACAGCACTATGTTCTTCCAGAACAATTAGGAGCCCCTACTCTGGGGTACTGGGTTTTTCCTCTGGGGTGCGATCACCCTATGACCTTCCGAGTGATTGAACCTGCATCCTGAGCTATGTGATCCATTGTCCACCTGCTCCCCCCTCTCACCCTTCCCACCCTATTATGTGCCCTAGGAGTTGGCCTCAAGGGACTGCCTTGCCCAAACTACCCTGACCCAACTGGGTATGGTCAAAGGGAGGCAGGGGCAAGAGGAGAGAAGGGTGCTGTGTTTCTGCCCCACACCCCCCAAAATTAGTCTCCGTGGGCTGCTATCTCAAAGCATCTCACACCCAGTGTGTCTCCGAACAGTTCTGGAGGCTGGGAGCTCAATGTCAAGGTGCTGGCAGGACTGGTCTCCTCTCTCCTAAGCTCACAGATGGGTCTCCTCTTGTGGTTTCTTTCCCTTGGTGTGTACACCCTGATGGTTCTTCTTACAAGAACACCAGGTAGATTGAGTTAGAGGCCATCCTAACAGCCTCAATCTAACTTAATTATCTCTTTGAAGGGCCAGTCTCTAGGTACAGTCACATTCTGAGGTCTCAGGGTTAGCACTTCCGCATATGAGCTGAGGGACACAGTTCATTCCATACCTCCCCACCCCATCTCCCCAGCTCTGCCCTGACGGTGGTCACAGCCCTGTAGACACAAGCCCTGTCCCAAGTATATCTACCCCATCCCTTCCTCTGCATTCCCATGAGGAGTCCCTGGGGATCCCCTTGGTCCCCTTAACCAACCCATACACTACACATATTCATTAAGTCATTTCATTAAGTCCCAAGTTTTTGAGTCTTCAAATATTTCAAGAAATTGACACAGGTGCATTACAATAGATTGGACTGCTTTGGAAATCAGTATGGAGGCTCCTCAAAACACTAGGCATGGACCCACCATATGACCCAAGACTCCTCAGTATTTATCCTGAAGAACTGAAGTCACCATACCACAGTGATACATGCACACCCATGTTTATAGCAGCACTATTCACAACAGTCCAACTATGGAACCAGCCTGGGTGTCCTTCAGTGGACAAATGAGAAAAAAAAAGTGATATATACACACACACACACACACACACACACACACACACACACACACACACACAGTGGAGTTTTATTCAGCCATAAAGAAAAATAAAATAATGCTATTTATATAAAATTATGAATTGTGAGAACATTAAGTGAAATAAGCCAAACTCAGAACATCGAGAGTGTATGTTTTCTGTTCTATATGGAAGCCAGAGAAGAAAAAGGAAAAGAAAGGTGGGTTATCTCATGAAAATCAAAGGGAGATCAGTAGAATAGGGGAAAGGGACCAGGGGAAGGAGGAGGGAGTAAGAAAATGCTGGGGAGGGATATTGGCTGAGTTCTATTGTTATATCATGTTCACATGCAAATATGTAACAACAAATCCCACCATTATGTACAACTATAATGTGCCAATAAACATGTGGAAAAAATAAAAATAAAATACGCTACAAATCATAATCTATCTAGAATAATTACATATGTTAATATATTATCATATATTATATTTGATATTTAAGTTTTATGGGTATTTCACATTTTATATACATTTTAGGCACTTTATATACAATTATAATGCACTAATTAAAATAATAATGACAGAAGGGAGATCCATAGAGCAGGAGCAAGCAGATCACAGGGAAGGAAGAAGAAAAGGGAAGGTATTAGAGAAGGAGATTGATCAAATTATGTGTACATGTACAAATATGGCATAATGAATCCCCCTGTTATGCATGATTGCAATGCACCAATAAAATAAAACAGCTAAAAGATCATGAGCCCACACACATATAAATAAATGACTGAATAAATAAAGAAGTCAGGGCAAACGGACAAATCTCCCACACAGAAGAGCTCCAAATCACTCCTGTACCTGGTGCCCCTGGAGGAGGTAGAACACAGCTTGGCACGGTGGCTCAGCTTGTCACCCTGGTGAGACTGAGGCAGGAGGATCACAAGTTTGAGCCTAGCCTTGGCAACTCAGCAAGACACGTCTCAAGGCCCTGTCTCAAAATTTAAAAATAAATCAAGCAGCCTGGGGATGTAGCTCAATGGTAGAGCACCGTGGGTTCCACCCTCGGCACGCACCTCCCCACTTAAAAAAAAGGGGTGGATCACACCTTTGCTTCTTGAGCCTGGGCTGTGCTCGTGACGTCCATGTGCTGTTTGAACAGGTAGCGAGAGCCTAACTTCACTGTGAAGACAAGGTCCGCCACGTCCCTCACTGGGCACCAGTGGTGAGTTATGTTGATAACAACAATGTTTGATAAGATGCAATGAGAACAGCAGTTTACCTGCGAGGATGTCCTCCTAAAAATCTGCCACCCAGCCTAATCCTGAGAAGAACATCAGGCAACCCAAATCGTGAAACATTCTGCAAAATACAGAACCAACACTCCTCGAAACAGTCAAGATCATCAAAAACAAGGCAAGTCTGAGAAAATGTCCCGATCAAGAGGATTCTGAGAAGACTTGACAATCAAACGTAACATTCTATCCTGGGTGAAATCCTGGGACAGAAAAGGAACATAAAGTAAAAACTAAAGAAACTGGATAAAGTATGGACTTAATGTATCAATATCAATTCATTATTTGTGATAAATGTATCATACTAATGTAAGCTCTTAATAGAAAGGGGAGCCAGGAACTGAATACAGGTGTTCAGCCTACTCTGGGATTAGTGCCTGGGGCTCGCATCACACGCTGGACATGTCCGGAGTTGTCACAGCCTGCACCTAACCCACCTCACCTGGCAGCTTAGCTCAGCCTGTCTGAGATGTGCTCAGAACGCTTTAGCCCACAGCTGGGCAAAATCATCCAACACAAAGTCTGTTTTATAGTAAAGTGTTGAATACCTCATATAATTTATTCATACTGTACTGAAAGTGAAAATTGCAGTAGTTGTCTGGGTATACCTTCACACCATCACAAGCCAAAAATCCTAAATCAAACCCTCATATGTAGAGAACTGTCTGTTTACAAACTCTGTATTGACTTCATAACTTTTCTATGAATCTACCACTATTATAAAAGTTCATTTTAAAATTTAAAAAACAGGTTGGAAATCAAAATCTACATATAAGTGCATATTATTGTATTGATATTCTATTCTTACACAATTGTATTATATGCCATATTTAAGTTTTTATATGTGGTTGTATATGAGATGATGGGACAAAACGGGTTCATTCTTCTCAGTTAACCCTTCCAAGTGTGTCTGCCAAGGAGCGGCCATGGAATGAAGTTGTCCCCATGTATTTGCAGGAGGATGAAGGGACCCAGGGCCAGGGAACAAGTCCTCATTAGGGGATCTCTTTATACCCACATCACTCACTCCATTTCCAATTCGAAAGTGTTGTGACGATATTGTTTAGCTGTGTGCTTGAGTGCACATGCGAAAATTATCAAGCACAAAGGTGCTTGCAGTAATCGGCATTTGTAAGTCACATCATCTGTGAAACTGACCGAAGACCGTGTTTCTCGACCGTGGCGCTGTCACACAGCTGACCTCTGGACTGGAGGACTCTCTGTCGTGGGGCTGTCCTGTGCATCATTGCACCACAGCACATTTCTTCTCCATCTACTCCCAGTGTGACAATTGAAAAGTAAAGCTGACAGCTAAGTGGCCTCCATTTGAGCAATGCCCGGACAAGAGGAACTCCTGCCGTAAGCCCCGTGCTTTAGAAAGCCTGGCTCTCATCCTCCTCTACCCTCCCCTCACACCTCCTCCCAGCAGAGGAATCCCTGCAGTCAAGAGGACATGACCTCCCAGGGCCCTCTTCTACTCCCCCTCCATTTCCTTGGGCCTGACGTTCCTGCCAAATGGCCACACCCACTTCCAAAGTCTGCAGGGGTCTCTTTCATGGTCTGATGCCACACCAATGTGTAGTGCCACCAAGTGCTGGTTGTTGTATGAGCCCTGGAAGAAGCTTCATTATGCCTGTCTGTCATGGTTTGTACACAAGCACTGCAAGTTTGCTCAAGGCACAGAACAGAGTTGGAAGCAGAAGGATGACCAGGTGAGCCAAGGGCAGGGCCAGCTCTCCCTAAGCTGCCATGGTCCAGAAGAAATTGTGAAGAGTGCAAGAACTCAAAATCGCACCTTCCAGGTCAACACGGAGGTGTATTTGTCAAAGTAGAGAGCTCACAGGTGTGCTCTCTGGCACTTGGTTAGCTTTATGTGTAACTGTTAAGCATTTAGGGGTATAGAATGTGAACTTCCACTTGTGTTCTAGACAAATGTCTTACACAGATGTCCACACAATGTCAGGGGTGAGTGATCTAGACTTCCTGTCTAGACAAAGCCTCAGAGTGTTAAAAAGCAGGAAAGGAGTGATTCTTGGGTCACTGAGGCCAGTGGTGCTTCTTGCAGTACAGCAAGTTTGGTGGCCCAACCTGACACATTGCCAGCACAGTGACCATTAAACCTTCACTGGTGGCATTGAAGTTACGAAAGATTTAAAGAGATCTGGCAGCCAGATGTGAGGGACAGCAAAACAGGGACCTCTGTGAATCAGGAACTAGGGGCCAGAACAGAGGTTGATGGTAGCCTCAGAGAGCACCTGAGTGAAGAGAGGCATCTGGAGCCGGAGAGCTGCAGATCCCAGCCTCCTAGCCAGAAGCCCTGGAACTGTGCACAACAGCAGGGAAGAGTCCACACTTTGTCCCCATGTTGGCGGGGGTGCATCTCAAACTAGGAATAAAGTGGAGTCAGAGCAAAATCAAGGTCTCTCTCTGGCACCTGAGTTCTGCACATGCAACACTGGCTCGCACAGCCTGGTGCCCAGCCTCAGAGCAAGCTGCAGCATGTGGTACACACTCCACAATGACATCTGTGCCCACGGAACCCAAATTTTCTTAATTCATCTACATTTCAAAGCACCTGGTTTGGATTTGGAGTTGAAGAATGTGACCCTTCATACAGATGTGCATCAAGTTTAAGCCTTCCCTGAAGTACATTTACATTTTTTAAACCGAAGAGTGTAATCTAGATTGTTGGTTGCCTGGGAAACAAATGCACTGCTTTTACCATTTAAATGTTAAGAGGGTTTGAATGTTTTTCTGCAAAAATCCTATTTACCCTACACTGAGTTTCTCAGGCCTCCCAGTCTCACAGGTTGGGGAGTTCCCTTTCATTAGAAAGTTCAGAGGATGACTTGTATCAATTTCTTGCTGCACCTTCTAACAAATTTCAAATTCATTCCAGTCCAAAGTTGAACAAATCAGATCCAAGAGAGTGTGACTTTATAGTAGCCTGGCCACCATTAACTGAGCACCAGATTTATGTGGGGTACGTTAGTTCATCATTTTTATTCACCAAAATCTCCCAGATAAGCAGATTGTTCCCAGTAAAGAAGCTGAGGCTCAGAAGTGAAATCACACAGGAGAGACAGAACTTGAACCCAAGTCTTCAAGGTCCTGAAACCTGTCTTTCCACTTCAGCATGCAGCCTTCTCCACGGCACCGGTGGGTTAGCTGAGCTTTCAATTTGGCAATATCCCCAATTTGAGGTGGGTTATCATTTTCCTGCCCCTAATTGCTCAGAGTGGCCTGTGTGCCCGCTTCATTTCTCCCTCCCTGAGACTGCACAGAAAACTGCTTGGCACAGGAGCCCTGGTGGGAATCAAATGGGATAGGTCCTTTATTTGAGACGATGTCAGGGTAACTGGAGTTACACCGGAAACGCCCATTCCAACACCAGCTACTCTGGGGAACTCATATGAACAGAAAGCTTGGCAATTCAGGAAGATGAAGCAAACGGGATCAAAGTAAAAAAGGTAAGAGAGGAGACTTCTTTTTTAAATTGAATATGATTTGCACACTATGAATTCACCCTTTTAAATGTACAATTTAGTGGCTTGTGGAATATTCATCAAGTTGTGCAACCATTAGCACTATCCAATTCTACAACATTCTCCTCATCCCAAAAAGAAACCTGATATCCACTATCAGTCACTCTCAACCTTCCCTTCCCCGAGTGCTGGCAACTCCTGATCTACTCCCTGTCTTCATGGAGTTGCCCATTCTGGATATTTCATATAAATGGAATTATGTAATATTTGCCCTTCATGCCTGGCCATTTTCATTTGTCATGAAAATTTTCAAGATCCATTCACATTGTAGTGTGTCAGTGCTTAATTTTGGATTCTTGTTTTGTTTTGTTTGGGTGTATGAGCACAGAGCATTTTTATTCCTTCATCAACTGGTGGACATGTATGTGTTTCCACTCTTTGCTCTTATGAAGAACGCTGCTAGACACACTTGTGTGTAAGTTGCTATGTGGATGTAGTTTTTCGTTCTCTTAGGCATATATCCAGGTATGGAATTTCTGGGTCATATAACGGATCTCTGTGTAACTTTTCAAGGAACCGCTAAAGAATGTTCCAGTGTGATTGACCATTTCCTACTCCCACCAGCCATGCACAGGGTCCCAATATCTCCACTAACCCTAGTCAGGCAGGAAGCACACTGGCTCCTTGTGGCTTTGATTTGCATTCCCAGAAAGACTGAAGCAAAGCAAAGAGGCACAGTGCGCACCTGCTTGTGCAGGGAACTGTCCAGAGAGTGGTGCTGACAGGAAACCAGGTGGGGGCGGCACAGCCTCTGCCCCTCTGTGTGCCCCAAGTATGCGAGAACAGCCTTGAAAGTCACGTCCACACATGGACAAGAAAAGAGCATTTCAGATGGTGCAAACATCTTCTCCAAAGATGTAGAGACAGACACAGAAAGGCACCCCCTGCCACTCCCCAGTTCCACTGAGGACCCGTGTTACACTACACTCTCCTCCCTGCCACTGGCTTCCCTCATCTGATTTCCTTTTCTCAATAGCTTGTTTCATGATGCTGCCCTCGATAGTTCAATATTTAACTATTGAGGGTCTATCTCTCCCCACTCAAATGGCAGCTCCCTCAGGGTGGCTCTTCCCTTCTTATCCTCAACACTAGGACAGTCCCTGGACTGCGATGCACACTCAACTGTATTCAGAGGACGCATGGATGAAGGGTGAATGAGTGATAGAGGCCAGGTCCCAACATGCATTCTGAACAAGGGACAATATTTTGCACAGGTGGTATGTATAGCTACACACCTGGGAGTACTCAAGTTCATGTAAATTACTCCCCTGAGCACCATGGAAACATCTAAGAAGCCATTGTTCTGAAATAAGACTAAAAGGGAAAATCAGTCACTTAATTTAAAAGTATTCATGCTTCTGTATAATAATTAAGTGTAAAAAGAAAAAAGCATGTGAAGATATTGGTTCTATTGTCGGCACCCTTTTTTCTTTTAAATCTTCAAAATTCAAGTCTCCTCTGTGCCTGTCTCATTGTTCTCTCCATCAAGGGCAGGACTAGGTGCCAGGAGACTTTGAGACAGGCTGAGTATCTGGGAAGAGGGTGGATGTCACCTGATTTGTCTCTCTGCTCCCCTCCTTGGACCTTAGGGAAGGGAGTTGAGGTTTGGATCCCATGGAACTATTTCCTGAGTGCCTTGGTCCCAGATCAGAAGGGCTCAGATGGGAAGCCAGGTGGCTGGGCAGGGACAGTGGCAGAGCCCCTGACAGGAATTGAAGACATCCCTCTCTGCCATGGGTAAGCCCTCTCCTCTGGGTAAGCCCTGGGTCACTCCTGGGTTCTACTCTCTCCACTATAAACTGCTGGAATTGGGTCGGTTTCTAATCTTCTGTTGTCCTGTGGCTTAGTGATCTAGCTTGAGAGAAGTTAAGGGTGAGGAGAGAAGAGATCCCAGGCCCTAGCTATTCCAAAGCCTGGACACAGCTTGACCTGCTGTTCTCCACTCACTGCTGAGCCTGTGGTTCTCAGAGTCTGGACCTGCAGCATCAGCATTACCAGGGAACCTGTTAGAAATGCAAATTCTCAAGCACAGCCCCAGGATGGTGAAGCAGGAACTCTGGTTATCCAGAAGCAATCTGGAAACAAGCCCCACCAGCAACTGAGATGCACGTTTAAGTGTGTAGTCTAGTCTCCATGTTGTCCACTCAGCAGAATTGTTCCACCTGGGCCTGCAGCACAAACTTCCAACTAACAAACCCTGACATTCACCTCTGTAGGTCTAAGTCATGTGTTTGTGCCATTATCCCTGGAACAAGACAGCACATGTTGCCTCCCCAGCAGAGAAGCTGGTGCCTAACTTCCTCTTCCTCTCAATTCCTGATATTTATGACCCCATTTCCCACCCCTCTGCTGCTACTTGAGGACTTCAGAGGATGCACTTCCACTGTTTCTGGTTCTTCCAACTTTCTGCGGTAGTTCTTGACCCTCTGCCTTTGTAAGACACCATTCCCCTCTCTGCTCCTCCCTCTCTTCCACTTCACAACTTCTTCAAAAACCTCTTAGCTTTTATATTTCTGAAGAGTTCTTGTTTACAATTCCTTTTAAATTCATGAGCTAAGTCCTTCACACGTGGTGTGCAGATCAATTCTAGATGTTCAAAATCGACAAGTGACATTTATATTATTATGAGATTGTGAAACAAGGATGATACAGCTCGCAGCACACACAAACTCTAGTGTCACAGGCTATTGTCCTTATAAGGGAAAGATTGTTCAGGTGGGAACATCCTCCAAAGTGATCTCAAATGATACTTGTTCCTGGTATTCACCTCTTTCTGTGGTCCCCACCCACTGGGTGATCAAAAGGATATTGGAGAAGAGCTGGTACGAGATTTCCAAGGCAAGGTTGTAAAGAGCATCACCCATGTGCTCCTGAGAGAGCCAGCACCACGCTGGGAGGACACTCAGGATGCTTGAGGAGAGGCCACGAGCAGAGGTACCCAGGCTCTGCCAGCAACCAACCCAGCTGGCCCACAACGTGAAGGCCCCACCTTGCAAGAGGATTGCCCAGTCCGATGGCCAACACTTCAGTGGACTGAAGCCCTGACCCATCTCTTGACTGTGACCTTGTGGGCACTTTGGAGCCAGACCCACCCACCCACTTAAATTCCTTCTGAACTTCTGACCCACAGGAACTATAAACAAGAATAAACGTCCATTATCACTTTATTGATTGCATTTCAGGGTCATTTGTTTTACAGCCATTGATACTGACTATGGTTTGCAGTAGAATTGGCCATATTTCACAGTGCAGAGCTAATTCCAAAGGATGATATCCTAAGTCAGATAAAGAAATGGTTCTCTCTCACTCAGAGATGGTAGTTTTAAGTTGTACCGAGACATGGTTTTGATTATCTCCAAATTCTCTGATTCTGGTGGCAAAAAATCAAAGCTAACTCTCATATGATCTGGCTCATGCGCTGGCATCTCAGTGAGACACGCAGGCTCAGGTATTTCACAGAGGGGACCCCTGGCTAGGCCACCTCTGCAGCACACTGCCTGCTCCCTCTCCTGCTCTAGTGCACTTCAGACTGTCACCTGAGGAGCTGACAAACACCCAGGGCCTGTCCCCAAGGGTTCCCAGTCCAGGCCTGTAGTCTGGACCCAGGAATCTACTTAGGAGAGAATCCTGCCCTTGCCCAGGCGACCCTCACGTGGCCTCCCCAGTCCACGCCGGGAGAAAGGTGCTCTAAAGACTGGTGATCCTCTCCCCAGACCCATCAGCTCAAGTGATCACAGCCTATGAAACGGGGATGACATTGAACACATTTACAAGCACAAATGAACCATCTTAGGAAATGAGGATGACTTGAAAGCATTTACAAGCACAAACGGGCCAAGCCTTCTCCAGTCTGAAGTGAGAGGCTGGCAAGCCGAGTTCCATTGTGTACCATGCCCACAATTCCGATCCCGTCTCTGTCTCTCACAAAAACCCTCCAGTGAATAACTCAGAGAAATGCACCTGAAAGAATCAGTGACTACCCCGTCCTCCTCGGGCGTTTTCTTCTCTAATTTTGCAAATCTGAGGGAATTGCATCTGTTTCTTCATGGCAGGTATTGAGGACCCCAATTGTATGTAAGAGCTTATTTAAGTCTTACGCACAGTGTGAGGAAAATCACTTGGAAGCTTCAAAAACTGGTGTGAAAAGAGAGTTTAGCTCCTCCTGCTACCTCACTTAGCACTTCCCAGGGACACTGACCAAAATAATCACTTCCTTATCCTTGTCAATATCCATTGATTATTCACCAGATGAAGTTATTAAAGCATGTCAATGTGCAGAAGCTACAGCTCAGGTGACGTCCAGGCATGCTGCAGGGGATAACGAGATTAGGACTTTGAAGTTACTGAAGCATGAAGATTCTATTTTTAAACAGAGCCAGAGATCATCTCGAACAGAGAAACCCACAGGTATGAAGTGAGTTTCCATATCCCAAGAGGAAAGCCCTCAAAGACAGATGCCCCTCAACAGCAATCACAAAAAAAATATTTTCCACACTAATATTCCATTTGCATTTATAAACTTACTAAGATTATATGGGCTGAGACTGCCATGAGCAGCAAACTAAGATTCACTTCCAAGGGTTTTATAGACTTGTTTGCAAACTGGCAATTCCTGGGGTCCCATGCAGAGATCAAAAATATCTGGTTTGGCCAGTAGTGTTTTTTAAAATTCACTGCCCTCTCTACTGTCATGTATATCTAAAAAGAACAAATAAAAAATAAATAAATTAAAAATTTTAAAAAGTCATTGCCCACATTTAAAACTCAGGAGATTTTACATTCCCTAAATCCAGCTGTCCAGCAAGGATCGGCTGGCATTTTCTATGTAACGAACTACCACCTACTGTCTCATGCTTCCAGGATTCAGCAGTTGGATGGGGCTCTGCCAGATGATCTCACCTAGACTTGTTCACGAATTTGCAGTCAGTTTCCAAATCAGATGGGGCAGTGGGGGGAGGCAGGGAGGCTAGCATGACTCATTTGGTGTCACCCTCAGGCAGGCTAACCTGGGCTTGTGCACCGGCTGGTCACAGTTCCTAAAAACAAAAGCAGAATTGTGGAAGGCCTCTTCAGGCCTGGACTCACATCGCAAACACCATCCTATCTGCTTTATTAATAACTATTGGACAAAGCAAGTCATGGGCCGGTTCAGATTCAGAGGGTAGAGAAACAGACTTCGCCTCTGGATGGGAAGGGAAGTATTTGTCCATTTTTACAATCCACTACCCAGTTCACTTGTAGATGTGGCCACCTGGGGCAGGTAGCCAGACGGTATCAATGTGCTAGAAGAGATGTCCTCAGTCCCTCGCACAAGGCTTGGCCCTACTGTTTGGCTGCTTTGCACGACTACCAGCCCCATGGGCATGGGAAGCTATGCCCATGACCTCCCACCCCAATATATCCCAAAGACCCAGACTCAGTCATGAACGCAACTGCTGAACAGTTCCCTGAAATCACTTATCCCTTCTCAGAAAATCTCTCTGTTCTATTTACCCTGTTTCCTTCTCCAGGAAGTGGTTGGTGGAGAATCTGCAGGAAGAGTAGGGAGATATTATTCAATCAATGGGGCATTTAGGAAAAGACCAGCTTTGGGGCCAGATCGTCTCGGAAGCTGCCTCCCTCCCTTCTACGAGTTCATTCAGTCTCACTAACCCCGTTTACTCGTACGAAAAATTCTACCTGCTATGTTTGCGTACTTCTCTTTAAAGATATCATGTCAATGGAGTCAAACATTTTCCATCAATGTGGATCCATTTCGATAACAAAAAGTTTTAGGAAGAAGGAAACAGAATGGTTAATACTCTGAGCATGAACCCGTTAGCTCTGCAGCCGCGCCCAGTCCTGAGTTGCCGGCCGTCCTACTAGAGGCAGGTCCTGACTCGTGCAGAACAGGTTTGCAGGAGGATTTGGAGACTCGGGCCCAGGGCGCCGTGTTAAGCAGTTGCATTCGTCATTCGTCAACTGACATCTCCGACCCAGAGCGCGGCTGCCTTCCGCGGGTGGTCCGGGCCTTGGGAGGGCCTGCAGCGCCACCTCCTGGGCGAGGGCGCCCACAGCAAGGCTATCGTCGCGGGGCAGGGCTTGCCCAGGCACCTCCCGCCCGCAGCGCCGAGCGCCGCCGGGACCCCAAACTCCGGCTTAGAGGCCGACCTCTGCAGCCGCCCGCAACCTTCAGGCCAGGTCGCCTTCAAGCCGAGGGCGCGATCCTCGGTGCCCGAGGGGGCGCAAAATGCGGGTGGGAATGGCCTCCGGTCGCTGGCGTGGCGGGGGAGAAACTCGGCCGTGGCCGGCCGCGCCCCCCATCCTCCCCTAACCCCTTGGTCTGTTTCAGGTCGGTGTAAACCTGTTTCCACTTGAGGCTCTTAGAAGGCGGCCGAGCGTGCAGTAAGGAGCAGCTGTCAACCTTGTGGGACTCTCCTCTAAACAAGGGGAGGGCGACAACGATAGTGAGCAGCAGCCTGGAGCAGCAGCAGAGCGGCGGCGTCCAGGACGGTGCCGGGCTCCAGGAACACGAGAAGATCCCAGGCAGTCCCACGAAGCCGGTGGCCTTATGTCCCCGTTCCCTGGTCAGCCAGGGACGTTTCCAATCTTCCCTTTCCCTCTGAGGATGTGATCATTTTAGAGCAGGAAATAAACTGACAACAGGCAGACTGGGGGCACAATTGTACGAATAAGAAGAAACAGGAGAAATGCACGGACTCAGAGAAGGTGGATCGAGGCTTGGATACCCTCCCCACGGAGAATAGGGAAGCGGCGGTGCGGTTTTCAGAGGGAGAGAGGCTGACTTTCTGCCGCAGATGAATGGGTCCAGAAGAAGGAAGGGAGGGACAGTTCCTTGGGCTCCAGACGCCAGGTTGGGTGGCTAGACCTACTTCCTGCAGTAGGACTTACCTTCTCTGGTTCATGAAATTTCAGTAAGAAAACCAAAGGCCCCTGTGATTCTCTTGGAGAATCTAATCAGGTAGACAAGGGAACTTTGCAGAAAGCCTCCCCCGTGCTGGGCAAAGGAGGGGACAGGGAAGGAGGGTGCAAGAGAAGGTCAGCGCCCTCGACCCGGAAGCGGCTCCCGCGGCCTCTCCACACGGCCCAGCACCAGCTTGGGGTGTCGTTTTCTGTAACCCCAACCTGCAGACCTGACTCCTGGCATGTCCCCAGCCCGCCTCATGCCCCACGCTTGAGCTCTGCCATGCTGGCCTCCTCTGAATCTGCCCCCTTCCCACAAGCCAAGCTCTTCCTCCTTTAGAGCTGCGCCTGTACCGCCCCCTGCTGGACAGCCCTTCCCCTGCAAGCCCCACGCCTGCTCTTCTCCCCTCCAGAACCCAGGGCTGCCTTCTGGATGGGCCCTTCTGGTGACCCACCTGGCTCATGATGCTTTTCTTCCTGGCTACAGGTCCCCTGCACATCACCCCCACCCAACCCTTCGCTCCATAAGGGCAGGGACCATGTCCCAGTTGTCCAACAGCGTAGTACTGGGTACAGTACCATGCAGGTCATAGATGCTCAATAAGTACTTGATGACTGAGTTAATGAGAAGATAGTTACAAGCCCTCATGGGCAACTCAGACTATCGACAATTATTGATATATTTTATAAGGATAATAGCTCACCTCAATATAGGCCTGCTCTGAGCCCGGCACTAATGTAAGCACTTTACATAACCCACCACGAACCAGCGCTCCTATTCCCACCTCCCACGTGAGGAAACTAGGGCACAGGTTCCAGTGGCCTGCCTAGTGTCCCGCAGGAAGCAAGCGGTGCTGCCACAGGTGGAAGCCCAGCTTCACTCCAGCTGACACCCGTCACCTCCACTGGGGAGCACCGTGTGTCCACCCAAGAAGGAAGGGAGTCAGACAGTTCTGGCACAGCCCAGCCTGGGCCAGTGTCACACAGCCCCACAAGGAAAGATGAGGCCACTCTGTGGCTACCTGAGTGGACAGCTGTCCTTGGTAGGACAACAGCCAGATGGCTTGGACATAGAAACATGTATGGAAGGACACAGGGAAGCCGCTGATCAGCCTCCCCATGCCTAGCCAGGCTCTACACAGGGCCCACCCATCAAGCACCCAGTACCTGCCTGGCCCCTTAGTCTGCTTCCCTATGGCACTTGCTGCACCTGACATTAGTGTATATTTGTTTAACACCTATCTGAGAATCGATAAATACAAATTACCCAAAACAATAATAATCATTTTCCCTGATGCAAAAAGGGAAGGATCCCCCGCTTCTTAGAATGCTTCTCTCAGTTATCTTGGTTACAAATTCTAACTCTGGCCCTTTGAGATGCATGAGAATCTTGCTAAAGGTTGAATGAGCCTCTTGCCAGTTGTCCTGACGCAGGCATGCTTTCCTTAGACGTCCAAGAGCTTCTCTTTGAATGCAAACATCAGGGAGCAGAGCTCCCCATCGCCTCCTGCCTGGGAGGAGTGAGCTCAGGTGACTAGGTCCGGGTTGCCACCACATGCCTGTGGGAGACAGATGAGCAGTTTGGCATTCCTTTGAATACAACTGGCAAATGCAAGTGACCACCCCAATTGTCAGGTGCATTTAAGAGTGTGACAAACAAGTGTCAAGTCCTCTGATTTGAGGGTCACCCACCTGGGTCTTGAGAACACGGATACAACGTGCAGCATCTGCTCAGCTGTTGGGACGCTGAGCTCTCCTTAGGTCTTTGCCCCTCTTCCGGCTAGCCAGTGACATGCATCTCATTCTAGCTTACTGCTTATTCAATAACAAGACTGTTCTCTTTCTCTCCTACTTTCCTGGAAAGGGCAATGTTAGCTTTCATTACAGTCCTACAGCATCTCTTCCCAAGGAGGGCAGAAGATCCTTGCGACTTCCTGACCTCCACATTCATGGCTGCCTAGTGCCCCGCACCGAACAGGTGCTCAAAGCCTGAGCATCCAGTGTGGCAGGGACAGTTATAGGGGGCAGAAAACGTTCTCTCTACTCTCTGAAGGTTTGAAAATCGAGTCTGCAAAATAAGCGATAGACTGATTAACAGAGAAAAAAAAAACATTTTAATTCCATGCACATGCATAAAAATCACACGAAATAGGAGACTCAAAGAAGGGCCAGAGGACTGACGTTTACATCGCGTCCCAAGCTGCAGAAAGTAGTAGGTAACCAGGGCCTCTGGGAGGAGGGAGCAGTGCCAGGCCACTGAGGGCAGGGAAGTGAATGCGTGGGGAACCTGGGCTGTGCTGCCAGCAGGTGGAAGGTCTCTCAGGTGACGGCCTCACCCCAGACTCTTCCTCCAACAGGTGCTTTCCTGAATAGATTTTATTTAGAGATGTACGTTGGGCTTACAAAAAGACAGCTAGCTATTCAGGGCTCCACTGTGTCTGCTGTTTCTCCAAAAAGGAGCTCTAAATTGCTCAAATAAATTTATTTGGGGTGGCAGCTCTGGTCTCTTGCCATCATACTTTGGGACAGTGTGTCCTGACCCCCAACAAGTATTGTTTGAATTTTCTTTTTTTTCCAGTGAACAAGTCTGTCTTATTATAATTTTAAAAATTGAGCTTTTGAAACCTCCACGATTGCCAGCAGAGTCAGCGCTGCTTTGCTTTACAAGATTGATCTCATTTCCTGTTAGTCCCGGGCTTCTCGGACCTGACTCAGTGCTCTTCACAAAGTCACCAGCAACTACTCGAGATATCACCATTAGCGACCATTTCAGACATCGTGCAGAAATGCCCCTCCGGCCCGGGCTCGGTTCCTCCAGATCCTTACTCAGTACTTAGAAATGATCTGTTTCCTTCTCAAAGGCAGCGGCGGGTGAGGAGCTTCTCAGAACACTGTGTCACACCTCCGTCCTCCCTGAAGCCACCACTTACCTCGCTGATGGTTTCGTAAGTAGCATCTCTCCCCACGTGGCCTCCTCAGACCAGACCGCACATGCTCCACGTCCTGCCCCCTCGACACCCACGCCTTCCGGCCTCTTCTCAGATTGAAGAAAAGCAACAGGGAAGGACGGCAGTGCCAGGGCATCTCCATTAGCCAGGCATTCCCTGAGTCCTCAGCAACCCCATGGGGCACTGTGCTCACCAACTTTCTGTCACCATGACAAGTAACAGTTCAAAAGAGGAAGGTTTGTCTGGCGCATGTTTTGGAGATCTTAGTCCATGCTCAGCTGGCTCCGTGGCTCTTAGGTCTGTGGTGAGGCAGACACATCATGGTGGAAGGGAGTCGGGGGGAAGACTGCCCACCTGGCCTCATGGCAGCCAAGAAGCAAAGACGGAGGGAGAGGAAGGGGCTGGGGACCACTCCCTTTAACTAGTCCCCCCCTCCTGCAGTGCTCACCACATCCCCAGAGTCCATTCATCCAGACTCACCAGCGGGTGATCCTCAGATGAGCTCAGAACCCTCGTGACCCAGTCACTCCCCAAAGCCCTCCTCGCACACTGCAGCCTGGGGACCAGGCCTTCAGTACATTAGCCTCTGGGGACAGTCCAGATCCAAACTGTAGCAGGTGGGCGCCATTATGATCCCCAGCTTGCAGACAAGAAAGACAGCTGATACCTGGAGGTGTTGAGTCACCTTGCTGGGTCACACAGCAAGGGCTGGTCAAAGCGAGGAAGCACCACCAGCTCTGGACCCCAAACCTGGAACCAATCTCCCACCTGAGAAGAGAAGCCCAGTTGCCTCCAAAGACCCTCCCTGCCTCTTAGCCCCCCACTCTACTGTCTCACAGAGAGGGAGAAGAATCGGCCGCTGCGTGTCAGGCAGCGCCTGCTGAGGACTTATCAAGAGAGCCAGTAAATGAATGGATGAGAACTTTCAAAGGAGTTACTAACAGGACATCACGACCAACAGAGACCAGGAAAAAGCCAGGGGAGTCAATGATTAAACTCAAGTTATAACAACAAGAAAGGAAACCACCTCTGTGCCCTCTGCCCTCGAGACTGCGTTAAGCACAGTGCCTTGACTGCCAGCCACTCTGCGGCTTTTACGGTGATGGTCCAAGTTACGGCTTCAGCAGGAAAGGCTCACATTAATGGTCCTTAAGTGAGAGACCGTGTCAGAGTGCCTAAGTACCACAGGCCCCCACGTTTACCCACACCAGGAACAGGCACTTTGGCAAGATTTGGGTCACCTGCCCAGTCCCGAGACTGGGGGACACTGCGCCTTTTTTTTTTTTTTTTTTTTTTTTTGGTGCTGGGGATTGAACCCAGGGCCTTGTGCTTGTAAGGCAAGCACTCTACCGACTGAGCTGTCTCCCCAGCCCGACACTGCGCCTTGATAACCACACCCAAACTACTTTAGGGAGGGAGGGGCATTCCCCAAACAACACTGGGTGTTGAGCAGACAGAGAAACAAGTGCCAGCCATACTGCCATGGCTTGGTCCTTGCTCTGTGCCAGGCTCGGTCCCATAAGCATATATACATTATGTCACTTAACCTTCTGCTATAGTTTGAATGTTCAATGTCCCCAAAAGGTCCATGTGTTAAAGGCTTGGTCCCCAGGTTGGTGCTAACAGAAAGTGCTAGAATGTTTAAGAAGTAGAAGGTCCTTAGGTCATTTGGGTGTGTCCTTGAAGGGAACTGTGAGACCCCAGTCTCTTCCTCCCTTTCTCTGCTCTGGTTGGGGATGGGACTGTTTTGCTCCTGCCATGAACTGAGTACATACAGGAGCCATGCCTTTGAACCTCCCAAACTGCAAGCTAAATAAATCTTTTTTTCTTTATAAGTTACTTGCCTCAGTTACTTCATTTTAGTAACATGAAGCTAACCAATACACTTTTCAGCAATGCCTTGAGATACATTTCATCAGTTCCACCCCTTACAGGCAAGGCAGCAGGAATTTAGATTTAGTTCAAGTCATTCAATTGGAGGCACAGCCAGGTTTAAGATAAGCATGTCTCACAGCAAATCCACACGTTAGCCACCAAATCTTAACACAACATGCCTTACTTTCACTGTATCACCAGTTGTTAGCACAGAATTGGGAAGCAGTAGGCGTTTAGAATAATGAATGCTGGTTAGAAGTGAACAGAGAGGGGCACTGGCAGTTGGGTTTGTCTTGGAAAAGGGGATGAAAGTAAAAGGAGGTGAGGAGGGAAAGGTGAAGGGGAGCTTGCGCTGCCACCACCAGGCTGGGGCTGTCCTGGAGAAGTGGGGGCGAGGGCACGGCCAAGAGGCAGGCCTCCAGGGTGGGCGAGAGGCAGCCAGAAGGGCAGAAAACACTTGGAACAGAACAGAGAGGAGGAGAAGTGCAATAAAGATGCTCTTGTCCTCAGAAACACCCAGATGAGGTCAGAGGATGTGCACTGGGAGGAAGCACAGGGAAATTTGTCCCAAACACTGTTCATCTTTTATTTTAACACAGTTCCCTGCTTGTTGTCCAAGTCATGATGAGTAATGACCAGGCCCTGGATCCCAGAGTTTACCTGGAAACTAAGAACAAGTGCTTCCTCCCCAGGACAAGAAAATTCTTCCTTTTTCCTTCAGCAACTCATATCCCATCATTTCATCCCCTCTGACATGCAGACACACGCACACACTCACACTTGCCACCTGTACACATGCACTCCCCTCCTGAGTCACACTCATCACCACACACTGGCGAACTGTCCCCGGCAGCAGTCACTCTGCTCTGCCCCCACCAACAGGGCCTCCACGTTGTGCAGAAAATAGTGTGCCTGCTCAAGTCTAAGCAGAGGCTGCCTCCTTTTGCCAGATCCTCAGACTCCAGCTCTCCTGCCGCTAAGAATGGCTGGGGGACTCCATTCTCACCAATGAATGCAAGGGTGTCTCAAGGTGGGAACGGCACTGGAGGTTCCTGAAAGGTGGAGTTTTGCTGACGTATTGAACATAGGTGCATCGACTCCCATCTCTCTCCAGTGTGCCTTCCAGGAAGAAAGGTGGAACCTTCCCAGACTCCCTTGCAGCTAAGGCTTCTGGGTATGAAGTAGTTTCTGCTGATTAGATGCACATGCACAGTTTCTTGAAGGCAGAAATGAGGCCTAGACGTCTGCCTCTTGTTTGAGCTGTGTGCAGCTCCTAAGTGTGTTTGCTGGGGGTGGGGGCTGTGCAGAATTCAGGGCCCAGGCACCACCGGTGCAGATGGGCAGTCATGGCTGAGGCAGCAACCAGACTCCACCTCTCCACATGCAGTGACCTTGCTGCAGGGGCTGGGATGCAGCTGCCATGAAAGCAGCCACTGGTCTCTGGATTGCAGCTGTGGCCTCATGTTCTAGAATGAGTGATGAACTCTGATTCCCAAACCCTCCCCCCCCCCCGCCCCGTGTTGTGTCTGAGAGCAGCTTGTCTGGTTGGCCAGTGTTGCTGTATCCAGGCAGTCTCTCCCTACAGCCCAATCCAGTGCCCACTGCTGCCGTTTTTTGACTGATTTTTCAAGCACCAATTCTTTTATGCCTAAAATACAAAGATACTGAAACAGATTTTCCCCCCTGTGTTCAACAACAATGCTCTCGGGGAATGAGGAGTGCTTGGGGAGGGTAGTCCTCAGGGAAGGCGCATTTCTTTCTTTCTTGTTTTTCCTGGTACCAGGGATCGAATCCTTGGGTACTTAACCACTGAGCCACATCCCCAAACTCCCTTTTTAATTTTTTATTTTGAGATAGGGTATCACTAAGTTAGGGCCTCACTAATTTAAGTTGCTGAGGCTGGCTTTGAACGTGCAATCCTCCTGCTTCAGCCTCCCAGCCACTGGGATTACAGCTATACACCACCGTGCCTGATGGAAAGCACCATTTCTTCGAGCCTCAGTTTCTGCTGCTGCAGGAAGCAATCAAAGGTTAGGACTGTCGTTACTGTCAGTTAGTAGTTGTTGAACGCTATAGCAGATTGTATTCCCTGACCACAGTCACAAAAATGCTCCCCAGGCAGCAGCTCTCCACCTGAAACTTCGCCACTGTCCAAGAGGAGGAGTGTGGTCCCCCAGCACCAGAATCTGGGCTGGCCTCTGACTTGCTCATAGCCACCAGAACGTGGCAGAAAAGAAGCCTCACTAATAAGTCTGGGTCAGAACAGGCCACGAAGTTTCTCCTGGTTCCCTTAGAAGGCTTTCTCTCCAGACACCTCCTGCTGAACCCCAGGTGTCATAAGGTACAGTCCCTAAGTCGCGTGGAGGGCCCAGGTGTTCAGTAGTCCCAGCGAAGACCAACCTCCAGCTCAGTGGGGAGCGAAGCCTCCAGATCATTCCAGTCTTCAGCCCTTGAAGTCAGCCCAACCTTATGTCTCCCCAGGGTGATGGCAGACCTTAGGTCACTGACCCCAATAACTCCTACCTCCTGATGCCCACCCCTTTGTGTGATTTCCACCCCTTGAGTGTGAGCACCGCTGGGACTTGCTTCTAGCTGATTAGGTTCAGCAAAGGTGACTTTGCTTCCTTGACTAGTTATGTTAAGCAGCAAAGGCGATAAGATATCACTCACAATGACACTACCTCGTATGTGACTCAGTCTTAGCGAGTGCAGTCAGAGACCCCCCTGGCTGACTTTGCAGCTGATGTGTGTTCAACCTCCTATGGAAAGGCCACGTGACAAGGAACCGTGGGCAGCCCTGGGAGCAGAAATGAGCCCAGAGAACGGCTAGAGTGAAAACAAGGACTCTGTCATATGGCAGGAGATTAATTCTGCCCACAGTCTGGAGGAGTTTGGAAGTTGGCTTTCCCCAACTGAGCCTCTGATGAGCCAATAGCAAGGCCAGGACCCCAGCTGACATTGGACAAGCAGCCTAGCGATGTTCCAGGTAGGGCGATCAGCCCAGCACCCGACTTCGGCCTGCACTAGGCTTGGAGCCATTTGCTACGTAGCAGGTGCCATTAATCCACAGCTGACCTCCACCATCATGCAAGGGCAGAAGCAGACACTCTGTGTCCTGTCCAAATTCCTTACAGACAGATCTCGCCAGCCTAATAGCCAACAGAACTACAGTGGTGATTGTTTCTCCCTACTACAGTTTGCAGTGGTTTGTTACCCAGCAACAGACAATAAGAAGTAACAGGCATACGAGGCCTGTGCTGGGCACTGCGTGCCCCCCACAGTCCTCTCTGCAGAGCAGTGCTGTGAGTCAGTACTTCCCTTTCCTTCATTCAGTGAATGAGGACACCGAGGCCCAGAGTCGTTAAATAACTGACTTGAGGCCACATAGTCTGCGGAGGAGAAACTAAAATGAGAATATCTGCATGCACTCTGGCACAGCGCGCCTTCCCCGAATGGCTTGAGCCTTATACCAGTTATCAGTTACCACGCAACAGGTTATTTCCAATAGCACCCATGGTCTCAGCTTCTGTGAGCCAGGAGCAGGCACGGCTCACCTGGGAACCTGTGGCTCAGATCTCTCAGTTGCCCTCGGGTTGGGCCAAATGCAGTCATCTCAGGGCAGGGCTGCTGGCTGACCTCAGGTCCTGCTCAGAAGCTGCCCCTGTTCCTTCACATCTGGGCCTCTCCAAAGGGTGCCCGCTACCCTGGGAATGAGCAGACAGGAGAGCTGGAGACTAAAGCCAAAAGCTTCCTGACTGAATCACGGACATGACATCTCATCCCCTCTGCTGTGTTTAGAGAAGCGAGGTTCCAACCAGCACCCAGAAGTAGGAGATCACACAGGGCGAAAGTTCTAGGAGGTGGGGATCATGGGGGCATCTCAGCAGCACCTGCCACAGGGGCTGTGATGGGCACTGGACCTGGCATCAGAGTCAATCGTCCCCTCTGACACCCACTAGGAATCCAGCTCTGAATCCAGCTCTGAATCCAGCTCTGAATCCAAGCCAAACTGGGCTCCTCCCCTTCCTGGTCCTTAGTCTCCAACTTGAGAAAACCATTTTCTGTAATGAAGCTTTTATGTTGCTCACTAAGAAAGCAAATTCATTATCACGCTGCCTTTGCTCCATCACATTCTTGACATGGAGCTAATTTTCTTTGATGCCACATTATTCTCCCACTGTCACGCAAGTGTGGTTCTAATTTGTAAAACGCTATCACCTCATTATTTGACCATTAGGGACTTTTACAGAGTGGTGGTCTAAGAATCATATTTCAGTTTTAATTTCAGATGAAAATGAGCTTAAGCAAGAAGCTTTCATGATGCTTATTTCCAGCTGGTTCTTCCACCTCTCAGCTGTAATGTTTCTTGTGCCACCTGCACCCACCTCATCTCCCTCTGGGTCCCAGGTGGACCTGGGCAGCTGCGGGAGCCTTGTGGTGTCACCCTGCACCTTTTCCAGGATGACACACACAAGTAAGGGCCACATGAGCAAGTAGGCACCTCCAGATGGTGACAAAGTAAGACAAAATCACAGGAAAGCCCAGCATGACGAAATGGCACATCAGTCACGGATGCCCACACAGGGTGCAGAGAGTGCCGGTGCGCAGGTCACGGGTATGAAGTTTAAACTACTCTGTGGTGTGCCCATGTTTGTGACCTTTTTTTCTTGAAACTAAATTAAACCACAATCTGAGTCCTCAATACTCTGTGATGACCAAAAGTATCATGTACTACCCACCCAAGGGGAAAGCAGAGGTGCTGAGGGCACACTGAACAGAATATTCTAGAAAGACCCTGCAATCTTCAGCCCATGCCAGTACTGGTGGCTCCAAAGAGGGATTTGTGATGTGGGCATTCATTTTAGTATCATGTTTTTCTTAATATATACAGAGATATTACCTATTATTCGTATTATAAAATAACACATGATAAAATACTGAAATTTTAGGATCAGTTAATATTTCAGGACCTAATATCCCATCCAGGTGCTCAGAGCCCACCTGCATGGACATGCCCCACCAGAGATCCAGCCGTAAGGAGCAGGTGAAGAAGCAGCAGGACAGGGCCACCTCTCCCCACCCCTTTTTGCTGCTTCACTTCTCACCCACCAAGGCACTGCTTTCTCAAACTCTCTCCTTCCAAGACACTTAGATACCCACCAGGCGATAAGGAGCTAAGAACTGGCACAATGCCTACTGAAGGTGAGCCTGAGGAAAAGTGCCATCCAGCAGACAGATAAGCAGTATTCAGAAACTGGTTTTTGATAACAACTTAGCAACATCTGCTCATATAAAAGTATATGCCCCTCAAATCTGCCCTACAAATGCACCCCATAGGAATAAAAGCATCTGGCCAGGCACAATGGCGCACACCTGTAATCCCAGGGATTTGGGAGGCTAAGGCAGGAGGAGTGTGAGTTCAAAGCCAGTCTCAGCAACTTAACAAGCCCCTAAGCAACTCCGTGAGACCCTGTCTCTAAATAAAATGCAAAAAAGGGCTGGGAATGTGGCTCAGTGGTCAAGGGCCCCTGAGTTCAATCCCTGGTATCAAAAATAAATAAATAAATAAATGAATAAGTATAAAAGCATGTGTTCATAGGACACATGAAGAAGAATCTTAATTTCCATCTCATTAGACGGGAACCAAAATCAATGTCTTTTAAGAGGAGAGTAGCTGAATAAGTTATTGTACTTTTACATTAGAGAATAAATTGAAATTCTAACAGTTGGTAGAATTTCTACCTGGCAATACTAATGGGGAAAATATACAGTATGCAGTAATATCTTACTCTCATGAAACTGACAAAATAGCCCCTATTTCTGCATATGAGCACACAGTCTGCACAGGACCGGATGAGCACAGGAACATAAGCGAACACACAGGGGTGTCAGGGGAACAGGAAGCAGCAGGCGCCCCCAGTGAGCAGTGTGGAGGGAGGAGAGGGAGAAGGATGAGAGAGAACATTTTCACTAAAAAATAATGCCATTTCTCCATGCTCCCTTTGCATCATGATCCCAGAACCCGTAAAACGAGGATTTCCAGACTTAGGGGGTTAGGGGTGCAGCGCAGTGGCAGAGCACATGCTTAGTATGTGCAAGGCCATGGTTTCCATCCCGAGTACACACAAAAAAATCCTTTGCTGTTGCCATCTTGGAATCCTTAATCCTACCTTTAAACCTGTGTTGGGCAAGTGAAGTCTGATGGGGACCGTGGAGCACGTGCAGAGGAGCAATGGACACTCCCACATACCCCAGTTCTCGTGTGGGGTTACGATGCCTCGCAAGCACAGCATACCAGCGGGCCGAGGAGTGGGGGTTAGCAAACCCAAGCAAGTGCCAGGTGAGCATGCACCTCGTGACCAGAGGGACACGGGCAGCGCGAGGGCCAGGCTTTCCCGCCACAGACACCTTCCTCCCCACACAGAGAAGGCGCTGCTGCTGTGAGGGGCAGGAGTGAACAGGAGCCCACTGCACCCCTTCCTATGCCTGGTCCCGCCTAGCTGAGCACCTAGGCTACAGACAATGCCACAGAAGGAAAAAATAGGAGGGCCACCCAGAATGCCTTTTCCTTCCGGTCCTTTCAGTAGAACAAGCAAGGATCAAGAAGTGAAGTCAAGGGCTGGGGCGCAGCTCCGCCGTGCCTGGCTCCCCAGCAGGGAAGTGAGATGGAAGAGCTGCATCATTGTTGTGCAGGATTTCTACTATTCTGTTAAAAGTGAATTACGAATTGTGTAATTTTGAAGATGTCACCAGGCAAATTAAGTGCTCTCACTTTTGCATTTATAATAGTGGAGCTTGGTGGCACTTACCTGTAGTCCCAGAGTCTCAGGAAGCTGACCGCAAGTCCAAGGCTAGTCCTGGCAGCCTGGTGAGATTCTGCCTCAAGATTTTAAAAGCAAAATAAAAAGAGCTGGTGAAAGAACTCAGTGGTAGAACACCCCTGAGTTCAATCCTTGGTACCACAAAAAATAAATAAAATTGACATTACACAGTGCAAAGGAAAACACTGAATTATATGCTAAAAGGATAAATCTTTCATTTTACTTTGCTTAGAAGGGTACTAAACAACACATATAAGAAGAAAAAACATGACAACCTGAGAGAGATTATTTTTAAAAGTGTGTGGTGGGAGCCCTAAGCCCCACGCTGACCGGGCGCCATTCCAGGGGTCCCTCACCAATCAGATCTCGCTCCCCCAGCCAGGCATCTCGTGTGCTCTGCTACAGCCTCGGAGAGAAGCCCCTGCGGGAGCCCAGGGAATGTCACCCGACATCGACATGGGGCTGGCATGCTGAGTGTGTTAACAAAGGAACTCTGGGAGCTTGACTCCCCCTGGCCTGGGGGTGGATAATTAATCACCTCTAGTCCCAACTGAACCCATATTGCAGCAAGGACAGACTCGTGCCCCACTTTCTTCTCTACAGTCTCAGTCAGTGCGCCAGAAGGGATCCATTTCCAACCACTGTCTGTTGTGCAGTCCTACAACTTTGTCTCAGGCCTTTGGTATGTTTTTCCAAGTCCCCTAAATTCCCTGAGGTCATTTAAGCTCCTCCTGATGTTCCCCATGACCCCTTCCCTTCTGGAAAATGGCGCATAAGCCACTAAATCCCTTTGGCCAGTGGGAAGCACCCTGGAGACCCCACCAAGGGGGTGAATAACTTTGCACAGCTTTTCCCTCCTCCAGCTCACCTCAGAATGGCTCGAGGGGAGAAAGGACTTCCTCTTCACTTCTGCCCCAGCACTGGCGGGTCCTGAGGCCAAACCCCATGCTCACTGCTAGAAAACACGGTGGGGCAAAGACCCCTGGCCATCATTTTGCTCACCTCACAGGACAAGCACAGGGAAGGCGCATGGCATGGAAAAGGAACTCTTCAGCAAATGTTTCCCGGGCACCCCTCAGGTGGCCACTGTCCTACATACGGCCATCCCTACAGCGCGACTCCAGCAGCCAGTTCCTCCCTGTCACCCTCGGACCTTGCATTCTAGCAATGCGCATATACACATAGGACTCATTGCCAGTCAGTGATGAAGTACATGACATCAAATAGAGGCAGCAGGGACGATCAAGTCTCCTGGCCCTTGGCAGGCTGCCCAAGGAAGAAGCCTGAGCAAAGTGAAAGAGTGATTGTGAGGATCTGGAGATGCCCAGACAGAGGGAGCAGGGGGTGCCAATGTGTACAGACCTGCAATTGGTGTTAATGCAAGTAACCCCAAAGAACAGCCAGGGCCAACAAAGAGCCCCAAGGCTGGGGTGCAGTGAGGAGGAGCCACAGGGGCTGTCAGGCTGAGCAGAGAAGTAAAGTGACTTGATATTCAGGTTAAAGGGACAACTGCAGCTACTGGGTGGAGGCAGGCGTCAAGGGCAGAACCTGGGGACCAGAGGGAAGGCTGGGGAAAAGTCCAGGCAGCAGGTGGTAGAGCCCAAATTAGGGCAGGCGGAGAACAGTCAAATTCTAACTAACTATCCCTCTGTATCCATGGGGATGGGTTCCAGGTACCAAACTCCACAGATGCTCAGATGCTCAAGTACCTCATGTAAAATGTGTGGTATTTGCATGTAACTTGTGTGCACACTCCTGATTACCTTAAATTTTCTCTAGATGAATTATAATACCTATGACCATGTAAATGTTGTACATACAGTTATTCTGCTGTATCATTCGGGGAATAATAACAAGAAAAAAAGTCTATACATGTTCAATACAGAGGCAATTTTTTATTTAATTTTTTTCCAGTACTGGGATGGAACCCAGGACCTCACACATGCTAGGCAAGCACTTTACCACTGAGCTATAGCCCTGGTACCAAATATTTTCCATCCGTGGTTTGTCAAAAGCAGAACCTGAGGATAGGGAACCCATGCATATGGAGAGTCAACTGTGTATCATGTGGGAAAAGCCCACAGAGTTTTACTAAGGGGTTGAAAAGAGAGAAACAGGGGTACCAAGGATGACCCCAGGATGCACAACTGGGAAAAAAAACTTGCTATTTATCCAGATGTGGAAGGTGGTGGGTGAAGCTCTGTGAGAGGGAAATTCGCATCAGATAGAGCTTGGGCGAATAAGGGAGTCAGAGACCTTGCTGCAAGCCACACAGGAAGCCTGGACCATGGAGAGCTCTGGAGTTGGCAACTTATGTTAATTATTGCTAAACAACCCTCCAAGACAAAAACTCTGAGGCAAGGAAAGTGCCCTTTGTCTGAAGCCACAGAGCTCTGTCCTTTGTAAGGCAGGCCTTGCACTCTTTGATCCTCAGTGACCCCATACATAACGTTATTTGAAACATAACCTCCCTCCTCTTCCTTCCTCCATTAAGGTCCCTTTGTAACACACCCTGCTGTATGAACTTAACTTGCTTCTAGGCAGGGTAACCCTCACTGAGTCATGTTCTTGGGGGTAGCCCCTCCTAGAATCCCCTCCACTAGAGTGAGCAAACCTGTGACTTGTTTCCAGCCCACTGAATGTGGCAGATTATATAATGTCACTACCATGGTTACAGTGAGATATCAGAGTCCATCCTGGCAGACCCAAGGAAGCGGTGAGAGGCGGGGGAAGACTCCTGAGAGTCCTGAAGAAGCAAATGGCCCTACTGTGTGAAGCTTCAAGGGAATCATGTGACACCTCTAGAACTCCAGCTGACAACCAGTAAAAAGTTGGGGCCCTTAGTTTTATAAATATGCAAGAAGAGTTCTATAAAGTGGATCTTTTCTCAGTTAAGCCTCTGATGAGATGCCAGCCTTAGGCATTTCAGTGAGAACCTGGCAGAAGACCCGGTAAGCCAGGCTGGCTCCTACAGAGATGGTGAATTAAATGGGATCCGGGGTGATTTTTTATGCAGCATAGAAAATGAATACAACTATCAATGCTATTCACATGGCTGTCTTTGATACTGTCCAACTCTTAAATTAAGGGGGAAAAGTCAGTTCACAGTGTCTGCTGAGACAGTATCTGAGGGTGAGGCTAAATAGATACTGGCATCAGACCTACCATTTTGCTGCCACCATTATTCTGACCCCCAAAACACACATCATTTTACAACACAGATCATCAGTCTGTGGACATCCTAGCCAGTCACAGGTTCACTCATCAGTTTACAAACATTCTCGGCAGCTACTGGTCCAATTGTTAACCTGCGAACTTCCTCCTCAGCAACTGGCCCAATTGTTGCTAGCCCGCGAAATTCCGCTACTTAAGAGAAGCTCTCGGGGCCATTTTCTCTCTCTCCAGCCCTGAGAGCGGACACTCTGGTTTTCCACCTAGTAAAATCTCTCGGGTGAGTTCCCGGGTGCAGAGTGGTTTTCTGGGCGCATTCATTGGGGCTGCGACTCAGACCAGGCACCCCAGAGTGCTTGCTACCCTGGATTCAAGAGTCCAAGCTGCCTTGGAACCCGAACTGAGCTGCATTTTTCTTACAATAGACACTCTCATACTTTGCAACCTCTATGGAGTATAATTTTACCATTTCTTGAAATGTACAAATATATCTATCTTCTCACCAAGCAAGTCTACTTTGGGGTGTTTACCTATAGATATAATTGAACGTGGATAAAAACACAAGTACCAGGGGGCTCACTGCATCATGGTTTGTGACAGTAAAGACTGAGAACTGCCTAACTGTCCTCCAGCATGGGACTGTTAAGTGCATTACAGTCCTTAGAAATGCTAAACAGACTTTAAAAGAATGAGAAACATTTTTTTTACATAAACAGAAAAAAAAATATATTAGAAGTTTAAAAAGTCAAAGTGAAGAACATTGTCTACACTACATTAAAAGGAAGACAATTTCCACTTCATATTTAGAAGAAAAAGGGCATGGAAAGTCTATAATTACAGTATTATATTTACCATCAAATTTAAAGGGAAAAACAAAGCTGCCCTAATAATCATATAGCAAAAATCAAAAACCCAACTGATAAGAAGTCTGGGTAGGAAACTTACATGAACAAAAGGAGGCCCAGGGACAAGAAAATCATGGGGACTGGTAGGACCTCAAGGTCAGGTGCCATCCAGAAGGGGCCCTCCAGAGTGCAGGGCTCTTCCAAGACATCACAGCTAACCTGTAGCTCTCCACCTGCCCAGGCATGGGGTGAGGCCCTTTCTAAGGAAGGTGTCAAACAATTCTCTGATTTCCTGAGGGGGACTATTACTGTCCTCATTTTATAGAAAAAAAGACCGCAATCAGATTGAGTGGCTGCTCGCAGAACCACACAGTTGGACTGGTAGGATCAGTTTGCGAACCGGCTCCCTTAAACTCTCCACACCTTCCTGTACAAACCTCAGCAGAAGCACTCCCATCAGAGCTGCTGTGGGACCTCCCACAGACCCTCTAGCTGGTGGGCTGTAACTCCACCTTACAAACTAGATAGCATAGTAGAGTGCACACGTATCCAATTTGATTTCCATGATTGTAAGAGGTTGGTTAAATTGGAATGCAGCTAACACTGAGGACTTTTAAAATTGTTTCGAGATATAATTTGCTTATGTAAGACTGGCCCGTGTGAAGTGTCCAATGGCACGAGTTGTACTTATTCAGTTGATCTTCCAAGCCCCAAATGTCCCCTCTGCTCCTGCGCGGTCAGTCCCATGGCCCACTCCCAGCCTCAGGTGGGCCCTCATCTGTTTAGGTCTCTGAAGTTTTGCCAGTTCTGGGCATTTCACAGAAATGGAATCAACGTGTGACTTTGTGCCTGGACTTTCCACTCGGCATGAGAGCGCTGGCAGGCCGCGGCCGTAAGCCCGCCCCATCCTCGTGCGCACCCTTCAATCCCACCGCAGTTCGCAAGCCCCAGCTTCCTGCCAAGACCCGTGAAGATTCGCCCCAGAGGGCCCGGGCTGTTGGGCAGGGCGGAGCGCGCGCGCCGGAAGCCCCGCCCACTCCGCGCGGATCCCGGCTCCAGAGGGGCGGGGCTGGCGGGACCCGGAAGGCTCGCGCGCCCGCAACCCCGTAAGCTCAGGCCATTTCTCCGGAGGGCGGGGCCCGTGGGTGGAGCCAAGAGGGAAGAGCGCCTATCTCCAGCCCCGCCCACCCTGCGCCCGGCTCCAGCTCCGGGGGGCGGGACCGGGGAGGGCACGCGGCCCCAGCCCCGCCCACTCCGCTCCGGCCGCCGCTTCCTCCCGGGTCCGCACGCCAGCCGCCGCGCCTTATCGCGCACCATGGCCGCGCTGCTGGCCCTGCTGGTCCCGGCGGGCAGGATGGGTGCCCGGGTCCGGCTTCGTGCCACCCGGCTCCTGGGCGCCGCCACCCCCTGCCCCCCGCCACCCCTGGCCTTGGCCCTGTTACGGCCTGGGCCAGACGCCCGGCTGCTGCGCACCGCTGGTGGCAACTGCCGCGGCCACCAGGTAAGCCTCCCACAGGATCCTGACCTCTGACCCCAGCTGTTAAAGCCTTGTGCCAGGGGCAGGCCACTTCCGCCGCAAGGACAGCCTAGCACTTGGAGCTGCCCGAGACCGGTAACTTCAGGGGTCCCTGAGTCCTCAGATCCCTATAAGCCACGACGTGGCTCTTCTCAATAGACAGGCGAAACTGAGGCTCAGGAAGGTATTGGTGCCCTGCCCAAGGTCACACAGTCCCCAGCAGAGATCCAACGTCCGAAGTGTTCAGCCAGGACAGTGGTGTAGCAAGAGAATCTTAGGGGGCCTGGACTACTTGTGAACTTCCTGATGTGGCCCCTTTTGAAGTCCGTTCAGGCCTCCGCACTGGGGTACTGGCCAAAGAGAACACTTCTCTGGGCTCTGCCTTATCTAATAGCTCCTTACCTTGCTGCTCCGCCCTTTTTATCTAACTAGAAGAGCAATCTTCCTCAGGCAGAAAAATCCATGGTGTGGAACTATGTCTCATCCTGGTTGCCTTGCATGCTGCTCAGTGAAAACTAGTTTCCATTAAGAATGGCTTTCCTTTTTTTTTTTTTTAAAGTGGGTCTCTAAAGAAAGTAGTAATGGAGCTGGGGATATAGCTCAGTTGGTACAGTGCTTGCTTTGCATGCACAAGGCCCTGGGTTCAATTCCGGCACCACAAAAAAAAAAAAAAAAAAAAAAAGGAAGTAGTAATGGAGTTTGCAGAAACAAGAATGGCAAGTCAGGACCTGAAGAGCCCTGGTCCTTCATCTGTGTGCCTCCAACTCTGCACTCTGGGTTGCATGGCTAACCCAGCATTGCTGACCTTTCAGGGGCTGAAATTAACTTTCCAGGCAAGAGTCTGGGGAAAATTCCATGGGCTAATGCAAGGCTTGCCTTGAACTGTGCCAGCATTTCCGGAACTTTCCCTAGTCTTCTAGTAAGTAGCAGCCAGATTTGTTTGGTGTATGCTCTTACCAAGCCTGTCCTACAGGCGGAGAAACTTCCTTCCCTACCCTCTCCTCTCCTGCCTGGTGCGTGGCACAAGGGCCTTGCCTCTAAATCCTGAGGACAGTCTTTGGGATCCTCCCACACACACCAGGCTGCCTCCTGTCGATTCTTCATAGCTCAACCCAGGCATCCCTTCCTCCAGGAAGCCTTCCCTGACCACCAGTGATGCCTCAGGGGCCTCCACTGGGCGCCCCTTAACCCCATGAGGCAGGTCTTCTCTGCATTAATTAACTAGAATGGCCTCTTCCTTATCTGTTCTGTCAGCCATATCATTCTCATCCCCAACCTAGGCCCTCTACTGACAGGGATGTGTTTATACAGTGGGACTGGGACCAAGGGTGGTCTCCATTTACTAGCTGTGGCCTTGATCAAATGCTTTCACTTTTCTCTCTCGGTTTCTTACCTGTAAAATGGGATGTTAATAGTTCACACTTCATAGAGTGTGAATGTAAAATGAGATAATGTTCGTTTCTGACATCTGGCATATCCTAGATGAACATTAGCAATTGTTAAAATCACAGTAAAGAAGTATAGCCCAGGGGCCTATGATCTGTCCTTGGTTGTCCAGCTCTAGAATGGATGGGTGGAATCCAGGTAGGATCAGAACCAAATGGTTTAGAACAAAAGATACTGATCAGGTGAGAAGATCTGGCTTTGGTTGGAACCCCTCCTCCCCTAGGGGCTGCATCTAGATGCCCCCACTGGAAGGCAAGAAGGATGAACCCAGCTGGGGTCTCAAAATATATCAGGCATTTAATTAAGTGCCTGAAAGACAGCCCACCTCTGCCTACAGTCAGGGGCTGTTCTGTAACAGGAGGGGGCCGTAAAGCACAGAGGAAACCAGCCTTTTCCAGTTAACATGATCCAATCTTGTGTGAGGCCTGCACGCGCAGGCCACTGACGACTCAGGGAGGGGAGAGAACTCCTAGGCAGGTGACTCGCCCTGAGCCGTCCTGTCCTGTCAGTTCAGCCTCCCTTGTTCTGACCTGCAGCTTCCCTCCTGAAGGTCCTGCCAGGTGCGCCTCCACGGCACTTGGCACCTCTGGCAACTCTGGTATCTCACTCTTGATTGATGTCCCTCACTCCCACTGGACCATAGGCTCATGGTGGGTTTTATTCATGGCTCTGTCTCCTGTGCTGGGAACAGTGCCTGGCACTGAGAAGATGCTCCTGAATATGCAGGAAACACAGCACAGTTACAAGCAGAGACCTTGGAACCAGACTCCAGTTTGAGTCCCAGCTCGGACAGTTAATCTGTATGATCCTCAGTAAGTTATGCAGCCTCTCTGGGCTCCCAGGATTCTCGTCTGTTCAGTGGGGATGCTAGGAATGGCTGTCTCACAGAGGTGTGATAAAGATTATATGAATTCATATTTCCAAAATAGAACAATGCCTGGCACAAAGTAAGCATAATATAGTGTCATTATAGTTTATCCAATGAATGAAAATAAGTATCAGTCCAAAATATGTGATCAACTTGTGCGCAGGTCCTAGGTTCATCTTCCAGCCTTCTTGCCCCTTCTTCTCATAAAGATCTCTGTGCTTTATAAATATTGGGGCAGGAAAGGGAGCATCATACTTCCGTGGGTGCGACAGCGCTGGGAGTATGGACCCTCAGGAGGGCAAGGAAAAATAGTGTACAGTGCCCTCCATGTCCTGCAAGAACCGTTCCTAAAGGGAGACACTTTTCTAGAACTTTCCAGCTCTTGAGGGAAGGAAGGAAAGTGGTCACCAGCTTCCATTTGCTTGGTCAGCACACACTGCCTGCCCTGTCCTCGAGGTCTCTGTCTAGCCCTGCACCCCCAGTCACAATGGCTGCGGAGAGCTCGGCTTATTCTGATACAAGCCCTACTGCCTCTCATGGTGATGGGACAGCTGCCAGAGCCAATAGGATGGCAAGTTAGAGGCCTTTCCCGGGCTAAACCCTGCTGCTAAACTGATGGCGGGTGAAAGCTCCTTTCAATCCCCACCCTTGACACTTGGCCAAAGCTAACTCAGTTATGTGCCAGTCTGTCCATTCACCAGACTGAGCACAGCGTCTCTGCGGAGGGCCCTTTTATTTACACCGTCTAGCTTGGCAAAGGCCTTCTGGCCATAAAAGGCAGCCAGACTTCCAGCTACATTGCAAGACAATGAATGGTAGGAATGAAACATTCCAACAGGACTGACGGTTTCCTGTTAGTTTCAGAGTGTGATAGTTGACAGACCTGAAGGTGGCAATGGAGGACCTCTTGGAGGAGGTAACATTTCCATTTCCACTTGAGATACGTGAAATGGAAAAGCAATGGCAGCACTCCCTTCTGTTCGGGGTGAGCGCCAGGCATGCTACCCTGGCTGATCTTAGAATTATCTAAGCAGCTGAGGACAAAGCCCAGTACCAAGACTCACCCACATCTGTAAAACCAAAGGCTGGATGCACAGCACAGGTGCAAGTGGAAGAGCTCCCTATAAACTCATTACTCTGCAGTGCCCACAGACAGCAGCCTTTGAGAAACACAGCATCTGGAGCCTCACCCCAGACACTCAGTGAGAGACCCTGCTCCAGGCAGTGGCTCCCAGGGCAAGTCAGGAGCAGGCCAGAGTTCGCACCACCTGGCCGCTGGGGCTGTGCAGGCACAGGGGGCGAGGCTTGGAGGCTGCTGTCAGGCCCTATTGTGTCCTTGGCACATCTCCTGTGCCTTCTGGATTGGCATGCTCCTTCCCCTGGCCTTGCAGTGTGCTCAGCTGCGGCATGCTAAAACAGTGGGCAAACAGCACAGCTGCGGGATCTCTAAGCAGAGCCAGCTCACGGGCTGTGCTCACTGCCTGCCCAGGCCAGCTGTAGAGACTGTCGATGAATCTTGGTTAAAAGTGCTCTCTTACGGAGGTTTGCTTTTTCTAACAGGTGTGGTTGGTTTCTCGGTTGTATTTTTTGTTTAATGGGTTGGTTTTTCTCCCAAACATCCCAGGCCTGGTGGATGATCTGTAAGTGTTAACAGATGCCACATACACTTATACAGAACTCTCCCTTTGTTTCAGGTGTGTCTTGGTCCTGGAGTAAATAAGCCATAGCTTTTTCCCCACTGTCCTTTTTCAGTAGTGTACAGCGTGGTGGTCATGTGCCCACGCCGGCAACCAGGTGACCTAGGCTCTGATCTTAATGACTTTGGGCCAGGGACTGTGCTGCTCCTCTGGGAGGTGGCGAGAACAGTAGTGCCTACCTCCACAGGCTTCCGCGAGGAGGAGAGGAGGAGCAGGTGGAGATGGTACAGCGGAGGACAGCCTGGCTCAGAGAAAGCATTCGAAGGACTATCACCGACATCCCCAAGTAAATAAGTCCTGGAGTACAGGAGTCATTCTTGCTGCTCTAACAGACAGCCACAATCACTGTCTGACAGTGCTGGGGGTCAAATCTAACATGGGTCTCACTTCTGAAGTCAAGGGGTCAGCAAGGCTGTTCCTCCTGGAGGCTCCAGAAGAGAATCCAATTCCTTCCTCCTGCAGCTTCTAAAGGCTGCCTAGTTCCTTGGCCATGGCCCTGGCCTCCATGGGCCAGCAGCACAGCTCCTCCAGATCCCACCTGCCATCCCCTCCCCCCGCACTGACTCTCCTACCTCCCCCTTCTCCCTGATAAGGACCCTGTGATGACACAGGGCCCACCTAGATAATCCAGGATCATCTCTCCATTTCAAGATCCTTAATCACGTCCACAAAACTCTTTTTCCGTGTAAGGTGACAGGTGCTGGGGACTGGGACCTGGACATCTTTAGGGCCATCATTCTGCCTGCCATAGCTAGAACCTAGCCTTTGGTTGCACAGACACTAAGTGAAACTTAGTCTTAGCTCACTGAGGAAGAAAGAGGGGAACTGACATTTATTTTATGGGGTGAAGAAGTGAGTACACAAGCCACAATGACCACCAACCAGGTCTCCCTTCTTTGGTGCATGTGTGCCCAGGACCCCAGCAGAGCCACGGACACATCAGGCAGCAACACCAGTGGCACAGAGGGGAAGCAAAGCAAGTCACAGCAACTGAAAAAGGTCCTTCAAGAATACGGTGCTGTTGGCGTGTCACTGCACATTGGGATCTCGCTTGTCTCCTTGGGGGTATTTTACACGGTGGTCTCCAGGTAAGGTGTCCAACAGTAATAGGTGTATTTTTTCAATGTCATGTAAGATCCTGTGTGAGTGAGAACTTTATTCCTCAGACTTTTAATTCATCCAGCTACTTGTATCACATTTTAAAAAATCCGGTAAATCTCATAGTCAAGCTGCTTTCCTAGCTGAAGGCCTTGCTGCATGGTCATTTCATTCTGTTTTGTTTTGCCTCCCCTCCAGTGGTGTAGACATGGCTGCCATCCTGCCCAAACTCGGATTTAAAGAGTCACCGGTACTGTCCAGCGTGGCAGCCGGCACCAGCACCTTTGTGGTGGCCTATGCAATCCACAAGCTGTTTGCACCAGTGAGGATCAGCATCACCTTAGTCTCCGTGCCCTTCATTGTCAGATACGTTCGGAAAGTAGGACTTTTTAAATCTCCAGGTACAAAACCTTGAGGGGCACCTTGCTCATCAGCACTGAAACCTTTCTTTTAATTACACAATTTGGATTGGTTTTTAGGGTTGGTTTTTGGGGGTGGAGGGAAAAAACTTGTTGCTGTGTTCTCATGCATTAATTTTACCTTTGCCAGCAAAAAGCAGGTTTTTTAATAACTGTAATTTTTTGCTTTAGTTTGTTAATGCTGTTCATCAGAGGGCCCTGAACATGTGTCAGCAAGACATCACACATGAACTAGCATCTCAACATCAAACACCTACAGAACATTCCCTCTAGAAAATCACTGACTGGTGAGGGCGTACCTGCACAAACCTCAGGGGGCTCATCTTTGCTCGAGTTCTTAAAAAGCAAGGAATTATTTAGCTGGTTTTAAAAATTTCCCTATTTGCCATCAGTGGCCTGCAGTTTAACCTGCAGCATTTTGCAAAATAGCTGCCTGTGCTGCACAGTTAACAAAGCAGAACTTGGCGGTGTGTCACCACAGTCAGCACCAGCCCCTTGACACACATTACTTGTTTAGTGAAAAGGAAGCATTTCTGCTGTGCTCCACTGGTCAAATCTGGACATGATGGGACCCATCTCCAGTGTTTTTCTGAAATTTCCTTATAGTAGGTCAGGGTCATATCTCTGTTCAGGTAAAACATGGAAACCTTGCTCAAGATCACTTGGTTTCCAATGCCTACATTCAGAGGAATTTGGCACATATGAAAAGCTAAGACAATCTTTGCTTAACTCTATCTCAAACTTCAGACATTCCAAAATAGTCACAATGTTTACACTGAGTAATTACTTTTTTGAGCTAAAATTATATACATGAAAAACTTGGACCACTTCCTTAAAAAACTAGTAGCAGCTAGCCAGGTATAGTGGTGCACATCTGTAATCCCAGTGACTCAGGAGGCTGAGGTGGGAGGATCTCAAGTTCAAGGCCAGCTTCAACTTAGCAAGACCCTCAGCAACCTAATTAGTGAAATCCTGTCGGAAAAATAAAAAGCTCTAGGGATATAACTCAAGGGTAAAGCACCCCTGGGTTCAAAGGCCAGTTCCAAAACAAAAACAAAACCTAGTAGTACTTTTAACAAACCAGGGAGAGTGGTGTTGGCAGGTGTAACTAGTCCACCAGGACAGTTTCATCCAGCCAAGGGCGAGTGTCAGGAAGATTAGAACAGAAAAAGAAACGGCAGAGACCACACAGAGGCTTCCTCCTGTGGGACTCAGCATCGTTTTTTCCTGAGCTGTGCTGATACAGAGCACTTGCTCCCCATTCTGGGAACCCAGTTTTAACAGTTACCCTGCTGCATGGTTGAAGTTGCATATATCTTTCTGACTACCATTCCTTTTTTAAAAACTAAAGGAACTGTTAAGTGACTGTTGGTTTTACTGAGTCTGGCTGTTGACAGTTTCCTAGTTAGCCCCTAGTTGCCCCTGTCAGTCAGTATCTGTTAACATTTAAAAGAGTCTGTGGGACAGACATCCATTTGCAATATCACTATAGTAGAACTATATATTTTTCTCCCCTTTTAAAGTTGTTCATTCACTTCCAGGAGCACTTACTGATTTAAAACTTGAACCGCCTTTCTGAAACTTAATTCCAAGGACCTCTCCACAGCAAGCAATATGCCCAACACCAGTACTGATTTCTCTTATGACCTAGACAGCTGTCAGACAGTGATTTGTTAGCTTTGGGCTCCTAACCCCACATGCACCAGTCTCCCAGACACCTAGCAATGCCTATGCAAAAAGCTGGCCTTGCCAGTCGCAGTGATGCTCTGTCATCCCTGCTAACTTGGGAGGGTGAGGCAGAGAAGTGCAAGTTCAAGGCCAGCCTTGGCAACTTAGCAGAGACCTTGTCTCAAAATTTTAAAAAAGGGCTGGGTGCACAGCTCAAAGGTAGAACACCCTGGGTTCAATCCCCAGTACTGAGAAAAAAACAAAAACAAAAAACTAGTCAGGAGCCCCTCAGGATTACGGGTTTAAATTCTCAAACTGTGTGCCAGTAATGGGATTGGAAAAAACAAGCAATAAAATGAATCATACCAAATAGCCGTATCACTTTCTAACCCCCAATCCCACTCCTATGGCCAAGACAGAAGAAAAAAAAAAAAAAAAAGGTCAAAGGATCAGGGAAACCAAGCATTATGCAGATTCACCAGCAAGATGCGGATGTTCGTACTTACATTGTTTTCAACTGAACGAAGAGAATGAAACTGATCTGTTTTACAAAGCAAGCTGCTGTTTGCCTGATTTTTTTAATCTGACAAAATGAGATGCTTAAATTCTGTGAAATAAAGTTTCTGAACTTTTTCTCTTCTGGTAAACCATGATTGTGGATCACCAACAGCACCGACTAGGGTGCTGTTGTGCTGCTGCTGTGAGCTGCTTTGCTTGTGTGGGACGATCTGAGGCAATGTCCCCAGCATACTGTGGTCACATGGCACTGATGTGGGCTGGGGTGGACAGTACACGAAGTACTCTGGTCTCAGCTTGGCTTGCCTCAAAGGGCTCACCTCTGCAGTTGCACTCAGTCATGTTTGGAAGCCCGACAACTTTGTTGCTTAGACATGGAAGTCTCTTCACACTGGCCACTTCGACACATCTGCCGTCCTGCCTCTTGCCTTGAGTACACTCTCCACTAGGTTTCGGATCACACCTCCGCCTTTTCCTCTTCGCATTCACCCTGTCTTTGGTTTATAGTTGACACTGAGAACCATACATTTCATTAGAATATCCAACAGCCAAGAGGGCGCGACCTGCTCCCTCTGTCTCAGTCAGGGAATGTGAATTCAACGTGGAGTGGAAGTGGCAGCAGTGAACAGGTAGTGGAAATAATTATTCATGCACTGCAGGTAGACCAAAAAAAAAAAAAAACCCTTAACATTTAAAGAAATAGCTGAGACACTTGGCCTCTTCTGTGTCCCAAGCAAGGCCCAAGAGAATACGTGTTCCTACATCATACAGCATTAAAGAGGACAAGAAACCCACAGGCTTGACAGGGTTTAAAGACACTGAGCTTTCCTAAGAGAATGCCATGGAAGGAAAAATGCAAGTCCATACAAAACCTTTATTTTAACATTTAAAAGGAAGTGTCATATTCACATACTCATTCCAACAGCTTTCCCAGGCTTGGCCACCCAATAAGTTACACACACACTCAGGTACTGAAAGGTTGCTGCACAGCTCGTTAGCTGACCCAGGGCAGAGTGGTCACTTTCCTCACAACCAGACTCCCATCTGTCCACTGCAAGGCCACCTTGCCCGGCACAGCTGTGGGTACACCTGCAGCCAAATTGAGCCTCCAGTTGTGAAACCAGTAAAAGTAGCATGACTCTCATGGCCACTTTTCCTCCGAAGGGCATGGTCACTGCAGTGTAGCTCTCTGGATAAGGAGGCTGAGGTACTACATGCTCAGAAGGCCAAGTGACGTTTCCTGTAGTGCTCTCTCGAGGTCGAAGGCATGTACTAACAGTAAGAGGAGTCTCAGCAGCATGTTCCTAAAGACTGTACCACAGCCCTGGTTCAGGATTTCTCTCCCTGCACGATGATGACTATTTGCTAGTTGACTCCTTGCCTTTTTGGCAATTCAGTGGCTTTGATGAATTTGCTGTGATCCAGGGATGTTCAAGTACTTCACTCAGAGTTGGCCTCTGGCTTGGATTATGCTTCAACAGTCTTGAAATGAGGTCCCTGGCTCCCTCTGTCACAAAGTCAGGAAATGTGAATTCAACCTGGAGCACAAGTGACAACATGTCACAGACACGGGTTAGAAAGACCAAGTAGCCTGCTGTTCCAACCTTAGCCTTAAAGTTCAGGCTGATAAGAAAATAATTCTAATAGCGCTGGTTCTTTTGTTAGTCTTACCCGTGATATTCTTCTATAGGTCTCTTGGTGTGTGTTTGCCTCAAAAGGAGGCTTCCCAACTAGAAATTCATAGCAAAGAACTCCAAGGCTCCAGAGATCCACCTTCTCGTCATGCATCCGACCTTCAATCATCTCAGGGGGCAGGTAGTCCAGGGTGCCACAGAGAGTGGTTCTCCTAAAGAACGGAGACTCAGGTTGACATGCTCTTGTTTTACCGTGGCAGCAGCTGCTGAATCATTAATTACACTAACACTGACTGAGTGCCCCCACCAGGCCAGACCCCATGCTGTGCAGGAAGACTATCAACCCCACTTCCAGGCAGGGCACAGAAGAGAGAAATGTGTAAGATCACATAGCTGTCAACCAAGCCTCAGCCCCATCTGTCCAACTACAGAACCTCTTTGAATAATCTACAAGAAACAAAGTATCATTACAAGTAAAAGCTGCCTCACAAAGTTTTCTGTAAACAATTTGGAATTTCTATATTAGGTCCAAGTGACACCACAATCAGAAAAATACATTTAGAAGCATAGGGGATGGTCTAGATCAAGACCGAAGAATCAGATACAAAGGATGGACCTTGCTGATTCTTATTTAAAAAACAGCTACAAAATTTCATGGACAACTGGGGAAATTTGAAATAAATGTTAGATATGTACAATACTTAATTTTCTTAAGCATGATAATGGTTGTGATTACACAGGGGTCTCTCCTTGGTTTCTAGGAGGTGCTCAAGGATCACGATACCATAGCCCATTTTCAAACGTTTACAAAAAAGCAGTGCAGCCAGTGTGGCCGTGATGAGACCTGCTGAGTGAGGCACTGGGTGGACTGGTGTGCCTTCAGCACGGTTAGGAATAAGCTGGCGGTGGCGGACATCCAGCCACGGCAGACGGTGAGGTTCCTGTGGCCCTGAGCTGCACTCAGCCTGGCCTGGTGCCCCGTGAGTGAACCAGGAGCACGCATGCAGCTAACACTGACCGAGTGCCCCCACCAGGGCACACCACTGAGTGCGCCTCTGCAGACGTCTAAGCTCTCACCCCCACTGAGGCCACTCGGGGCTTCACACAGGTCCACGACAACCAGGAAACTGTTACGGGTATTAACATTTGAGATGCAGGGTGACATGGCCATCAACATTCACATAAATGATCTCTTCAGAAAAAATAAGCCGTGTGTTTTCTGTCATGATGACACACTGGCCACATTAAGGTCTAGGTTAACCCTGCAGCCCCATGGAGCCTACAATTCTTTATTGTTTGTCTTACTAGGTGACGAGCTGCCAATGATGACCATCAGTTAAAAATAAAACGACAACAGCAGATTCACACATACTGACAACAGAAATGACCTGTAACAACCCGCCCACGTCATCTATTTTAGGCTACACAATCTCTTCTGACTGCTTATCTTAATGACAACTTTTAAAGTCCTCCCTCTAAGTCGACAAGCCCTAAAGAGTAGATGTACACTTCAACATGCCCCACTCACACCAAGCATCAAAGCTTATTTAAACCCAAATCAACTTAAAACCAGAGAATAATCTGGCTCTTGTTTGGCAGGTTCACCTAAGACTCGGTTGATTCGTTAGGTGATGTCTCTGTTCATCTTTAAGGGGGTTAAAGAAAGGACTGTTCCTCCTGCTGACAAAAAGCAAACAGACTCTTTCCCACCATCCTCAGACCTCCAGCCAAACCAATTTGGTTTTCAAAGTTCCCCCAAAGAACTGCACTTTCAGCTGTAGATCTCTGTTCTGCTATCCTCTGGAACTTTCCTTGTCTCCTTCCCACCATTAAGGCAGACTTCCCCCACACATCTGCATCTTGCTTATCATAAAACTGTCATGTGTTGACTTGTGCATCCTCTTCAGCATCCTAAACAGTGGGCCCAGAGTGCCATATATAGCCCTACCTGGTCACAGAATAAAGTTTTCTCAAAGATATCTATTATCAGACCTAAATATTTATGGGTCAGTCATATGCCACAACAAAATATTTTAGGGAATTTTTGCACTTAGTTCATGGTCAGCCCCCAGAACTTCTGCTTAACAACTTCTACCTCTATAAAGTTACATACCTGGAGGATGGAGCATGTACTGACCACCCAAAATCCGCAATCTTAAGCTCTCCGGTTGATCCAAGAAGCAGGTTCTCTGGCTTAATGTCTCTATGAATAACTCTCTTTGAATGGCAGTAAGATAGGGCATTTGCCAATTCAGTTATGTACTATTGGAAAAAAGTATCAAAAGTCTGTGTTTTAGATCTTATACAACACAATATATCTTTCCTAAAAGAAAATACAACAAAGATTTTTAACATGTTTTGCAGATTTTAAACATTGTAAAAGCTACCTCTATGCTAATACAGCTGATATGGCATTCAAAGACAGGAAAGACCAATTATAAACTATACACCCCCAGGTGGCAATTTTGGTCCCAGCTGCAATGAATTAAGGAATGTATCAATGCTGAAGAACTCAAATTTCGGATTTATAATGTGTAATTTTTTTCTTTTAAATCTTTTAAGTGCAGTCAGTTCCCATTTATTTAAAACCAAAATCACTCTACAATACAACCTGTTTGAAGATAAAAATGTACTTCAAGTTTATCAGGAAAAAATTATCCTAAACAATAAACAAACTAGACTTAAGCTCACTGGCATATCAACGATGCCATCTATGGTTTCAATGTGTCCCCCAAAAAGCACATGTTGGAAACAACCTTCAATGCAAGAGTGTGCAGAGAGGGGCCTAAGGGGCGATGTGTCTGGGTCGTGAGGGCACCCCCTCATGAGTGGATCAACACTGACTTTCAAAGGGCTTAAGTTCCATCTTTTGCTCTGTTACCCTTAACTCCGATGCCTTCATCCATGGATGATTAATAAGACTCCAGCCAGAGTCACACACACACACACACAAGCGAAAGCAAAAAGGGCTGGGGATGTAGCTTAGTGATAAAGCACCCCTGGGTTCAATCCCCAGTACCAAAAAAAGAAAAGACTACCCGAGCCGGATGTGGGTCCCTTGCTGGACTTCCCAATCTCCAGAATTGGAAGAAATCAATTTGTTCTTTACATTGACCCAGTCTCAGTTGTTTGTGCAGTCAAAATAGAATGCCTAAGAAAAACTGCACAATCTTGCAGCATATTAATTCATTAGTCAGCATAAAAGTATGCAAAAACAAATGTTAGTTTTGTTTCCTTAAGTTTTGTGGGTTTTGTTTTGTTTTTTTTGTACTACAGATTGAATCCAAGGGTGCCTAAGCACTGAGCCACATCCCCAGCCCTTTCTTTTAAATCTTTTGAGACAGGGTTCACCAAGTTATTTAGGGCCTCGGTAAATTGCTGAGGCTGGTCTCCATCTTGCAATCCTCCTGCCTCGGTATCTGGAGTTACTGGGATTACAGGCATGTACCATGATCTGGCAAGTTACCATCCCTTTTAAGAAAAGATTTTCCAGCCCCATCTCAAGATTTAGGAAGTCTAGAATTTAATATATAGGGAAGAATGGGATAGTATACTGAAAGAATATATGTAACTGACAACACTTCGAGAAGTTTGTTTACCAAAGTAATTGCTAGACAGGATGGAACATTATTTTACACCAAGAAGGTTTACTAAAAAAAAGGTGGAAACTAAATGTCACAGTCAGAAAGGGCATTTTTAATTCTTTCAGCCCAAACAGAAAATGCAGACCCCAGTAAATGTAAGGTAAATCAAAGGCTAGTCTCCTGCTGTGCCAGCTCCCAGGGCAAGATTCCAGAGGGCAGTGGGCCCTCCCTGCTCAGACCACCTCCTGGCAAGAAGCGAAGAGTTCAATCAGAGCTCTTTGGCACCCATTTCTTCCACACCTCTCCTGTTGAACTGTGGCTATGCAAGGGTCTCCGCCCTTTCTCTACAGTTACTTTTATTTAAGTGACTTTGAAAGAGAAAACAGGTGAATTCATTCTAACTACTAAGAAACCTAGAAAGAACCTCAATGGAAGCCTCGGGAATAAGGAAGAAAATGAGAAATAGTATAATACAGAAACTGTAAGATTCCGAGCCCAAGGCAGAAATTGGGAGGAGAAAAAAAAAAAATGATTAATTTACCAAAAATAAAATTACAATCTACTCTAAGCAAGATTAAAAGATAAAAACCTAGTACCTTATACAGAAACACTATCACTAGTATGGAGGAAGGAAGCACTCTATAGAGGGAAAAGAGGGGTTGGAGGGGTGGGGGGAAGGGAAAAATAACAGAATGAATCAAACAACATTACTCTATGTAAATTTATGATTACACAAATGGTGTGCCTTTACGCCATGTACAAACAGAGAAACAACATGTATCCCATTTGTTTACAATAAAAAAAGAAAGAAAGAAAGAAAGAGAAAGAAACACTATCACTATTGATCATAGTTTCCTTATTGATCTGTAAGGGAAAGTTGGCCCAACAGATGAATTCATAAGAAATATCAATGGTCAATTAAACAAGAAAATGATTAGCAAATATTTAAAAAGAAAATAAAATGGATCTACTTTCACTTAGCAGGACAGATACTTAAGACAAAATTTAAGTAGCACATTATAACTGCAGAGACAAGGCTAGAAGGATCAGTCACCAGTGATGGTGTGACTTCAGCAGAAGGTGAAAGTAAAAACCGCTTCAATTTAAATGCCATCTAAGTGAATGCCAACAAGAAAGAGAACTAGCATAAACAACCCAGAGATTCCCACCAAGAAAACAAAATCAAAGTGACCACTACTCAACAGTATCATGCCAACTGAACAATTAACCTCTTACAAGTAATTTTATTCACATAGAGAAGAGCAGGAAACGCACAAGTCATGGAAGAAAAAACTGACATGCTGCAACTTAAAATTAGAAGCTGCTTTGTGGAAGGAACAAGTGAAACAAAAGTCAGATTAGGATATTTGTAAAAGACATATATAATAAAGGACCTGTATCCAAAATGTATAAGGAACTCTTAAAACTCAGTGACGAAAACAAAAAGTTACAAGAGGTAAGAGATCAACAGGTGCCTCAAAGATGATCTACAGATGGCAAACAAGTTCAAGGTTACATACCATTAAAAAACTGCAAATTAAAACAAGGAAATACCACCGCACACCTCTGAGAATGAATAAAGTTCAAAACACTAACATCAAATGCTGGCAAGGATTAGAAGCATGAAAAAAGCTGTCAAGCCCCCCCAAAATACAGATGAATCTTGAATGCTTATTACTAGGTTAAAGAAGCTAATCTAAAAAGGCTATGTGCTCTTATGGTTACAATTATGATATTCTAGAAAAGACAAAACAATAGACAGTAAACAACCCTGAGGTTGCCGGAGACTAAGGAGGGCTGAGCAGGTGATGTGCAGGTTTACTGAACTGTGAAACTCTTCTACCCGACACATGGCGAATGCATGTCACACATGTCAACGTCCACTCACCTTTACAGCATCAAAAGTGAACACTGGTATATACCACTTGAAAAGAAAACACTTAGGAGGTCAGGGGATCTGGGATGGCGTGAAGACTGGCAAAAGAATCTAAATGTATACAAATGTGTCAAACACCCTCACTGATGATGGGGAAGTGAGTTGGCCTAAGTAACTTTGGAAACGAGTAGTGTCAATAAAATAAAGACACAAGGAGTCATGTACACTATTCTAATTGACAGCTGTCCCCAGAGGTAACTGGTTAGCAGAGCTGACACGTGCGAACATGTGTACATGTACACGTAGTAACGTATATACTGTGGACACAAGTAAATGCGTGGTAGATGGTGAAATTCAGATTTCTCACTGCCGGCGTGGTCGTCTTAGATAAGGGGGCGTGTTTAGAATGATCCATGTGGTAAGAGATTGGGTGAAGATTTCAGGATGAACTCGTGTTTGCTCTTAGACAGAGATGGGTAAGTATCTAGATACGTCTACACACGATCCCTATCTGCACGTATGCCCTTGTGCCCTGTCAGCTAAGGTCCCGGAAGCAGTGATCCCCCAGTGGTGCTCAGCACACCCAGCCTCCAGAGCTTGGTTTCAAACATCAGTCTCAAAGGAAAGGAACCAGGACCCTTGGAGAAATGGGCCGTTTCCAGAAATAGGGCAAGAAATGTACAAGATGAGGCTGAGCATCTTACGCCAGATGGAAAAGAAATGCACAAAACAAAATACAGAAAGACTGGGATTCCAGTGGCCATCGCTGGAATGATTTGTTCATCAAAATAAAGTAGTACTGGATTATGAATCACTATAAAATAATATCCATGAATCCATTTTTAAATGGTTGACTTAATTAGGGAGAGCAGGCAAGTTCTGGTATATAATTCCTGATAATTTACCTAAATCCTTCTACCACTCTCCTTCAGTGTAGGTTCTGCACAGCAACTTCCTTTGAAAGGACAGTAGGGAGAGGGTTGGAAAGCAGGAGCTGCATGTGGACACACTAGCGAACACGACCTCAGGCGCAAGATGGAGCCCACCTCCCAGCAACAGGTCGTGCCAAGAGTGTACATCCCTGAGGCGATGAGAACACACTTCACCTCTGCAGTCTGCCCCTCAACAGCCCACAGCCCCAGCCTAATCATGAGAAATATTACCCAGCTCTGCAAAAACAGACTAGTTAACAGTCACAGAATAAGGGCTCATTATTTGTGAGGACAGTATCACACCAAGATGTTAACAGGAGCCAAGTATGGGCACGTGGAAACCTTCTGTCCTCTTCATGACCGCTGTGAATCTGAAACTCTTCTGAAGTAAAGGTGGCAATTGTTTATATGCAGAAAAACAGCTATGGGAACAAACCAACCACAGCATTCCACCTGTGCCTAGTTTTACCTGCACGTGTGGTACAAAGCCATTTTGATATTTCCATTTCAAAGATTTGAACCTATTAAGCTACCTTTCCATTAAGACAGAACTTAATCTAATATAACAAAAGGCCAGTTGCATTGGAAAATAGGTATAAAGGAAAAATTAGCCTGGACAATGAATGAAAACTTACAGTAGCAGTTCTCTGGTCATCAAACTTGGAAAGCTTCTGAAGTTCTCTATAGACTGTTCCAAGCGGTGCATACTCTAGAATCAGGTAAACTCTGGTGGCATCATGAAAATAACCATACAGCCTGAGAATATTAGGATGCCTGCAACAAAGGATGAGGACTGTAACACCAAAGGAAGCACCAAATACCAGAACACCCCTCGCGTAAATAAAACCAGTCGTGTTTCACACAACAGGCTGCTCCCCAACCCCACCCCAGAGTCTGAAACTAGTCTCGTTCTAAGAAAAATATACACATATATATCATTTTACACACATTTCAAAGTATTAATGGACCTCCAGTTCAGTTCAGACTATTTCCTTCCTTTAGGTTTCACTATTCTTGAGAGGAAAATCTAGCTCAACATATTCTCCATGTTAAAAGAAAGGAGCACAATCCACTCAAGAGGGTCACGAGAACAGACTGCAGCATAGCAGCAGCCAGATGCCACACGACATGGGTGGCACAGCCTATGTGCTTGCCACATCCAGATCCCTGCCAGGTGATGGCAGGTGGAGTACAGACCAGATACTGCCAGAGTGGAGCATCTGATCCAAATCTGAAAAACACTGCAAGCAAAACAAACACCTCCATTGACCAAGTCAAGCTGCAGGCTGCCAGAGGCAATTTCTACTACCTCAGGAAAGGGGGGGCCACCCTCTTAATTATCTCACACAGACACACACACACACACACACACACACACACACACACACACACACAGCAACAAGCCCCAGGTAAATTACCTCCTTAACAAAACATTAAATTCTCAAGTGATTTTTTTCAGAACCATAGCAAAGAAGTCTTTGGAAAATGATGTATTTAATCATTCCTCATGACACTATGAAGCATGCCCTCCTAAAAGAGATTTCAGCTTTTTTTTTTTTTTTTTTTAAACTGTTAGGAACTTTAAGTCCCACCTACCACTCCTCTACACAGCAGTCTGGATACTCACCGCAGGTGGGACTGGATCTCTACTTCCCTTCTGAGCTGATGCTCCACTCCTGCCTTCTCCAGCTGAGCTTTAAACAACACTTTAAGAGCCAGAATAAACTTGCTTTGTTTTTCTCTTGCCAAATAAACATTGCCAAACTTTCCTTTACCCAGTGGGCGACCAATGTCAAAATCTTCCAAAGTCCATTGCCTTCTAAAAAGTAATTTGAACATCTTAAAATGTGAAAACAAATCTTAACTAACAACTTATCAATAAGAAGTAGACATTCCATAAATGATTTTATATTCGGAACTACTTAATCTGTACCCTCAACAAGAACCAAGCCACAGTAACAAGCTTCAAGCATTCAGTTGCCATTAGCTCTGAGAGGCGGTGTTGGCGTCGAGGAACAATGCTGCATTTTTAGAAAAGCAACCCTCAGTGGGAACGTCCCTGGCTGCTCTAGGCTCAGCACCACGGGGCCTGCCAACCACCCTGAAGACCACAGGAAAGGCTAAGTAACTGCAGAGGAACAGCAGTAGGGATCCCAGCACCCAGGTCCTCTTTCAAACCTACCACCTCCCTCCATCCTAGGAGAAGCTGACCCTCTCTAAGGCAGAGAGCCACTTTGGAGGTAGACATGGAACCGCTGTCACTAGTGGAAGCAGGCTGGACCCCACAGGTCAGTGGGGCGTGAGAACCACTGGAGTTCAATTCTGAGAAAGCCAGTTAGGCAGCTGAAACCAAAAAAGTCCATGGGGTCATTCCTGGCCCCTGCTCCTCTGTGCTGGAGTCCAGTTCAGAGATTAGGAGCAGGTGCTTAGAAAATGGGGCAGAAACCACAGCCAGTCTTTATAATACAGAACAAATGCAATAATTGTATCAGTACTACAAAATACCTAGTCACATACATGTTTACAGTTTTACAATGTGACACTGTTTTTAAAAAACTTGCACTTTTAACCAGGTGTGTTGGGTAGTCCCAGCTAATCAGACTGAGCTAGGAGGACCATTTGAGCCCAAGAGTCTGAAGCCAGCTGAGCAATTAGTAAGACCCCAGTTCAAAACAAAACAAAAAAGCCTGAACTTTGATACAAGAATAAAAAAAGTGCATACAAGTCACATGCAAAGGACATACATGTCACACACACACACTGGTAACTTCTGAGGGTAGAGAAGATCTGCACATTTTCTGTAACAGATCCTTACAAGCTTTTTCTATATTTGAAAAGCAACTGAAGAAAAAAAAATCAAGTCCCTAGTAAATACCTAATTTTGGGGGGAAAAAAAGATTTCTTTAAGATTCTGGAAACATTTGTCTTCTATATGAAAATAAAAGTTCTCATGAGCAGGGCACAGTGGCACACACCTGTAATTCCAGCTCAGGAGGCTGAGGCAGGAGGATCACAAGTTCAAAGCCTCAGTAATTCATCAAAGCTCTGTCTCAAAATAAAAAATAAAGAGCTGGGGATGTGGCTCAGTGGTTAAGTGTCCCAAGTTCAATCCCTGGTACCAAAAAAAAAAAAAAAAAACCTCATAACTAACTCTCTGCAATGAAATGGTGTATTTTACTAGACTAATAGAAGAACTGGTAAACAAGAAAGCTTACTTCTTTGAGTCTTCATTTTTCTGTTTTGATGCCAGTTCCCTTTCAGGATTATTTCCTATAGTGAATAAATTAAAATCCTATTTTTAGAACTATATAGAATAAGTTTAAAAAAAGGAATCAAAGAACATATAACAAAATATTTAGTATGCCACAAGTGATAATCCAGGCTTTCTTAGTTTTTTAAGAGAAAAATTTCTATGAACCCCCAATAGGACTCCCACCACATGAGGCCTGTACAAACTTTCTACAGTAAAGATAAGTAACAGTGGAAGTTACCCCTCCAGAAATAATCTAAAGATAGAGATTATGTAGATTCTCCCTAAAGCCTCTCTTTATAAGAGCTTCTAGAGAAGAATTACCAATCTTCCACCATGACAAGCTGCCCCTTGTCACTGCCCCCTACTACACGGGACCAGCTGACACCTGTACAGTACATCTGAATCAGGAGCACGAAACAAAACAAGCCTGTCACCCTTCTTCAAAGTTAAATATAGAAACCACCAGTCCAGAAAATAAGTGCAACAAGCAGTTACACAGCAAGGGCCTAGAGTCACTATTTCATTAGCTGTGAAATGCCACCATCTACCTCCAATACCGCCTTATCAGTCCAGCACGCTCCAAACTGCAGTGACTATAGGAAGCCAGAACGTGCCACCCAAAAGATACTTCTTTGGCAGATTTCAAGCTGCTTATTTGGTGGAACAGCAGACAGGGCAGCTTTGAAAAGCTGTGCTTTTGGAAGAGCAACGTACATCTCTAAATAAAATCAACTCAGGAAAAAACCTGCTAAAGGAAGAGGCTAGGGTGAGGCAGTCACCTGAGAGATTTCCTACCTGCTGGCAGCACAGCCCAGGTGGAACCTTCTGAGGTTGGAGGGGAAGTTCTCTTTCTTCCCTACACCTTCATCCCTAACTCCTCCTTACCCATGTTCCAGGTCTATCACCCCATTCTCTCCAGTCAGCATCCTAAACAAGCTCTCAAATTTACTGGCACCTCTCCATACTGGCTGTCTTTGGTTACGTTAACTAGAAGTTCAAAGGCTTAGCTTCCTCCTCTGTGACATGGAGTTGGTAACTCTGGCTACCTTCATGAAGTCCTTGTGAGGACTGATGAGACAACATGGATGAAGGAGTCATTTACTGCTGGTAAATAGAAACGGTTGGCATTCATGCTGCTGCGCCCTGCTCAGATCACTGGCACCCTGATCAACCTTCTTCCCATCTGCAAACCCTGGATCCAGCATTACTACTCTCCAATTCACATGGTGCCTCCAAGAAAGCTTTCTAAAGGTTAACCAGTCCCACCGCTCCTCAAAAAAATAAAAAAAAATAAATAAAAAGGAAAAAAAAAGAAACTTAGTAGCACCAGGTACAGTGGCACACACCTACAATACCAGCTATTTGTGCAGCTAAGGCAAGAGGAACACAAGTTTAAGTCCAGCTTGGGGTACTTAGTGAGATATCTCAAAATACCATTTTTAAAATGTGCTGGAGATGTAGATCAACAGTAGAGCACCTGCCTAAGTATGAGCAAGGCCCTGGGTTCCACCTCCAGTACCACAAAGACCTTCAGTAGATTCCCAGTGCATGGAGAGGAAGCCAACACCAGCAGCAATGCCCACGTGACCTGACCCATTACATCCGTGTGCCTGCATTCCGCTTCTCTGACATTTCCCTCCACATGCCAAAACTTCACATATTCATTTCCTCAAACGTATCTGCTACAAACACCCAACAACCCCTAGTAAGCAATCAAAAGAACATGGGATTGGCAGTGTCCCTGGATGCCCGACTCTTCAAGAGGACAGGAATCAAGTCTGTATTAGCACAGACATTGTTACTTGAATGTGGCCATCTTACTTTCTCATCAATACATGTGATGTAAAAGGCAGGGCTCCAAATAATAAATGACTTCACTGAAAGTAAAAAGCTGGCTTACCAGGTGCTGATGGCTGGGGCTGCTCACTCTTCTGGGTGTTGTTCACTGGCCGGGAGATAGGGCGAGGCACACTGGCTGCCTGCAAGTGCTTCTGTCCCGGTTTTTGACTGGAGACGAGCTTGTGTGCTTGCAAAGGAATACGCTGGGAGGAATTTGAAGGACACAAGACCCGTTGAGCCTGGCCACTGCTTGCAGGTACTGGGTTCTGAGAAGGAATGTGCTGAGTGACCAGAACACGTTTTGGACCATCACCATATGGAACTGTAGCCTAGGATGGGAAGGAAAACAAGCTTTATGGTCTTCATGAATAAAGGATGGACATTGAGAATTCTAGTTTTCCAGTGCAGGAAAATAATGAATATCACTGATAATAAATGGAAAGGGAAAGCTATTTTAATAAGCATTTCCAGAGGAATGAAAACGATGGAAAGGGATATTTGGATACTTCCTATCCCAATTCCTCACACCCCAAAACAAAAACACCCCTCATTCCATTAACAAATCATCAACTAAACTTCCATCAAATGAGGGAGACACTAAATATTTTCTAAGAATTCTCAGTGCCTTAGAAACACACTCCTATATTGCTTTCAAAACTTAATACAAAAATCCCAATTCCATTAAATCATTTTGATAATACATGTTTAAAAAAGACTGTCAAACAATGGTTATCTTCAACAAAGTCTGAATTGTGGTACATGCCAGGCTTTCCACAATAAGCTTATTATAATTATTTGCCAATGTTTCATTTCCAAAGTGCTTACAAACATAGGCTCTTCAAAGGTTACCACTGTGTTTACCGGCCTTTGCAAAGTACAAGATTAAACAGTAACTCTAAATCCCTCAGCTAATCTCACTAAATTGATGGGGTGGGCAAGATTTACTACAGGTTCAACAGCCCATCTTAGACCAAGGACCCGTGCTGGAAAGAGAAGCCTCAAAGTCCATCCACATGAGCACTCCAGAGGGTCAGAGTTCAAGCCAAGCCAATCGCTTGGAAGGAAGTTCCCTCAGCACAGCAGGCTGCAAGCAAAGCCAGGAGTGCCGAAGTCACAACCCACAGTAAAGCTGGGAAAAACTTCAGATGCCAGCTCAATCTCCATGTGAGTGTGAATTATTCAATTTACCTTAACAGGCCCTGAAACGCAGTTTTCTTTAGATCTGTCCATGATGCCTGAAAAGAAAAATAAGAACATTTAAAAACAGCCATCTGCTTCAAAGCTTCAAGTTAGGCAGTTGCAGCTCCCACAAAAGGGCTCTACAACACACACATCTTTATACTTTTCCTTGTCCCAGTGAAGCTGATAAAGGAGCACTCTCTCATTTCTCACCAGGCCAACCCCTCCCTCCCCCGTACACTGCATGTCACCCATCCCCTCAAGCACTCTCCCTCCTAGACTTGACTTCCTGCTCTGATGGATCACTTCCTTCCAAGCACAACCTGCTGCAATTCCTGCTCTCAAAAAATAAAGTCCTCCTTACCCCAGAGCCACCTCAAGCCACGAGCCCTCCCAACAGCAAAGCTCCAGGAGAACTAGCCGCCCTCATCTGTTTCTCACCCTCCCGAGCCCATTCCCCAGGAGGCTTTTCATCTCTCCCACTTTGTTGGGTTCGTAGTCGACCCCTAGCGCAGTCACAGCAAACCCTCAATTCCACCCTCATCTGTCTCAGCAGCATCTAACTTTGGGGTTCACCGCTTCCTACTCCCTGCTCTTGGCATTCAGGTTTATCTCCCACCTCACTAGTGCCCTTTCTTACCCTTCTTTGCTGGTTTGGCCACATTTTCCCTCCAAATTGCACTGTCTGGGATGATCCAGGAATGAGTACTTGATCCCTCTACTTCTACCCTCATCCAGTGCTTCGGCTCTAAATACCTCTATTAGGATAACTCAAAATACATCTTCTGCCCTAATCTCTCTTCTGACTGCTGGACTCAGATATCTAAGTACCTACTTAGAAACTCTCACAAATGTCTGACAGACATCTTGATACTAATACATCCAAAAGGTAGCCTCTCACCTCCACACTCCTTTCTCCTCCATGCTCATGGGGTGCCCCGAGCTCAGACCCAGCACTACTATCTACACATACTGGCAAGGTGACTTCATACAATCTCCTTGATTTTTAGTACCATCCACAGGCTAAGGATGCCCAAATAGCCATCTCCAGTCCAGACTTCTTCCTGGACTCCAGATTTAGCTTACCTACTTTCTACCCAATAGCTCTACTTGGTAATCTGAGAGGCATCTCAATTTTAACACGTCCCAAACTAAAGTCTTGATCCCTCGTTCTCTCACAGACACCCCCATCTCAGCAGATGGCAAATCCATTCTGTCAGCTGCCTGGCTGAAAGCCTTAGCATAACCTTTCTGTAGTTACTTCTCTCAAATCCCACACCTAAATCCATTAGCATACTTTGTAGGCTCTACTGCTGTTTACCACCTCAACTGCTACTACCAGCTGCTTCAACTATAATTTTGTCCCCTGGATTACTTGCAAGAGACTCCCAATGATTTCCCCACTTCCACCCTGGCTTTACTATGGTCCACTGATCCCATCAACATGATCCTTGGTACAGAAATCCCCATGGCTCTCCAGCTCCATCAAATCAATTCAAACTCCCACCTGCACAGCCAAGTCTATGATCTCATAGAATGTGGATCCTGACCACCTGACTTCATTCCCTTTTGTCCACTGCACATCAGTCACAGAAAACTCCTTTCTTCAAAGGTCTCCCCTGGCTCAAGGTCTTTGAACTTCCTGTTCCTTTTATCTCTTAAATTCTTTCTCACATATGTAGCTCACTCCACTTCATTCAGGTCTTTGCTCAATGTTTCCTTCCAGAGTAATCATTTTCCTCCATAGCCCTTAACATCTTATATCATCATGTGCATCTGTTTACTGTCCATCTCCCCAGACTCAGATATCCCTGCTACTGTTCAGAAACTCCACAGAAACTCTCCATGAAAGCAAGCCCCATTGAGTTCACGCTTACCATCCCAAACCTAGAAGAGTTCCTAGCCTGCAACTCACATTCCATTGCTTTGGAATGAACCAATTCACTGACAAAGAAAATCAATAATAAGAAGAGATTAAAACATTGTTAGCCAGTACTGGGAGTCAGGCACAAACATCTATCTAATAGAAGAAACACCAAAAAAGCAGAAAAATCTTTGATCCAGGTGTTCTCTTTATTCTAGAATCCAGTCAGAAAGCATTCCCAGAGTTTCACATCCATTTTACAAATAAGCAAATACCTTCATAATGAAGTCAGCAACTAGACTAACAAGCTCAGAGCCTTTACATAAAACAGCGGATTAGTAACAGTAATAAAAAGAAATTCATGTTTGAGCAAAGCAAGTGTTAATTTTTTCCACAAAAGCGCTATGCTTTCTTACATTTCCCTAACCTTTACAAGTAGCAGACTAATAAGATCACATATGCTGAAGGCCTTTTATTCAACATTCTTCTGATGTAAATATAGATTTTTTTTTCAAAATTCTTCTTTCAGTAGCATGAATAATAAGCATAATGGAATAAGATTCTGACCCACAATTCCCCACTGCACTTCAGGTGATTCAGATCAGCAACCAGATTCAGGAAGCACATGACCAGATGACCTTCACAGTCCTCACTCAGTTCAAACCGGAGGTTTACTATTCTACGTATTAATATATTAACAGCACAGTCGGTTTCATATTTGTTTCCTCCCTCAGATGAAAGGGAGGAACAAAGAAGTGTACATGTTGCCCAAGGGCCTTCAGTTCAAGCAAACAAGGAGGTTAAAGAGGAAGTGGAAACGTGAAAAGTCAAGGACAGTAGCTACATCTACCCCACCGGATGTGTTAGAATCTCGGTCCCAGTCCCAGTTTTAATAAACCTGTTCCTGCATTTCAACGTCCCCACATGATTAACGTATGTGCTGTGCTAGTAGCTCTCAATTTAACATAAGAATCACCTGGGGGGGGGGGGTGTTAATGACACGAGAATCGTCCCCCCGCTCGAGATTCTGATTTTCTGGGTCTGCAACGGGCTCTTTTTCACCCAGGTCCCTAAGTAAACCCGACACCTGCCCCCAGGTCTAGGGCTGGGGATGCAGCCGAGCAGACCGGCCTCCGCAGGTTCCCGTTCACGCAGCACTCCTTCGTCCAACCAGCAGGACGACGGCCTCCCAGCTGCTCTACCTGAAGCGGCCCCGTCAACCCTGTTCGTCTCCTTCGCAAGACCCACCTCGGCCGCCAGTTACCGTCCCAGCTCGTCGTCCCCAGCCCGCTAGGATGAAAACACCAAGACGGCAAAGCCAGGTCTCCACCGGTACAAAACCCAAGCAGAAACCCCAAAGCTACTCAATCCGCTTCCACCACCAGCTGCAAAACCCAGCAGGCGCGTCCTACCCGCGCCCGGCCCCGGGAGCCGGAGCACGGGCTGGGGAGGCGGACAGCGCGGCGGGGGGACGCCCGGGCCGCAGCCCCGCAGCCCTAGTCCGCCGCTCCCAGCGGGACCCGCCTGCCCTCCATACCCACCAGCCGGATGCCGCCTCCGACCCCGGGCTGCAGAGTCCTCCCAAGAGCTCAGCCGTTACAATTCAAAGGTTCTTCTTTTTAAAGAGGAGTTAAACCCTCAAATTCAAAAGCTGATTGGCTTAGGCCAGGGCGAGGCTGCTTTTTGATTGGTTCACAACCAACGCGACGACCTGACTCACGTTGCAAGACGCAGGCGGCACGCAGGCGCACTTGCGCGTGAGATTCCGGAAGTGGTGGAGCCAACGGCGCGTCAGACCCGGGCCATTCTAGCGTCCGTGCTGCTCTCTAGGGTTGGGCCTTTGTTCGTGAGACAACAGCCTCTTGGTGTCAAGGTTGTCGAACAGAAGATACAATCGGAGGAGGCGAACGAACGTGCCAGTAAGTAAGATGGCGAGAAGGGCAGGAGAGAGTGGGACCGATCGATAGCGCAGCGCTCAGCGTGGCGTCCTTTGCGCGTGCGCAATGAACGTGCGCGCTGAGCGATCCATTGGGCGGCATTCGCGCCTCCATCTTTCTGGGAGAGAGTGGGAGACCGACAGAGCCGTATCAGCGGGTACGGGCGTGGGGGGATAAGGGGCCGGTGCGGTTGGCTGGGGCCTTCAGAGGGTCTCGTGAAGGACTGGGCGGGCAGGTCGAGAGCGAGTGGGAGACGTGCGCCCGAGTTCTGCGTGCTGAGTTGCCCGGCAGGGCCTGCACACCCTTTCTCCCCGGGCCTCGCTCTCGCCACGACCCGGTCCTCGGTCCGCCTCTGCTTCCCGGTGCTCGCGGCGCGTTCGGCGAGGGGTCCCTGCGCCCTCGCCTCAGTCCGCTTCCTGGCCTCCTGTCCTTGTGCCTCAGTGCCCCTACCTGCGAATTGGAGATGATAAACAGGCTTCCCCCAGCCCAGCGAGCGGACGTTCAGTAGGCGAAGTGTGGCTCGACCGCTTTCTTTTCTTGTTTTTTGAGATCTCTCCCAACCCATGCATCTGACGGCAGTGAAGAGAGGATAGCGTTGCTGTTAAGTTCTGGGCCATGGAGTGGGGCGGCTCTGACGGCCACTTTAACCTTGAATGAGTTACTCAGCCACGCTTTACTTTGAATGTGTGTCCTTTGCTCTTTGAGCTCATTTCATCATCTCTTTTGTGTTCTAATATTGTCTGCACAAGCGTAGATTTATGAACATCTGTTTCTGCATATTTTTCAATTTAATGAATCAATGTTTATAAACTGCTTAGCACGATATCTGGCAGGAAGGAAATGCTTGGTAAATATTGACACCCAGCACTGTGCAAGAACAGGCCCTGAACCCACCTTTGTTCTCTATTGCTGTTTCCAGACACCTGCAACCTTCTGATCTGTCCATTCATATACATATATTGATATTTGATAATCAAATTATTCATTACGTCCACTTTTTGGAATCTTTTTTGCATAAACCAGAAACCTCCACCTGTGGTTTGTTTCATTTTCAAAGACTGAAGGAGAAATTAGACATTTGTAAATGAATCTGAGGGCACAGTGTACCATTTCTTTCATTTTTGTAGTTTTTTCGACCCTATCTTATTTGTCAGTGTTTCATTAAGCAGTTTACCCTTGAATCTTTCCAAAGCAGTCAACTTGGTTTCGTTTTTCTAGTACAATAGCTTTTTTTGCCCTCACATATTGGCTTACTACCCAAATTATCTAATTATAGTAATAAAGTCAGTTGCCATAAAACAGGTTTTAAGAATGAACATAACAGCCAGTAGTAAACATACAGCTCAGCTGGTGGAAACAATATATTCAATAGAATAGTAGCTGTCTTGCCTATTGTAGGCACCAGTGTTTAATTAACAGAAGAAATGGAAGATTTTAGGATAGTAATAAAGAATAAAAATCATAGGTGGATAGTTTGGCAGAGAATAAAAGTTGATGATGGATTCTACTGCAAATATTGGCTGACATTAACTTAAATAGTTTACGTATGCCAAGCCCTGAGCTCAGGGCATTATATGCACCATCTCATTTGACCTCTAGTAATTTATGTAACAGCTGAGGAACCTGAGCTCAAAACAATGAGGTCACTAACCCCAAAAAATGCAGCTAGTAGAGCTGGGATTTAAGTCCTGCAAGACTAGTTGACCAGAGATTCCTGGATTACTTCTGTGATTTACTACTGTCTTCACGTTTCATCATCTACCTTGTTTTCTTGCAGCTGAGAAACAGTTCTCTTCTCCAACATGTACAGAACCAAAGTGGGCTTGAAGGACCGCCAGCAGCTCTACAAGCTGATCATTAGCCAGCTGCTCTATGACGGCTACATCAGCATTGCTAATGGCCTCATAAATGAAATCAAGCCTCAGTCTGTCTGTGCACCCTCAGAGCAGCTCCTGCATCTCATCAAACTAGGTATCTCATTATGCAAATTCATAGATCAGATACTTAAGTTTCAGATGTTGAAATTATTTCTATTTAGTTGTGGTATCAATGAGGTATTAAATAAAGTGTTGGATACTGAAAGGGTAAAGTGCAGTCCAGATCATGAAGACTTAAGGCTGGTTCTAGTGCATTTGTACACATGAACTGGAGCACTCCATTGACTTCCTTTAAATCTCAACTCAACGTCTCAGATTCCTCTCTTTTAAAATAATCCCACTATCTAACAGATTTACTGTCTATAAGTTCTTTTCTTGTTTTGGAATTGTTTTCTTGGCAGTTCTCACACTTCCATTCCCCAGCATTCACCAAGAAAGACTGCAAGCTTTGTAAAGAACAGAAGAGTCTTTTTCATCAGTATATCCTGATACATACCTGGCATTCAATAAGGCATTTAATTCGAACATGTTTATTCTCTTTGACTTGTAAAGCCAATTGTGAAAATTTATCCTGAGGAAATCAAGAGGATAAATTAAAATGCTCACCTGTTAATATACTATTATCTATACAGTTTTAAATATCCATAAAATTAAATGCAATAATTAAAATTAATGGTGTTGTAGATGAATGTATTGATTCAGAGTTTTATTCTATATGATTGAATGGACAAGTAACATAGTACACACTTCAGGTCTGTTTTTGTTTTGAAAAACAAAACTATTATGTGTGGGAAAAGAACCAGAAGTCATACCACAATGTTAACAGCAATTTATTTGGTAAAATTTGAGATCATTTTTATTTTCTTATTTGTATATAGATATAGTTTCTCTTGTACAAGTAAATGTATTGTTTACGTGATGTATATAGTTATTTTTAAGTTTAAAATGTATGTTCCAAATCATCTTCAGTTTATTTAACCTCATTCTTTCAAAACCACTTCAGTAATGGTAACAGTGTAGCTGACTGCTTCATATCTGCTGCTAACAGATCTCAACCTTAAAAATATTAAAATTTAAGGGAAAAGTGAATCATTTAACTACAGAACTGATAGTTTGTTTCTGTAACTGTAGCTATAGTAGTAAACTTGGGAGGCAAGAACCTAGGGAATTGACTTTGGTTGTGGGAGCCTATTCTTCCACCAGCCCATGTCGCCTCGCAGTGTCGTGAACCTTGGACAGCATGGCAGGGAACATGAACTTTTGTAAAGTTTTAGGTGTCATGCAGTCACAGAAATTGTGAGTTAATGTTGGTGAACATTGGATTGGATTCAGTCTTTCAGTTTGAATCCAGAACTTTGTCTTGACCTTTAAATTTTTTTTCATGCTTTTAATTTTGATTTCTTCCAGGAATGGAGAACGATGACACTGCGGTTCAGTATGCAATTGGTCGATCAGATACAGTTGCCCCTGGCACCGGTATTGACCTGGAGTTTGATGCAGATGTTCAGACAATGTCCCCAGAGGCTTCCGAATATGAAACATGCTATGTCACATCCCATAAAGGACCATGTCGTGTAGCTACCTATAGTAGAGATGGGCAATTGATAGCTACCGGATCTGCTGATGCTTCCATAAAGATACTTGACACAGAAAGAATGTTGGCCAAAAGTGCCATGCCAATAGAGGTAAAAAAAAAAAAAACAGTAATGTGCTCACCATTTGCCTCTTGTTGCACATTCTCAAGTAAAAGCAAGCTGTCGTTTGCCATAGCTGTGGATTGTATGCTTGGATGCAGACAGTTCTGTACCTTGAGTGTCTCTACTTTTCTTTTTGGTCTAGGTCATGATGAATGAGACTGCACAGCAGAACATGGAAAACCACCCAGTCATTCGCACACTCTATGATCACGTGGATGAAGTCACATGTCTTGCTTTCCACCCAACAGAACAGATCCTCGCATCTGGTTCGAGGGATTATACCCTTAAATTATTTGATTATTCCAAGCCTTCTGCAAAAAGAGCCTTCAAATACATTCAGGTTAGAAATGTTTGGAAGGGAGCTTTACATTTTTTCCTAAACATAGGAAGGTTTTGAACAGCTCTTCTTTTTTTTTATTTTTAAATAGTCTCAGTGGTCATCCTGTAAAACAAGGACAGCAACCGAGACATGCTGGATGGCACAAGGATCAGATTCCATTGGCACATAGTTCACATTCTGCTGTGTGCCCACTTATTCTGGCTGGTCAGGACCAGTCACAGTTCATGGGACTAGGGTTCAGAATCCAGATCACTTTTTTAAAGATCTCAGATTCCTATTAAAAACAAAACTACCACCTCCCCTAAAAGTATAACTTACAGGAAACAAAAAAAAAAATTCAGAAACTGTCATGTGTTTATTGAAATCATGATACTTGGCACTGTATTTTGTACATTGCAGAAATACCAAGGTTTTAGTACTGACTTCCATCTTTCCATGGTTAAACTTTATTTTTTACTTAGTAGTTGCATCTCTGAAGCAATTCAAAGCTATTAAGTGCACTTATCTTCAGTAACCATGTAGATTTGGGAATCTCTGCTAAAATTTTAAAAGAAAGATACTTTGACATATCCCAGAAAATACTTTTATTCCTTCCAATATGTATATATAATATCTGGTAATTGTTTTATGAATTCCTTGCATCAGCCAGACATTGTCCACATTTCCCCTGGATTTAATGTTTGCCAGTTGATCATTTAGACATTGATGTTTGTCATTCCAGGAAGCTGAAATGTTGCGCTCCATCTCTTTCCATCCTTCGGGAGACTTCATACTTGTTGGAACTCAGCACCCTACTCTTCGCCTTTATGATATCAACACCTTTCAGTGTTTCGTCTCTTGCAATCCTCAAGATCAACACACCGATGCTATATGTTCTGTTAATTACAATCCCAGTGCCAATATGTATGTAACTGGTAGCAAGGACGGCTGCATCAAATTATGGGATGGTGTTTCAAATCGATGCATCACAACTTTTGAAAAAGCACATGACGGAGCTGAAGTCTGTTCTGCCATTTTTTCCAAAAATTCTAAATACATTCTCTCAAGTGGAAAAGACTCTGTAGCTAAACTTTGGGAAATATCAACAGGACGAACACTGGTCAGATACACAGGTATGTGAGAAGTTGATATTGACATTTTTGTGGCTCTTTACTGTTTCCAGAAATCTTAGATCTTTGCAGTAGAGCAACACAATGCTATACATGGACAAAGCAGATGTTATTCCTTTTTTTTGGTAAGAGCAAAACAAGGCTTAGAGGTTAAATCAGTTAACCAAGGCTACAGTTGGTAGGAGGCAAAACTAAGAACAGACTCATGGCTTAACAACTTTGCTCTTCTCCACACATCACAGTTTAAATAGACTAGGTCTGGATTCCATGTAGGGAACATTTGTGAACCTGATGGTCCATTTGTAAACTGATGATTTGCCCCCCCTTTGACAAAAACAGAAATGCAAACTAGAGAAAAGCTTCAGTTGGTGGATCTCAGTAATAATATGCACTAGGGAAAGTAGAGCTGGAAGGGAAGATCTTGCCGTCCTCCTGAGAGAGCAGAGATAGCTCCCCAAATAAGAGCATACATGCACTCAACACAGATAGAAAGTGGGCTCTTCAGACAGAAAAACAAAATTAAACATGCACTGGGTTCACATAAAAATAAATAAATAAATATAAATAAATAAATAAATAAATAAAGGTATCACGCTCATATACAACTAAAAATATTTTTTAAAAATTATTTTTAAAAATTGTAGAATCCTCAATTCCAATTGTTCTCATTGGTAACAGGTATGTCTGTACAATTGTTTTTATTATAAATCCGTTGCAATTTATCCCACCAAAAGTAATTAGAAGAGAGTGAATGTTAAAATATTGTGTCTAATTCTATCATTCTTATAGCAGCAGAGACTTTTTTGGTTAAAAACGTCTTGTGAAATGTTTGTCATACAGTAGAATCACCATGACTATATAGCTCAGAACGCTCAAAAGAACACTATTACAACCTGCTGGTGATGTTTTAGCCACTAGGGTGCAGCATGACCTTCCTCGTGTCTCCTTGTAAGGGGTGTTTGCTTCCCTGCTGTTTTTCCGGCTTCTGGTGTGTGTATGTATACAACCAGCAACTCTGGAAGAGCCATTCTATCATAATTTGGTACCTTCACTAAAATACTATTATACAAAACTATTTCTAAAATATATCTTATTACTATTGAACAACTGTATGCTTGTTGCAAAAAGGAGAACAGAAATGACCAGAGTACATGAGAAGGCCTGCCACCCCTTTCCAGGGGTGCAGTGTGTCCACACAGATTCACCAGGCTGCTGACGAGAACGTGAATGTTTGGAATGTTTCCTGGTGATATATGGCCAACAGACTTGTTTTAGTTGAAAATTGCAGTTTGGTTTTTTCAGAAATCAAATTATACTGATTTTTTATGTACAAATCCTCTTTTTTTCCTGATAGGTCAAGACCCTGTCATGTCAGTGCATTAAGATTTCTATTTAAGTTTTGATATTTTTGTCAGAATTCAAAGCACTCTTGAAATAAAAGAAAAACTATCAAGACAAGAGAAATTTAATACTTAACACTGAACAGTTATGACGGTTGGACGTAGTATATATACATACATCAAAAGGGTTAATAGTCTTAATCTATAAAGAGACCTTAGAAATAAGAAAAAGATGAGCTACATTTGACAGGAAAGGGGCCAGAGGACATGGAGCCATTTTATAAAAGTGGGGGGAAAAAAAAAGGCCCGATAGTATAAATGACCAATTTTCTGTCAATCCAAGCAGCAAAGGATTTTATTGATAGAAAGTCAAGATTGCCCCAGACAGTGAACCTAAAAGTAATTTTCATATATTTTTAGTTTCTAGATTTATAGAGGTGTATCATTTTAACAGTTTTAAAATGCTGTTTTTATATTGAAAGGATTAGAACAATATTAGAGAATGTTCTGAGACGTAAGCTTGGACCACTATCCCTCAGTCCACCACCCTTAACCTGTTTTCTTTGGCAGGTGCGGGTCTGAGTGGACGGCAGGTGCATCGGACACAGGCTGTCTTTAACCACACAGAGGACTATGTGTTGCTGCCTGACGAAAGGACGATCAGCCTCTGCTGCTGGGACTCGAGGACAGCCGAGCGGAGGAACCTGCTCTCCTTGGGGCACAACAACATTGTTCGCTGCATAGTGCACTCACCCACCAACCCCGGATTTATGACGTGCAGTGACGACTTCAGAGCACGGTTTTGGTACCGGAGATCAACCACCGACTGAGCCACTTCACTACTAGGGTTCTTGCTTCGAGGACTCTGCCCTCCTCCCCTGTGTCCTGTCACCAGCTTCCGTAGTAAGTCATTGCACCATCTTTGACAGTTGTGCTGCCACCTCTGTCTGCATCCTTCTTGGATTTGTACAAAAAGAATCTTTTTTTACCTTGATGTAGAATCATGGTGGAAAAAGTTGGAAACGCAGATCTGTGCAGTTGTTCTACATTCACTGATTATTACAGTGTGACTTTCATCGATTTTGTAAATACAGGACTTGCCATTTCTTTGGAATCTCTTGATCGTTTGGAGAAGGATAAAATATTAAAGTGCTTTCTAGATCTCAAGTGAATCTGTCATGAGGAACTTTCATTTGGTACTTTGTCAACTTCCATGCCTCTTGCACTGCACTCTTGTAGCTTTCCTTCCAGATACGGTGGCATGTGAGCAGGCATGCGGCTCAGGATCCAGAGTATGTGCCATGTTGAACCATTTCTGAGACTCAGTTCTATCCTAAAATGATGACATTCTGATAATAAAGCTCACATCTGCAACTTCAGTGTTACATACTTTTCACTTCAATAAAATGAGTGGCCCACGCTCCCTGAAGAGCACTAGGGACCATGTTATCACACCCCCACGTGGTCCTTCCAGTGCCAGCAGGATTTAGTAGAATTTAGTAAATGTATTTCCAATAAAATTATTACAATTTGATGAGGAAAAAAATACCCAGTCTAAGCAAGATGAGGGAGACCTGCTGTTGCTCTCGGGTGTTTCTGAGGTAACAAGATTTTTCGGTTCTCTTGAGCAGGACTGTAACTTCTCATCGCAGATGCTCATGGCCGCCTGCATTCTCCAAAGCTGTATAGTGAACCATCTCATAGAAGTTCTCTTTTTCTTGAAGTTTTTAGAAGGTGGCAGTATTTCTTTGGATTCAGTTCTATCTGGGTGAGACAACCATACACTCCCCTCTTACAAACATAAGCTTTGCTTTATATTTATCCCCAAAACATACTTCATGATCTGGGTAGGGGCACCTAGAAATGCAGTCTGGGATCATTTGATAAAAATAGATAGGTTAAAGTAAAAGTAATTGCTTTATATCATAGATATTTCTTGAAGTTATTGCACAGAAATTCTGTTTAGTCATCATCCTTGAGGCCTATTTTAACTCCTTGGTCTATATAAAAACCATTTAACCATTAAGTATTCTTTTTGTTTGTTTTTTGTTACTTTGTTTTTAGAGACAGCGTCTGGCTATGTTGCCCAGGCTGGTCTTGACCTCCACTATTTGAAGTTGGCCATCTGTGAATGCTATTTGATAAGATTAGGAAAAAGCTACTTAACAGGAACAAGGATAACCAGTTCTACCAAAAATCATCAAGCAGAACTCCCCACTTTTTCCCCACCTCCCTGTTGCTTTCCACCTATGAAACCAAGATTTAAGGCTTCTGTATTCTGCTCTGGCTAGGGTCCTGAAGTGAACACACTGCACTCCTGATACAAGCTCCATTGGATCTTTTCAGTTGTTCATGAAGTAAAGTAACAGGGCCTATTTTTTTACAGTTTTTAGACTAAGCAATGGCTCCATAGTTTCAGGACTTAACATTTTGAAATCAAGGCACTTCTGTGTGTTTCCAAAATAAGTTGTGGGGAGTTTTTTTGAGGGTTTTGTTTTTTGTTTTTTGTTTTTTGTTTTTTTTGTTTTTTTTTTTTGATCTTTTAAAAGTCAATGTTTTGAGCCGGTTAAGTGCCAAAAATATTGAATAGACGGTGTATTTGTACCACATAACATCCAGGCATTCAAGTGATAAGTAAGCTGGACACAGTGGCACACTCCTGTATCCCCAGCAACGATGGAGGAGACTGAAACAGGAGGATCGCAAGTTCAAGGCCAGCCTCTGCAACTTAGCAAGATGTGGTCTCGAATTTTTAAAAACAAAAAGGACTGGGAATATAGCACAGTGGGAGAGCACCCCTGGATTCATTCCCTGTACTAGAAAAAGAAAAACATGATAAATAATATCTGGTTAGAATGAGAACATATATCTTCCGAGTTATTTTTTTTTTAAGAAATGTGATTTCTAAATAAACTTTTTGTATATAATGATAAGTTTTTGAAGCTTGCTTCGAACATTCCCATATTTGAACATCACTTCTCAAAAGGTTGTCCTCAGGGGTACTTTCCACTCTTTGGTGCTTGTTCTCAGACTCTTGGTTTGTAGCTGAATCACCTTGAGTTCTTTATCTGTTCTTCACTCTATGAACTTAAAGGACTCAAGTATAGTTCGATTTCTTTGGATCATTGGGAGAAAACTCCATTGTCTTATACTTTGGTTTCCTTTAGGATGGGTGATGTGGGGGGTCTGGTCTCTGCTCTACTGGCTTGGTAAGTTGTCAGGCAGGTCATCTGTCTTCTGGGCTGCAGCTTCCCTTTCTGTGATGGAAGGGCCTTATCATGTGATCTCCAGCAGGTACTTCTTCACCCAGTGAAGCACCAATCTTTTTAATGCATCATGAAACAGACTTGGGAGAGAGGGAGGCATTTGCTTTGATGGCCTATTTCTGAATATATGACAAACCAGATACAGCCCATTCGGTACCAACCTAGGTAGAATCTATTTTTAATTCTAAATAGATAGCTGAGCTAGCAAGAAAGGGAATTCTTGAAAGGCAAAAGGCAAGAAAGCACGAATCCAGAGGATGGTCAGTGCAGGAGCTGACAGCGCCAAGGACGTTTGTCAGTCCCTTGAAGCCTGATGAATTCTGAGAAGTCAAAGTTCTGAGTCTTCACAGGGCAGGAACTTTGATCAAGGCCCAGAGAGCCTGGAACTTAAAAAGTACCCCCTCAATAAAAAGATGAGCTTGACCCAAACCTGCCTCAGCACTGGCTCAGGCTTGCCGGGAGGCGGGGTGGGACGGTGGCACAGGGAAGGTCTTCTCTGAGAGTCTGAAACAAGCCGTTCATCAAGCAGGTTTGAAACAGCTGGGACCACTTGGCATGCTCAGACAAAACCAAGTGGAAAAGGTAAAGCCACCTCAGGTTGGCAGTGGCCACAGTGCTGTGCAGAGACCAGCACAAATTCCCTGTGCAAGAACACTTGCCTTCATCCTCAGGTGATTCTCCAATGGTGCAAAGGATGGAGTTGAGTCAGATACATGAGGAAACCAGCCATTATGAGATCAGCAAGAACAGGCAACTCAGACCTGAACACAGACAGTCCAATGCAGAATATTAGTATGTAGAATGTGTTGAAAGAACTGACCCAGGAACTACAGTAACACCAGTGATCAAGAGTAGATTTCAGGGACTGGGAATGTAGCTCAGTTAGTAGAGTGCTTGCCTTGCAAGCACAAGGCCCTGGGTTCAATCCCTAGTACTGCAAAAAAAAAAAGTAGATTTGAGGGAAATAATACTAATCCAACATCTCTACCACTTGCATATTAATGCTCACCTCTTTCTGGAACTTTTCTGCCTTGCCTTCCTGCCCCCTTATGTAGGGAAGCCTCTTTCCCAGCCATCTGTGACCAGTTGACTCCTGGCTGCTTTGTGTGTGCCCCACCCCACAATGACTTGCCTGAGACGCCCCTTTCTGCCCTGGTGTTTGGTCTGCCAGCATTCAGCCTTTTCCTGGGGCTTCCAACCTGGGCATCAGAATTAGGCTAGAAATATGAGTTCTCACTATTACAGCAACTGCAAAGCCCCAGTCCTCCTTGCAGTAGCCCTACACCACATAGTGAGTGAGTTCGTTGGCAGTTTTTGAAATTCTATGACCAGAACTGTTTTTAGGAATTATCTTCATGAGATGAAAACCTGCCAGATAATCTCAGATGATTTTGAACAATGCAATCTGAAACTTTCAAGTCCTAAAAGTTGTGAGTGTTCTCAGTTTCATTCAGCTTTTCCTTCCAATTCAGGCACCAAGTGCCCAGTGTTTGAATACCACCATACTCAAGAGAGCTTCAAAGCTAAAAGTTAGCAGGAAAACAGTATAGACATGTACAGAAAACATAAGCACCTTGCCTCTCTACACATTTATCAGGCCCTATAGAAGTAAAGTGATCAGACTCACTGAGCTCAGAAAAAAAAAAAAAAAAAAAAAAAAAAAATTAGTCCAGAGTACTGTTCTCAGTACCACATTTTTCAAGAGCATTAAAAACCTCACCAGAGTCTCCCTAACTGGTTCTCTTGGATCTAGCTGTTCTAGCCTTTGGACAGACTGGTATTTCCCTATTTCCTAGAATAATCACCTCTTGCAATATTGCAATACAAATGCATTGCAGCAGTGTCTGAGGACTTTCTCACCTTTCATTCAGAAGAATCAGAGGGATCAAATTCCAGACTGAGAAGTCAATCCTAACCACTGAATCTATCCTAGCTAGCTATGTAGGAGGTAGTCTCATTTCAGGGCCAAGTATCATTGCTTTTGTGTCTTGGTTTTGTTTTCTGGTTTAGGTTGAGTTGCGGAGAAAACACAACATGCAGATTGTTGCATTGCTGTCTGTTGGGTGAACCAGAGGGGAAGCCCTTCGGTATGGGAAGGTCACTGTGGGCGACTGCCAAGGTGATGGGGACCATGTGAACTTCAGATAGGGTGGTGCCAGTCTTTTGTAGGAGACTATTCACTGTGACCTTCAGCAAGTTTGTCCTTTCCTCTTCTCCCCAATATCCTCTCCTTCACTTTTTTTATGATAGAAAATTTCAGATGTGCACAGAAGTCTATAGTGTAGAAACTCCCGGGGAGTAGGAGAGAGAAATGAAGAGTGACAGATGGAGATGGGGTCTCCCTTTGGGCCAATGAAAATGTTCTGAAATTACTGGGGATTGATGTACCTTGCACTAAAAACCATTGAATTTTATACCTTAAAGTGATGAATTTTATGATACTTGAATTATATATTAATAAAACTGGTTTTTATTCTTTAAAAATGTCTACAGCACAATAAATCCCAATGCATCTGTCCCACAGATTCCCCAACCTTCTCTGTGGCCAATCTCAATTTACCTGTACCTCCACGGACTTTGCCCTTTCCTGAATTATTTCGAAACAAAATATCAGATATATTTTGTCTTCCAAGTATATTAATATATATGTCTGAAAGATAGGACTTTTAAAAACACAAATCGTGCAAGGCACAATGGCGCACACCTGTAATCCCAGTGACTTGGAAGGTTGAGGCAGGAGGATGGCAAGTTTGAGGCAATTTAGCAAGACCCTGTCTAAAAATAAAAAAATAAATAGGACTGGGGATGTAGCTCAGTGGTAAAGCAACCCTGAGTTCAATCCCCAGTACCAATAAAGGAAAAAAAAATCATAACATCATTAACACCTGCAAGCATCCATGTTAATATCATCACATTAATGAATATTGTCATGTATGTATTCAGTGTTTAGACTGCCGGGCAAATGGTTGGTTTTGTAATTTGTGCCAGGCTAGCTCAGATGCTGGTAAGATTGCAGAGTCAAGACCCAGACTCAGGGAATTGAGTGGAAGCAGGCTTGTGGCAAGCAGCCTACAAACTCGTTTATTGCAGGAATAGCTATACATTTTATACATTTCTTGCCCAATCACAATGTGCTACGGGGATCAGACCACCAGGTTGTGCTACGGGGGATCAGACCACCAGGTTCCTATACAAGTTCCCTTGGTAACACTGAGTCAACTTGGGTCAGTCATTTACTTTCCTAGGTAGGAGAAGCGGAATGCTTCTCCCTACAAGTTTTCCTTACACACTTGAGATTCACTGCTGCCAGCCAAGAACTAGGATTTCTCCCAATATGGTTTGTTCTGAATGAGGCCCATACTTTGTGATTTGATGCTTTCTGTAAGTCTCTTCATCTTTAGATTTCACCTTACGGTCTATATTCTCTCTTTACAGTCTGTTTGTTGAAGAAACTAGGTTATTTCGCAAAATTAATGCCCCCCACCACCACCCAGTTCCTCATCAGCAAAATAGGAAGAGTAGTAGCACTAACTTCTGAGGCTGCTGTTGGATTAAATGAGGAAATATCTGTAATGTGTTTGGAACAGCCCCTGGCACACAGTAAGCACTTCATGCCCTCCAGGGTTCAGAAACCCAGCCCTCCAAGAGGACGTAGAGCTTGGTCTTCAGGCCAGTCCAAATCCCAGTGCTTCCAGGCTGCCGGGGTTCTTCTCTTCTCTGCCAGCCCGCCCCCGCGTGGGTATCATTCTCTGGCAGACACTCTCCACATGGTGGCAGAGTCATCCAAGAGAGCCCGCCTGCCTGCTGCTCCTCTGCCTGGCCACATCAGGGCAGAACCTTTCTAAGTATCTCCAAGTCAGTGGGACCTGGCTGGGAGCACTGGCTTCACCTGTCGGGAGCAGGGAGTGGAGGATGGTCCTTGGGTGTCCAGCAACAGAGGCAGTGCCCCTCCTGGGAACTCCCGACATGAAGGTGTCGATTTGAGACGGACCAGCTGTTGTGGTGACACCCTGTTCAAAGGGAAATTCTATGCCAGCCACAAGATTATTAGTTCATAACCTAGAGTTCAAACACCAGCTGCCTGGGGTAGAGAATTATGGGCACGAGCTGATAGTTATAATTGGGTTGTTTATACCGTCAACCTCAGTTCTGTCCACCTTTTTTTTTTAATCAATATTTAAAATTTGTTCTAATTAGTTATACATAACAGTAGTTTGCACTTATGCGTTGTGATAAATTGTACATAAATGGAGTATAATCTCTCATTTTTCTGATTATATATACTGCAGGATCACATTGGTCCTGCAGTCACACATGTACGTGAGGTCATAATGTCTGTTTCACTCTACTATCATTCTTTCCCCATACCCCTTCCCCTCCTTTCACTCCCCTCTACCTACTCAGTTCTGTTTGTCTTGACAATTGTTTCTCACTGTAAATCCCTTTGATGTTAAAACCTATATACTAAATGTGCCCAGCTTGTTCATGGTCACTGCCTCCCTACCAGGGTTGTTAGTGAACCGCCAGGACCCAGCTTTTTCTCTACTTGTGTGTCTGTCTGTCTTTTCTCCATCCCCTCATCACCTGGGTTGGTTACCTGAATAAAGGTCGGTGGCAATCACGGCATTCCCCACCTGTGTAAGCCAATCACTGTGTCTGGGGTTTGGATGCTCAGACTGGCTTGAAGCATCCTTTCCACCTGGTGAAAGAGCTTTCCCAGGCACCAAAAGGACCCCAACCACAAGAAAGAGCGGGATGCTGAAGGAGCGGAACAAGACCCTAACCAGAGAGCAGCATCACGATGCTCTAGACATGCCAATGATTGGTATTTTGCCTGTCCTGGTACCAACCTAGTACTAAACCGCGTTCATTTATTCAAAGATTTCTGAGTGCTGTGTGCTCACCACTGTCTAAATGTTGGAAAATTGTGAGTGACCCATACAGACTGGGTCCCTACTTGGAAAGCCTCACATTGAGTTATTTATTATAAAGTAGTTCCTGGGTATTTTAAAATGAGAAAAGAAAAGGTGAGCTCCACGGAGCATTCAAGTGGTGTTGAAAGCATGAATGAGCGAGGCCGCCTGCAGTCCTGTCATTTAACCTGCTGGGTCCCAGGCCTTCAATTCTGCAAGCACTGCAATGAAATGACGCAGGTGCATTAAAATAGGTTGGAAATCATCATCTAGAGCTCATACATGATTATATTAATATTGTACCATTATAATCATGTAATTGTATTACATATTATAGCCTATGTTTCAGTTTGTACAGGTTTCCCATGTCTGGGATACTGGGACAAAATAGGTTCACCCTGCCCTGTTAGTCTCATCTAAGCTCTTGCTTTCTGCTGTCCTCCTTTTGTTTTCTAAATAATTAATGGATTTTTGTTTTTGTTTTTGTTTTTGTAATTTTAAAGTCCATGATTTCTATGGATGTGACTAGATTTCTAGATGATGTTTGAGTCCCTAAGTGTTAGAGATATTGATTCTTGTTTTAGAAAATAGCTAATTGTAGAAAATGAATGCGTAAGTTAACATGGCCCTATGTAACATTTTTGTCCCCATGGACATATAAGCCTGGTAGCCTGGGACCCAGGTCCAGTAGGGACCACCCTTGCGACACAAGCCTCACTTGGCTTGACGATGCGGCTGCATCGTCCTCACCTGAGATACTGCGTCGCCCATCCCACCAACAGAGGACCGTGGAGCTAGCAGAAGGCGGGAGGGAAGGCGCAGCCTGGGCGATGTCCTCGCATCGCCTGCCATTGTGTGCAGCTATTTCACAGGCTGCAGTCCCATTTGAGTGACTTTCTCTCTCTGCAAAAACTAAGGGCATCAAAACACTTCTGAAGCCCAGGCTGCCGTTCACAGCCCCGTCTTTTTACTGCTCTTCCCAGGAACCCGCTTGTCTTCCTTAAGTGGGACTTGCTATTCTCATCCCTGTTCTTTCTTCCACACTCGGGCTGTAGAGGAGCAAACCCTGCCTCGACTGACCCGCCACTGCCTTTCCCAATCCAGTCTTCCTGAGGGAAGCCGTCCCTGGGTGACCTGTTCTCCTAGGCCTGCTCTCCGCCCATCTCCACTTTGAACCGGTTGGTTGCAACATTGGTTTGTGAATGAACTGTGGGGTCATTGGCCCCTTCCTGTCATCTAGTACCATCCACACCGCCTGTCAATTGCTCGACCCTCAGAGTTCATTTCAAACAAGGATAACATTTTGAAATATAGATGGTCTCAGCCAAAAATAAGTTAACTGGTAAACAAATACATTCCAGTGCTCCAATGTGGGGACATGGGCACTCGAGACAACCAAAAGACAAGTCTGCAAGTGCCGTAATGGTAACAGGGGAGTCAGGAGAGGAGGAGGAGCTGGCAGGGATGGAACTGAAGCCAGGCTTGCAAGAACGGTGCCATTTAGTTTCCATGAAATAAAAATGCAGATGTGTTTTTGCGGTCTGCCACGTACTAGGTCCTATCTCAATGTCGGGTCTGAATTTAGGGAAAGCAAAAGACTTGGCAAGTCCCGAGAAACCGTGTGCACCAGCATGGTGGTTTCAAGTGCAGACCATGTGTGGTGAGATTTCAGAGAGATAGGGACACGTGTGGTGTTGAGCTCAGTGCTTGCTGCAGTCCGAGCTCAGAAGATGTTCACCCCCAGCACTGCGAGCAAAGGCAGCAGGTGGGCGCAGGGCTCAGAGGAGGGCAGGTGCCATGAGGAGGGCCACCTGGAGAGAGGACGGTCCTCCAAGGCACGGTCCTCCAGTTGACTTGTTTTACCATGGCTGTCCTAAGGCATGTTTTAAGAAGTAAGGAGGAAGACATGCTGACCCAACACCAGAAGTATGGCCAGGTGGCCTCTCGTCAGGGAAATGAGTGAGGTCTGTCCAGTGGGAGTTATTCCACAGTGTTCAAGGGACAAGAGCGCTGTGTGTGACTACCCAGAGCTCTTCAAAGTAGGAACTTCGTCCTCTAAAGCAGAAGAGGTTTTTTTTCTTCCTCTTCTGTGGTTTTACATAGCAAATGAGTGACAATCTCCACTTAGACAAAGTGAGACGTCAGGCATTGAGGAGGGAGTGTGGCCTGTGTTTCTGGTCCCCGCTCCGTCAGCCCTTTCATTTTACTCTTATCACGCTTTCCAGAAAGTTTGCTGGCTGGGAGAGTCTTCTTGACGATTTCCCATGTGTCACATAGCTCCGTAGAATTCAGCTTCTGAGAACCAGCCAGAAGCATGCAGTGACATTGCATCATCTGCCTCTGAAGCCAGAGACAGCAGTGGAGTGCAGCAGAGCCGTTTTGCATCACCGACATGAGGGGAACTGGCATCAGGGATGGAGCGCCCAAGGTGAGCTGTGGGATCTGCATGCGGGGGGCAGGGAGCCGCAATGGCTGAGGATGCGACTGCTCTTAGTTCTGAGTGTCTGATGAAGGAAGGCGGAGGATGAGTGCTAATAGCGTGTAGGTTTGAGATGGGAAAGCTGAGCATACGTGTAACTGTGGGGACACACGAGCTGTGAAGCTGCCTAGTGGTTGGCTTCCAAGGTGGGTGGACGTGACTTTCCAGTAGAGATCAGCTTACACTCTGGCCGACAGTCCATCACGTTGTCCAATCCCTGTCTGGTGAACTTATTAAGCAAGATGCCAGCCTCTGCCTCAGTGTGCCCCAATCTCTTCTTCCTCTGGACCCTCAAGACGCTGTGTCGCTCACAGGTGTCCTGGCTCATCTCTGTGCTCACTTCCCAAGAGCAGAACCCAGACTCAGCCTCCTTGTCGAGGGCACGCGGGAATCCGTGTGCCATCTTCAGGGTAGTTTGGGTCTTGGGGAGCCACATGGGACACTCACACAGACATTGAGTCTGCTGTGAATCAAAAAAGATTCCCTGTTTAGAAAGTTCAAGTGGCCACCAGGAATATATGCTAAAACACAGCAAAGTCAAGCTTGGGTTGACTTCTTTTTTTTTTTTTATCTCACTACATCCTTTTAACATGTTAAGTAGAACAGGAAAATAAGAAATGAAACAATTACTAAGTAGGGAGCACCGAACGTTATATATTCTTGGAATAGTAATGTCAGTGGTGACTGAGCAGCTTGTGATACCCTCTTACATACGTTATATGTAAATATCTAAGCTAATGCGGGATTTTGTCCTCAGCTATTGACTTTGAAGTTTTCAAAGCATTGGGAAAGTGGAGTGGGGAGCAATTCAGCAGATCCCTGCGTGTCCTTTACCAGATTCCTCGGTTCCTGGCACTGTCTTCCTTTTGTGCATCTATTTGTATATATTTAGACATAGGCGCAAACTTCGTTGTGTTGTTGTCGTTGTTAGACCATTTGAAAATACGTGGCAGGTACAATGGCATTCCACCCTGAAAGACCTGCGTGTCTCCTAGCACAAGGTCATTCTGCAGAACCAGGCACCATCTTCCCACCCAGGAACATCACCTCAATTTCTTAATGCCATTTGGACATTCGATTCACATTTTCCAAAACTATCCTTTTTGCTTTTTTGGATCTTGTTGGTTTGTGTGTTCATTTGTTTTTCCACCCTACCATTCATTCTGGGATTACACCTCGTAATCTCAGCTATCCTTAATCTAGAATAATCCGCTCCCTGTTTTTTCAAAACATCAACATTTCTGAATAGCCTAGACTTTTTATGACTTAGACTTCTTTTTATTTATGTGCCACTTATTCTACCTAAATAATATAGAAGGCACTTTAAATTTGTAAATAACACTCATCTGTGCAGATAACAGAATGGCTATTCCCAGCATGCCCGTGAAGCCTGCTCTTCGTGTTATGCAGGTGAGAAGAGCTAGCCTTCACCCGTCGTCCATACGCCAGGCCCTGCTGAGTCTCCACTTGAGTTTTGCTGTGTCCCCAGCAGCCTTTCCACCAAGCAGAGATACTATTCTCATCCCCATGTCACGGATGAGGAAACAGCTGTTGCCTTGCCCGAGACCAGCCAGCGCCAGGGGACTGCAGGATCAGGCCCAGCAGCCCACACCTCCACACTGGGCCTTGGCTGCTCACAGCATTCTGACCCTCAGACTCAGGGTCAGCCAACTTTCCCTGTGAAAAGTCAGATCATATTTTTTCTTTGTGAGCCACATATGATCTCTGTTGCACATTCTCCTTTGTTTTTATAGTGATTTTAAAACCATAAAATCATTGTAAACGCAGGTATCCATTGTCTAGAATTAGTGGTCAGGCCGGTTTGCCAACCCAGGTCATCTCGGTCATGCAGGCGACCTTCCCAGGTACACGGCACCAGCTCAAGATCTAGGCGACTCAGTTTCCTCAGATCCTTGAGTGTCCCTATCAACACACATGCGAGACGATACTTTTTTTCTTAGCCTTTTTTTTTTTTAAACACAGGTAGGAGAGGTAAATAAACAGCCATCAACTTCTTGCCTTTTACAACTAACAGTTAAAGGTAAACATAACGTTCACAATGGGTAATATTAGCAAACAGTACACATAGCAAACCTGACGTCTCCTCATTGGCTTATACGGTTCTAGTCAGCTGGCTGCACTTGCAAATCCATTCAAGAAATGCTAGAAAGTCACTTCCAAAACACAAGGTGAAGCAGGAGGATCGCCGGTCTGGAGGCAGCCTGAGTAGCTTAGCAAGACCTTGTCTCAAAATAAAGCAAAAGTGAAAAAGAGCTGAGGATGCAGGTCAGTGGCAGAGCATTTGCCTAGCATGTGTGAAGCCCCGGGTTCCTTCCCTAGTGCCTCAAAAACAAAGTGCACGAGTGATTTTATCGCTTTTACACTTGAGTCCTTGTTTTTAAATTTTGGGTGGTTTCAAAACTGCCTTATTAAGAAAACAGCGTCTGCACACACTTTGGTGACTGAGTCCCACTTGTTGCCAACTGCGCGCGCGCGTGTGTGCGTGTGTGTGTGTGTGTGTGTGTGTGTGTTTGTGTGTGTGTGTGTGTGTGGTGCAGTTTGTGCCTGCTTGCCATCAGAGGTGATTTGAAGTTAGTAACTTTGTACACAGTCCTTTGTCCCCGAAAACATTTTTTTCCTCTGGGGTCAATGTCCAGGGCTTGAAGTAGGACGACTGAGTCAACTAAGCCCTGGCATTCGTTATCTGTGGCTCTCCAGGAATTTCTGGAATTCCATTCAGCTTTGAACTTCCTTTCCCCACAGCCAACAGTTTCCCTTTGTGAAGACAGCTGTGTGCTTGCTGTCTTCTGAAGGCAGCTTTCAAACATGGGCCTTGTTCGTGTGAGCGAAGAACCTCTGGCCCAGCGTTCATCTCTAAGGACATTGAGCTGTGCTTGACATTCTGGGTTCTGCCTCAGTGAGAGGGCGGGTATCCTTGGGTCCTCTCCCATCTCCACTCTGATTGAATGGTTTTAGATGCACTCAAGGAAGATCAAAGCCTAGACTTAGACTTTAAAAGCAAGCCTTCCACAGCCTCAGGGTTGGTTCACGCGTGGCAGAGTATGCGGGCCTCCAGGGCCGGGCAGGGACTTTGGCCTGCCCGGTACTTCCAGCCAGAAAGCTTGGCAAGGATTCCTTTGTAAGTGCCTCCATCACTGGGTTTTGGGTGGTGAGCAAGGTATTTCCAACCCCTTCTGTCAAAGAGGGCCAGTGGGATCATGCGCAGACAGGTCACCATGGCCCGGCCCACAGGCCCTGGAGACCCACTCCCACCCACTCTCCCACCGTGGTCCCTTCCCCTTCTCCCCTGCTGAGCCTGCCTGTCCTCACCGATCACGTGGGTCCTTCCCTCCATCCTCAGCCCACCCAGAAGTGGGAGGCCTATTCAGTCCAGTCTCTGGTGCCTAGAGCAAAGCCTGCACACAGTAGGTGCTCAAAAGATGACTTGGGTTGAGTGTGAATGAACAGGACGACCCAGGGAGTGCAGTTGTCACCCTTGTGATGCAGCCACCAGGACAGAGTCAAGGAGAGGACTGGTACTTCCTGGCTGTCGCATCTGGGACAGAGGCCAACCCAGAATCAGCTCTTCAACCCACTCTGGCCCCAGCTTGACTGACGCTCAGCCTTGACTCGAGAACCGGCCTCTGCCTTCTCCCACAGTCAGGTGTTGCTTTAGACTTGCACCACTGGACTAAAGTCAAGGTCACAGGGGCCCACGGCCTCCCTCCAACCTTGCCGGAACCTTCATCCTTCACCCATTTCACAAAGCAACAGGGCCCCATGCAACACCCAGCTGGAGAACAGCTCATCACCACCCACTGCTCAGCTGCTCACCAGCACACTGTGGGGCTGACCCTGCCGTGGAGTGGGAATGACAGTGAGCCAGTATGACAGGATGATGCCAGTGGTGCAGGGCACGTGCCATCCAGAGAACGAAACAGAGCAAGGATAGAAGCGAAGGCCACAGAGGCCACGGTGGAGACCCACATGATAGGAAGAGCTTTGGGGCCAAAGGAGCAGCCAGTGCAAAGGCCCTGAGTCGGAATGGATGCAGCGGAGTAGAGGATCCAGGAAGAGGCTGAAAGGGCTGGAGCCACAGGGAAGGGGGAAGTGGTCAGAAATGAGATGGGAGGGCAAGCAGAATCCCACGGACCCAGCTTGCTGTGTCACAGCTTTGAAGTGTGTTCTAACTGCAAAGGAAGCCACTGGCCCACTTGAGGCAGGAGATGACACAGTCTGGTTTGTTTTCGAAGGTGGCTCCAGCTGCCATGCAACGGACAGACTGTAGGTGGAAAGGGCAGTGGGTGGGAGGTGAGCCAGGAAGCTCAGTGGTGGGCGGTTCTCAGTGGGCATGGAGAAGAATCCTTTGTTCCATCTTATGTAAAAATAAAAATGTTCGCGTCTGAGACTCTCAGGGCATGTGAGCAGGGGAAGAGAAAAGCAGTCAACAGCTTACTGGGCATGCTGCATGCTGTCTAGGGAGACCCTGTGTCTTCTATTCATTCGGGGAACTCTGGGTGCCTGCTGTGTGCCAGGCACTGTCCTGTCACACAGGACGAAAGTCTGTGGTCCCCTTTCTCAATATTTAATGGACCGTGAGAGTTAATTTTAAAAATGTACTGCACGACTGTTATTGGCTGCACCGTGTCCAGTCACCTTCCGTCTCTGAACATTGTATCTTCTATGGAGCACACTTTTAAAATTGAGAGGGGGAGAAAAAGCTAAAGAGAAAGTCACCACTGACCCACAGCTTAAGAAGTCCACCCAGGGTCAGCTAGTCGAGGAGAGAAGCCACGTGATAATGGAATGGGGAAGCGACCACAGGGACATACCATGGTCATTTTGGAACTGCGATGACTAAGGGAGGAAATGACAGGGACCTGAAGGGGAAATCACTTAAAAAGGGGGGAAGGTGGAGGCTGGTCAAAAAGATGCCACTACGGGTGAGATTAGACTCGAACATGAGTTGCAGAAAGGGGAACTCGATTTTTCAGGAACCATTTCCAAATGTGCATTGCTCATGAACCATTGCTCAGAGGGGAGTCTCGTACACACACCCTTGAGAAGAAACAGTGTCCTCCCGCCCCTGGGACAATAGCCCCCTGGGAACCCCTCCAGTTGCGCCTGTGGACAGGTTAGCGAATGTAAAGTTCTGCTCTTTTTCTTTGAGGTGTTGCTTCTCCTTAGGATCAAGAGCAGCCCTGGTCCACATCCATGTCCTGGACAGCCAGCAGTCTGTCCCTCAGGGGAACAAAACCAAGGGAAGGAAGCAGTAGGGTGCCTCTCCCTTGGAGATGTTTGCTGTCCAGTTAACAAAAAGCGCTTTGTGGAATGTTGACTTTGGGTCAGGATTTGAACTTATCCCGGTTGAGACGGGAATTAAAACCTGAGTCGGTTACTAAGGGACTCTTCAGGGTGTTTGTACGCAGAGGCATTTCCCAGAGCGAGGGGTTCAACAGCCCCCAAGGAGCAGCAGTGCCAGTGACACGACCCTCTGACCTTACTCCTTGGTGGGTTGATCTGTGACCCCTTAGGGGCAACAAAAGAAATGTGCCCAAGGAGATGCCCTGAATTCACACCCACGCAGAGGGAGACAAAGAGATTCGGGTGCTCCTCACCTTCCCAGCACCCCTGAAATGACAGGGGCGTGAGGTTGCTAGACCTGCCACGCTCGGAAATCACAGACATCCATCGAGCTTTCTCTTAACTGCAGTCGGCATGATTGCTCCTGACCAGCAGATAATAGAGCTGCTGCGTTCCCGAGCCTGAACTCTCCTTTACAGTCAAAAAGAAAGAAAGAAAGAAAAGAAAAGAATGTAGGAAGGGGAAAAGGGGTTAGAAAGGAAAAGCACCTCTGGACTCCTCCTTGTAACCCCTTGATGGCTTTCACCACCAAAGAGGCAAGAGGAAGAGAAGCAGTGCAAACTGTAGGTCTTGCAGCTGGGCAGGAACTTGGAGCTCACCCCGTGAAGCCATCTCACCAGCAGACGAAGAACTCGAGGCTGAGAGAAGTTCTCAGTTACTTGCTCTCCTCTCCCCGTCAGCTGATGATGAGCTGACAGAATCCTCAACACTTACTTTGACTCACATTCCCCCCAAAACCTCAGTTTCCCAAACCAAATAAATGTCTTAAACAATAACATGGGAGTGCACATGCAAGGAATGGACTTGGAGGTGGTGGTGGAGAGGAAGGCTTTGAATAAATCCAGCAGGGTCCCTCCAGAATGCAGCCTGTCTGAGGTGGGCCCAGCTCGGGCCACATCCAAGAAAACCAACTCTGCCATGGCCTGGGAGACCTTTATTCTTATCTCACTCCTGAGTGAAGATCAAGGGAACCTGGTCACCCGTTCCCCCAGCACACCTTGTCAGCAGGTGCCTAATAAATAACTTCCGGGTCAGTGAAGTTCTGCAAACACAGTTTAGCCAGGTTCTCACGAGAAAGGGATGTGTACTCAAGCCCGGGACCTAGGCCAGACGCAGACCTACCAGAAAACCACAGCACTCAGGCATCAGGAAAGAAAATGTCTCATTTCCACTGATGGCTTTGGAATTTTTTTTCGGCCACAACCTCTTCCTCAAAGTCCCACTAGTAGGCAGAGCCTTCTCCACTTATGGAAGTCCCTGGGATGTGTGGCTTTTGCATCTGAACTGTCAGGAAGGATTCAAGACTGGATAGACCAGAGTTCCTGCTACTGTGGAGAAGCAGTTAAAGTCCGTACTCATTCCCAGAAGGTGCCACTTCGCAGGTGCTGGGAGAAGGAGGCCTCATCCTTTTAAGTTCCTTTTCTCCCCTTTCCCTCCTCACATCAAGTTCACCAAGCTTATTCACCTCTTTGGATGGATAAGCCAGCCACTGTGGCTCTTTGCATCTAATTGGAGGGCAGGGAGCCCAGGGGAATGCCACAAGCAAGCACCGTGTGCCCGGCCCCTCCATGGCTGCTGTCAGCCCAGAGCAACTGGCAAGGGCAGCTGCTGAAAGCACTGGGCACACACTTGCCGCCGGGCCCAGAGCCCTGCATTCTGCACACTCCACCGCAGGGAGATTTCCTTCCCGAGCCGATCGCTGCTGGGCTTTTCCAGGGTCTGGAGTAACCACCTTTGAAAAGCCTTTCTTTAGAGGATCAAGATGAAGGGGAACGTGAGTACGTGGTGCCCCACATCCTTTTCCTGCAGCTGCTGATAGCCAGGGACTCTGAGTCAGCTGCTTAACGGGTCCCTAAGTGTAAAGATGTTTTCCGAGTAACTTTTATTTTTTGAAAGCCATTGATGGTTGCTTCAGGGGTCCAGTTCTGAAGCCAGAAAAAAAAAAGAATCTATATTTTGTTTCTGCTAAATATTTTTAAAGCTTCCATGTTACTTTATATATAAAAATAGCAGGGGAAAGAATTTCAAAATCGCATTTCTATTAAAGGAGTGCAGGTCATTTTCTGCACCTTTTAGAGCTACTCCTTCAAGCACTTTCTGCTTCATCAAAAGTGGAACTGTGCCAGCGTGTCCCCAGCCTGTCGGTCAGATCGGTCCCCCTGGGTGCTGCTCCTCAGCGCTCTCCTGGGACTCCCTGGCTACAGCTATTATCACCACAGCTCCCTTGTGTTGTAGGATGCTGTGAGAAGTTACTTATCTGCCACCTCATTTTTAAAATTCCAAGTATTTCTGGTAATGAGGTGCCGCTGCCGGAGCAAAGCTGGGGGCTGCACAGCTCCATGACCTTATTCTCTCACCACATTAGCCGACGAGTCGCAGGGAAATCATTGCAAACTCTGGGGGCAAGTTCTGGTTATGAAATAAACCATTTGGCTATTTTAAGTGACTCTCGGTTCCCCGTAGTTCATGGAATTTTACTTTGAAGTAGAAATGTTGATGTGGAAAGCTACCGAGCTTCGTGATGGAAGAGAAGGGTTAGGAGGCAGCTCTGCACTTGGACAGTAAGGTTGAGGGGAAGTGATCGAAGAGAAGGGCAGAAGGAAGAGAGGCAAAGGGAAGACGGAACAGGAGGGAGGGAGGGGGGGGAATCAATGACAGGTGGGGCGAGAGAGGCGGTGGGGGCGGGGGGCTTGGCTGGCCTTCCCTTTCCAGAAGAGGCCTCCAGGAGGGGCAGGTAGGGGAATGGCTGTCCTCAGTGGCGTCCCCAGGGTCACATGCATGCAGCACACAGCAAGGCACATGCTAACCGGCCGTGGGTGACATGTTCTGCGGTGGGAACCCCTCCCGCCCTCCCAGATCCTGTGCGAGGCCCAACTGTTCTACAGCAGCTGGGGAGGGCTCAGGAGGGCGGGCGTGGCGAGGGCCATGAACCTCTGCGTTGCTTAGGGACTCATCTGATCCCTAGAAGGGGCAGCCTAGGAGGCTCTCCCAGCCCAGACTTGCTTCTGAGTCTCCGTGCCCCTACAGGCAGAGGTGGTCACTGCTGCCTTCTCTGTGTGCCTTGGCTCCGTGTCTGACTCCCAGTTGCTGGGGAGAGGTGAGCCCCAGAATCTGCTGGTTCTCAGGAACCGTTCAAGCACTTCAGCCTCTTCCAAGCTGTGCGCGGTACAGGTCGGCGGTCGGATGCGCCCCGCGTTGAGTGGTTGGCTAGTCCCTCAGCAGTTCAGGAAGGGTGACATCTTCCTCTGCAAAAAGCAAACTGCTTTTGGCTGAGACTGACCGGGAGCCAAGGGTCCCCTGTCATCTGTGGGAGCAGAAGCTGGGGAGGTAACGGCAAGCAGCTGCTTCAATTTAGTGCAGGAGTCACGCTCCTCCAACGGGACAGACTCCTTAAAAACTCAGTCTTGATACTCCAGTGGCAGAACCCCGTGCGGTGGCTCAAGAAATGCAAGCAAATGAGCACTGGCCAAAAGTGTTGTCCTCTAATCCCCAAATCTCTAGCTCCCAGACAGCTGCTGCCCTGTGCAGAGGGAGCCCTAGGACTCACGTAACCTTCCAGACTGTCACGGTACCTACGAGGGTACAGTGCATACGCACAGTCTCTCACCTCACTCTCAAAGTCTGTACTTTGGAGATCATTCTATCTCAGTTTGTCACCTCTACCTAGCTCTTCCCAGCAGCTGTATCACTTTCCATTGCACAAATGTGACATTTTATCAGGTCCCTGTCCTCCTGTCAGGAGGCACTTCTTGTCATCCATTCATCCAGTATCCATGGAGCTGTGCATGACATCAGTGCACTAAATGGTAAGGTGTGCCGACTTAAAGGGCAAACTCCAGAGTCGAAACTGCCTGTGCTCTGATCTTGACTTTGGTCCTTAGTTGCTGAGCTACTTTAGGTGACTTACTTACCCTCTCTGTGCTATAGCGTTCTCATCTATTTGATGAGATGTTAGTAACACTATGTGCTTCGTGGGGTTGAGAATATCGAGTGAGATAATCAGTGCTGGTTGTTCATCACAATGTCTGGCACAGTTGAAAACCCCAGAGCGATCCTCATTGGTGAGGTCATAGATAAGAAAATGAACACAGTTCCTAAGTAACGGGTGGAACTGACACGCGTGTGTACCTACAACAGCAAAGAGAATCCCCCCTCTGGTGGTTAATTATAGGAAAGTAACACTGGCTGGCACACGCAGTGAAAAGAAGTTTGTGTGACTGTCCCCGGCTTGCCAGTGGGGACCTGGCCAGGTCCTCCGTGCATGTCTCACCGCCCTTGTCTCTCCTGAGCTCACCTCTCAGAAATCCACCAAGGCAGCGCCACAGGTACCCGGCTTCCCCAGGCGCACCCTTCCCCCTGCCTTTCTTCCCTTTTTGGAGAATGTGGGTGGAAAATGAAGGCGGGGAGGGGTTTTTCTTAGGCCCTTGGAAACTTTCTCTTTCTTCTTCTCGTTGAACACGCTGTGCCCTTAAATCTTGGTGAAAAACGAACACTGGCCAGCCAAAGCCTCCACTTCGACCCTTCCTGGCCTGCCTTCGTGTTTACATGACGTGAAATACTTCCAAGCAACCCAGGGACCTTGTCTCTAAAGATGATCAGAGAGCGTCCTGGGCCGCCGCGGCTCTGCCGTTCTGAGTCTGAGCTCAGCTCCCTCGTAAGCAGACCATGCCCTGATCCGTGGAAATTCCTCTTGAACTTCAGCAATTCACATTTCCCACAGACACACCAAAGGATGTGTAATACTTCCAGCATAAAAACTTTAACAATGACACTCGGGGGAGAATGAAGATGTCCATCGTCTTCCTTTAAGACTAAGAATTCTTGAAAATAAGTCACGAGAAGGAAGCTGAAATGCTGAACGGGAACATGTTTCAAAGAAGGGTTTTAGTAAGCAGGGAAAAAATAAAGACCTTCCCGTTGACCTTGGAGGGCTACATCTTCGCTCGGGGCCGGGGCCAAAAGCCGCTGGCAGCCCGGGGTTCCTCACGCTCACCACATTGGTCCTTCGGGGCGCTTGCTTCCCACTGCCGTGGGCAGTGACCTCATCGTGTGACTTGTCCTCCCAGGAAACTGATGTTCTGGGCTATTTGGATGGAAACTGTGTCGTGACCTCTGCTCTTCCATCCCTTGGCCACTAGCTTCTTTTTGAGTCTTAGTGTTGCCCAGGCTGGTCTTGAACTCTTGGGCTCCCGTGGTCCTCCTGCCTCAGCCAAGTGGCAGGGACGACAGGCATGTGCCACCATGTCAGGCTTTTAGTTACAAACGTTTTGGTTTTGGAAGCCGGAGAGTTTGTGGGGGGCGGGGGGGGGGTCGTGAAAGATGAAATGAGGAGGAAGCAGGAAGGAGCCACGATGCCGTCTGACTCCTGTTCTGAGAACGAGGGAAGGAAGAGCCTCCTGCTGTGGCACTCTGGGCACAGACTGGGCGCCCCGGCAGTGAGCTTTGAAAGGCACCCCCCTGGCTATTGACTTTCAGTTTGCAAGGGAACCAGGGTGGGGCCGCTAAGACCACAGCCATGCGCTGGATTTGGCCACACGGTGCTTTACTTGGCCCCAGTAGTGATTGAAAATCTGCCAATGCATGCCGCAGTCTCCACCACTCCCCCATGTCTTCCAGCTGGCAGGCCTGATATAAATATTTCACTACATCCCCTACTGTCATTTGGGTTTGCTGCTCCTGTCTACGGAGATTCTTAAACAGGACCCTTCTAGATTTATATGCATCCAGAGTTAAGATTCAGCAGATTAGAAGAGAAAACAGACGTGGGCTCGGGGAGGAGGCTGTCTGGAATAAAGAGCTACAGCAGGCTCCAGTATCAGACAGACCTGGTGAATCTGCTCTGCTAGCTGCTGCTGTGTGCCCTTGGGCCAGTTGCTTAACCTCTCCTGGTCTCAGCTGCCACAGTAAAGCCAACAGAGCAAAATGTCCAGCCCTGCTTCTCCCAGCTCTGACAGTTTCTGCAGCTCTGTCCCTTCAATCAGTGGAAAGGATGGAAACAGAAACAGAAGGTGAAGCTGAGTGACAGGCAGGGCTCTTGGCGGATGCATGGACAATCACTAAGGAACAGGGCTCGCTGCCCGGAGAGGGGGTTCCCAGCCCAGGATGGGGACGATGGAGAAGTGTGACCTGAAGCGCTCTCTATGCGCTCCTCCAAGCTGGTTCTGCTAAGAACCGTGACTCTCCAGGTCACTGCAGGAAACGGAAAGGATGTGGACATCAGCTCCCTGCTTCTTACTTTCCCTCTCAGGCAGTGAGGCTCCTGTTGCTCCAAGGCTGCCCAGGGCCGCTGCAGCCCTTCACCTGAGCAGCCTGGGCCCACAGGCGTGGAGCCGCTGGCCGGGATGCCCCTCTCTGGCAGCCTGCTTGCTAGGTGACACCCAGCAACTAAATGTGAAGGGCGGCCACCGCAGAAAGCAAGGCCCTGATCCTGTCCTCTCTCCCAGCAGCCTGCTCAATTTTCAGTTCCTCCAACTCCCCCGCTCACACCCCACACTCTCGCCCCAGCCTTGGCACCGTCTCTTCCTCCGGCCTGACTGACCCCCGCCTTCATCTAACTCCTACTCACCCGCTAGAATCTTCCAGGGCCACTCTCGAAGGGAAACTTTCCCGAAGCCCCCGCCCACCTCTACTTCCCAACCTCAGTCACAGTTAGTTATTCACGACTTCCTATATTTTCTTTCCATTACTCTTAGAGAAGCAGAAACCTCATAGGAATTTCTGTGAAGACAGTAAGGGAATTCCCTCCCTTCCTACCCCACAGACACTAGCTGAGATCAGGAACGGCCCTGCTCCCCACAGCCTCTCCGGAGCACTGGCAGAGAGCAGATGCTCCATGCCTAGATCTTGGCGACTGAGTGAGTGTGCGAGCGAGTGTATGAGTGCCCAGCTTCCCAGAGGTCCTCGTCCTGGCTGAGATCACACCTGCCTCTGCACACTGAGTGTGGATCGGCACACTGCATCCTGGGACCCCTGGGGTCCCCCGCAAACATCACCCTGATTCTTCACCTTCGATGCCCAAGCCCCTCCTCCTTTTTCCCTGAACACTTATTGGTTTTCCTTCCCCTCTCCCAGCTGTGGTATGAGCGTGGGGAAAATGTCCTTTTTGAAAATCAGTTAAGAACGTTTCTTCCATTGCATTCTGAATGCCTGTGCACCCACAGGGAACAAACATATAAATATATGTCCTCTTAAATATGCATGCAAACGTGTCCAACCCGCCAGCCTATCGGTGAGCACCTTGCGAGTTGGCCTCAGCCACCACTGTGATGATCATCCCGGGGGACCGCCCATGTGACTAGATGCAGTGTGCCAGTCCACACTCAGCGCAGGGAGGAAGGTACCATCTCAGCCAGGACTGGGCAACCTGGGAAGCCAGGCACTTGTCCATTCATTCACTCAATCACCAGGATGCTAGGCATGGAGCATCCTTAGCTGTGGCCATCCAGCGTCTCCACCCATCGCCTGTAACGCCTGTGCTCTGCCCGTGGATGTGCACTGCTGCTGGCATCCACGGGACAAGAGCCTGACCGGCTCCTGCTGGGTCATATCCCCAATGCCAGATGCTCAGCATCCAGGAACCTTGCCTGGCGAGGTGGTCCAGCAGCCTCTGTAGGATGCAGCCCTTGAGCTGAGACCTGAAGGAGGAGGCGCCAGTCATGCAGAGATCTGGTGGAAGAGTGTTCTGGGCAGATGTGCAGCCAGAGCAAGGTCCTGCAGTGGCAGCATTCTAGAAAGATCGGGGAACAGTGTTGCTGGAAAGAAATCAGTCAGGTCATGCAGACCTCGAGCCACACCGGAGAGCTCCAGTTTTGCTCTAAGCAACTTGAGGTTCTTAAACAAGAGAGCGACATGATCAATTTATGTGTCTGAAATAGCATTCTGGCTAGCGTCTGGAGAAAGGTTTGGGAGGGGAAGGGGCAAGAATGGATGTGAAGAGACCAGTTACAGTCCAAGTGACCTTGGAGAAGTCACTAGATCTCAGTTTACTCATCTGTAAAAGAGATGGGAAAGGATATGCCGAGGCTTCTGCGAGTTCCCGATAGAATGAATCAGTGCATCCAACAGATCGTGGTGCCCCTTCTGCGTGGCTCGCCATCTCCCGCCTTTCCAGGTGAGCAACTCCCCGCAAAATTTCCACGTGTAACAGACCTTGATGCTCTCGGCTGCTAAAATTCTGAGACGTTATTAATCGACTGCTTGAGCTGTCCAGAGACACTCCTTGCCGATTATAAGGACATGCCATACAAAAGAGATTCATGTCATGGCCACACAATTAGGGTTTCCCTTTGCTGGGAGCTGACATTCTTTGAAGACGTGGCCTGCTGTCCCCAAGACAGCTGGCTGCCAATAGGAAGGACATCATCTCTAAAACCTAAGACTGCTGCTGTCCATCTTGGACAGCTGCGGGTGTCTGAGGGGGTGGGCGAAAATAAGAGCCCATTGTTCTCTGGAAGAACTCCCTGCCTTTTACAAGGGCGATCCCACCCGTGAGCGCCTGCCAGCCTGGAGCCTGCAGAGCAGTCCTGCCCTTGTTTCTAGATGGAGGCAAGCACTTTTGGATGAGGGCTGCCCTTTCCAGGCTACTTTGAATGCATTTGATGGAGATTGGGATGACTGGCTGGAAATTGTGTTGCTGTTTTCTTTTCCTTCCCCATGCAGACAGTTGAAGTATAATTGTCAAAAAGGTAAAATCATGCTGGGTGTGGTGACACGCAACACCACGGAACTCGGGAGGCTGAAGCAGGAGGTTCTCGGGGTTCAAAGCCAGCCCCAGCAACTTAGGGAGACCTGAGCAACTTAGCAAGACCCTGCCTCAAAATAAAATATAAAAAAGGAATGGATGTGGTTCAGTATTTAAGCATCCTGGAGTTCAATCCTGGTACCAAAAAAAAAAAAAAAAAAAAAAAAGGAAAAAGGTAAAATCATGACCCTCTTGCATATATAAAATGAACTTATGTTAAAGATTTTAATCAATCGATTAATTGAGGGAACCATTTAGACCTTAAGACCAGGTTGAAGATCCTTGAGGAGTTAGGTGTTCACAGGTGATTTAATTAAGAAATGTTAGAATTTGCAGAGCTATTTCTAAAAATAAGTCCTACAAGGTAAGAAAATGTAGTCTTTCAGATCATCTTTCCTTATGGGTCAGAAATCACTAGCCTCTTGAACTGGAAAGAAATCTACAAAGTAGCGTGTGATTTGATGACTCTGGACACTGTAGGTTCGGAAACTCTGCTCCCTTCAATGTGTCCTCTGCTCCAAGCTGCGCACCCTCCTTCATGTATTACCACTCAACACGTTCAGGGCAGGGACTCGGTGTGCACACTCCCTGGGACTGCGGGCTGGCCTCTGGATGTCTTGATGCTCACTCTTTCTGAAGGTCACCCAGAGGGTGGGCAGAGAGAGGGTCAAAGAAAGCTTCCTTCCTCCCCTGCCCCAGGGGCTTTTGTGTGGGTGCTGTAGCTTTTGGCCTCTTAAAGTCTTGAAGCCAGGGGCACCCCACCCCTCAGCCCTGTCCATCCATCAACTTGACCAGTAGCTGATGAACGCTTCCTAGGGGCCCTGGGGATACAGCTGGAAACAAGGCAGGCGCAGACCCTGCTGGCCTGGAGCTCATGTCCAGGGGGTCAGGCACAAATGAAGATTGGCCACCCAGTGAGTTAGATGCAAATTTGATAAGAACAGGCAGGGAGATAATGTGTAAAGAAAAAAAGAGGTGGGAGATAGAATTACAGAAGGTGTCAGGGAACCGTTTTTCCTGAGAAAGTGACACTAAGGATGTGTGCAATTTTACTGGGTGACTGCAATGGAGGGAACAGCGTGTGTGAGGTTCTCAAACCCCCAGAAGAGGGGTGCGCATGGATGACCAGTGAGGAAGCAAGACCCAGGGGGCCGGAGGCGTGGGCAGGTGCCAGCTCCCACGGGTCTCCAAGGGTTGCAGACTTCCGGTTTTCATCCCACAGGCCCTGGGGAGCCACTGAGGAGTAGCAGAGATCTGTTTCTGGAAACCCAAAGTCTGGGACGGGGCCATACACAGTAAATATTCAACAGATGTTTGTTGAGCCCACGGAGGGACAAGCGGTGACATGGGGCGGGCAGTCAGTGTTCGGTAGCTCTAACTCAGTTCCCAACCCTGTGAACCCACTGACTCCCACAAGTGAAAAAGTTCTCTCGTTCCTCTGTTGACGATTTCTGGTTCACCAAGATACAGAAAGAAAATGTCCATAGTACGAATGGCCTCTCACAGTGCATGTGCCCAGAGCTCTTTAGGAAGTTTGCCCTTCTTGCAAAAATGAGTTAAAGGGGAGCACCGAGGAGGTGACCACCTTCTGATTGCACAGAAGCTGCCCACCCGTGGGGCCAGAGAAGGCTGCAGCAGATTCTGCAGTCTGAGTCTGTTTCCAAGACAGGTTAAGACACCCTCCAAATTTCCTTGGCAATTTCAAACAAAGGTCCCATCCGACAGAGCCGATGCCCGGCTAGATTGGGGTGCAAGGAAATGAGCAGCAACACAGCCAGAGCTTCCACAAATTTAAAAAGGGCCACGAGGGTGTATTAGGGTCACTTGGCCTGGTCTCGGGGTATGCAAAACCTCCCCTGAAAATGTGCCATTTCACCTGAGACCCCAGGGACGGAAAGGGATTAGCCGGGCAAAGAACAAACAGAGCAATAGCCTCAGGGAGGAAGACGTGGCGAAAACAGGTGAAAGAACACCAGGTTCTGCTGGTGCGGTGCAGGCTGGCAATGGTAGTAACGGCGAATCCTTCCGCCCCGCGTCCGCAGGCACTACTGGCCAGAGCGCTTTATGACAACCATCCCGACTGCTCCGATGAGCTGGGTTTCTCCCGAGGAGACATCTTGACCATTCTGGAGCAAAATGTGCCGGAAAGCGAGGGCTGGTGGAAGTGCCGGCTGCACGGGAGGCAGGGCCTGGCCCCTGCCAACCGCCTCCAGATCCTCACCGAAGCCCCGGCGGATGGATCCTGTGCCCCCTTGCCAGGAGAAAGGAGCTCAGGGGAGACCTGCCAGGTGCCCACGCTGCTGCACCCTGCACGCCCAGGCCCTGTGTACGAGCCCATGAGGAGCTGGGTGGAGGGACCCCTGCCACCTGCTGCCCAAGCCTATGAATTCCCTGTCCCAGCCCCCAGCGCCAGAATCATCTGTGAAAAGACTGTGAGCTTTCCAAAACAGGTAAGACCACTTCCAAATAAGAGAGATGGGGGCGGGGCTTCAGAATCCCTCAAGTTGCCGCTGTCCATTTCACGGAGTGTGCCAGAGGGGACCTAGGTCAAAGGAGCTGTGTGCGAGACCCAGGCCCCACCCCCTTGTCACTCATACACTAGGCAGCGTGGGATTGGCCAGCTCTCCAAGACTGGCCGCGCTGCAGAAAACGGAAGGCTTAGTGCCACTGTGCATGAAGCACTGTGGACATTCATGGCCCCTTGACATCTGGCATCACTGGGACCTCCCGTGATGCCGGCGGGCCTGGATTTCCACCACGTCCAAGACAAGTCACCTATTACATTTAAAATGAATATTCCCTTCCACTTGGAAATATTGCTTCTAGAATTGCTACAGGAGCGCACAGGAAGGCAAATGCAGATAGGAATGAGGAGGCCTGGCCTTCCAGGATCATTGGTATTAGAGGAGAACATCCTAAATGTTAGTGTGCGGGAGGGTTAGTGTGTGATCACCACAGTGCACTACTATGCAGTGGTTAAAAAACAAGAGATGAGGCATTTCTATGAGGTGTTTATAAATAAATAAATGATAGTAATAATGATTAATAATAGAGAGGAGGAAGAAAGAGCCATATGATCAAAGACCAAACAAACAAAGCCTCAAAGAAAGCATCTTGGGTGGGTGTGCAGGTGCTCCGTGATCCGAGCCCCTTCTCTGCCCACATGTAGGAAGGACCCAGAAGCACACCAGGCTACCCTCGGGAGGTGGAATTGGCTTAGGAGACGTGAAGGGACTTTTACTCCTTTCTCTCCCCAGCACCTGGCACCAAGCCTCGCAGAGGGTGCATCCCCCCATCAGTATTTGATGAGTCAGCAGATTAGGGAGTTAATGTGCACGATCTACTGAACATGGGAGACATCCATAACTTTTATAATATCAGCTTTTTAAAAAGTAGAGGAAAAGGAGCATTTAGTAAATGCAGAGAGAAAACTGTATTTTAAAATGAGGAGAGGAACGCGAGGCCTGGCGGTGATGAAGTGGGGGAGCGCAGAGTGTGCTGGCATCACTCAGTGGCTGAGGACACGTCCTGCCATGATGCTTGGCTTTCAGCTCCACGGACACCTCCCGCCTGACCTCAGCTCTGGCAGGGGTCTTGGCAAGGTCTGTGTCCTGGAAAAGGCCACTTTACTGACCTGCGTGCACAGGGGACCCCAGGAAGGTGCCACACACCTCTTGGGCCTCCTCCACGTCAGCCTTGGAGGCTGCCTGCAAATGAGAAGGGGTTGATGCTTCAGAAGTTTCAAATACTTCAGATTTTCCAAGCCCCTGCAGCAAGGCCCAGAACCAGACAGCTGTTGCTCAGAACAGCTGCTGTTCACAGGCGCTGACTCCAGGCGCCAGGAGGAAGCTGGCTGAGCCTTTGGAAGCGGTGCTTGGGGTGCACGTTACCTCGCTTTTCTGGAACAACTGGCTGCGTCTCAGCCTGGCATCTCAGCAGCTGTCAGAGCAGCTGAGCAGAGTGGGGCCTATTGATATTAATTTGAAATTCTTTCCAAAACCAATGAAGAAAAAAAAAAAAAAAAATTCAGGGGCCATTGTCCCCTCTCCCTAAAAGGAAAACAGAAACAAAGCCCACCTTTGGCCAAGCGCTCCAGCACCCAGCACAGGACCTGGCCTCTACCGGGCGCTCGGGAAACTTTTGTAAGTTGAATGAAGTGACCCTACTCAATAGAAAGTTTTGGAAGTGCCACTCACTGCCAGCTTCAAATCATGTCCTCCTGGTCAGGGCTGTAAGACTGGTCCTTCCATGAAACCTGTCAACCGTTTCCATGAAGCATGTCTCCATGCCCCTGTGGCAAGGAGAAGCCACAGCCACCCAGGGGAATTCAGGGCCTCTTTGCCACTGAGCAGGGCTCAGCAGGTGGCCACAGTGAACCACTGGGGAATTTTCCCGCTCCCCCCGCCCCCTTTTAGCTCCCAACCTGACCGTCCCGGCTACATTCTTGCCCTTCTGTGTGTCGTGTGTCACCTAGAGGTCTGGCTTCCTGTGCAGCTGCTGTCACTCAGAACTTGACAAACCCCCTGTGCTTCTCTGACCTCCTCTGTGTCAGGAGAGGTCAGAGGACGGTTTCTGCAGCCATTCTAACTATCTTCGCATCCCCTCTGCTCTGAAAAGGATGGAGCTAGCTAATCAGTTGAGGATTTTCCCTCCCTTCCCCTGCCCTGTCAGGTAACTTAGTCTTTAACCCTGATGCTACCCAGGGAAATATGTGTTGTTCCAAGTGGAAGCAGACATGGGTGGAACTGGGCACATCTGAGCCACTGGCTTCAAGCCATCTCCAGCGGAGAGCTCAAGGGCTTGGGCCACCACCTAGGCGAGTCATTCATGGGCTTGCTTTATACTTGTGTTGACCATCTCTAGAGTCAGAGTGGCCCAAGGTTGAAATCCAAGGTGGTGGAAATGTGTCACTATCCTTGAGTTGTCCTGAGAGGCATCTATGCATCATAATCAGACATCCCCAGAGCTGGAAAAGATCTTTGAGGACCTTTGTATTAGATCAGCTCTTCATTTTACAGATGAGGAAACTGATCCCAGGAAAGTGAAACTGCCCATCCAGCTCAGGGCACCTGGGGACACAGAGCTGGCACTAAAGTTTCTTAGCCGTCTCTGTGCCCCAATGGCGGAGCCCCTGTCCTCAGCATCCTGGCTCCCCATGATCTCCTTTCATCTGGCTGTAGCTGAAGCTACTCTTTCCATTTAACTTTATGTTAAGATTTGCCTTCAAATCCTAAGGACATAACTCAGTCACTAGGATCGACCAAGAAATGGAAAAGAACCAGCACCCAGAACCTTGAGGAGCTTTCTCCCTGCCACTTCCCCTGGATCACCACCATCCTGAGCTTTGCTGTACTTTTTGTTCCAACTTCCTTCATACAATATATAGGCCTGACTTTAAAAAAAAAAAAAAAAGAAACTATTTGATTTTGGTTTGAATTCCCAGAGGGGACTCTTTAGTATTTCAGCAAAGGACCAAATTTCCTCACGAAATTACTCTCTGAGACCCGCTAGTTCCTGAACTGGAATTCCCCCTGCCTCTCCAAGCCTTTCGAAATCATGTTTCTCAGACATGCTCCTAAACTGATTGCTATCTGGAACCTATGTTTTCCAAGAAATGCATGGCATTTTTGAGTCGCATCCTTCCATCTGAAATGTCACTTGCAGGAAAGTCCTTCCTGTGTGTGTGTGCTCTTGCAAATGTGTGTTGACCCATGACATGGGCCATATGAATAAAATGGGGCAGAAGTCCTGGGGGAGTAGTGGATGAGGGAACTGCATTTGGAAAGGGTCGGAAGTGTGAGAGAGCCAGGGCTGCTGGGTAAAAGTGGCCAGGAGGGAGGAGGTGCAGAAGTGACAGCAGATGGTGATGGACACTCCCGTGTGGTCCCTAGACTTGGACAGTGCATGGCCTCTCTGTCCTAGTGAGGACATTGGGTTCCCAATGGGGACCATTGAGGATTTGTGCTGGATCAATCAGCCTGAGACCACCAGGGAAACAACCAGGTTTATTAATTGAAATGAGGAAATTTTCAGAGTGAGGACCCTCTGGGCATCTCACAGAGGAAAAGCCTGTCTAGTTATAGGCTTGGGGAAAGGTGGGATTTAGGTGAAATAGAATCGTAGGTGTTTCATGCTAGGTTCAGAGGGCTTAGCACCAGCCGGCTGCAAGGTCTTTCCTTGGAACCGTAAAGTAGACAGAGGCGTAACACTGGGGCTGAATTCCCCTTACCTGAAGCACGGCACAACCGATTCTGCTTCCTGGGTATGTAACTCAGCCCTCCAGGGATAAGCAGGACACTTCTTTCTTGATGAAGGTGCTTGAGAGACAGTGCTTCCCAGAGCCCAGGATTGCAGAGAACCTCATTCCTTTGAGAATTAAGATAGCAGTCATCTCTCACAGAAAGGGGCTGTTTTGACACTTGTGTCCTTAGAGGAAGTGTGTCCTGTTGGTCGACAGCTGTTTCAGCCACACCTATGATTCCAGCCTGATGAATGGCCAGGTTTTATGTCCCAAGCTAATTTTTACCGTTCCATGCTATACACGCTCATTGACCAAAAACAGACAAATTAGCATTGGCACTTAACAGGTGCCACTCCAGTGCAGGGCCCAAGGGACACCATAATGAATGGAAGGACCCTCACCCGGTCCGCACAAGCTGCCTCCTCAGCCTGGATTGTCCTCCCTGTCTCATTTCGTTCCTGACCATCCCATGATTCAACGTGGAAAGCCCCTACTCCACGACAGGTTCCTTGGCATCTGGGTGGGCGGTACACTCTCCCTCTCCTCTCTTTCTGGCCCCATCTCGCTTCCCAGCCTGTGTCCGAGGTGTGCCCAAATCCTGTTTCTTTCCCCCTTAGACCATAAGCCCCTGGCAGTGAGCATCTACTACCCTATGTAAAAAAAAAAAAAAAAATCCCCCATTCCCAGGCTGCTCCCAGGAACGCTCTGGTTTGAGAGGTCTGAAGCGAGAACCCTGGCAACTTGAGTATCTTACATCTCACCAGACGATTTGCTTTCCAGCCAGGGGTGTTCTCTCATTCCGTAGCACCAGCTTGGTACCCAGCATAAGAGTACATAACCGGAAGCTCTGAAGGACTAATTGGAGCCCCGAGTCCCTGTTTATAGGTATGGAATCAGGCAATAGCTAAGACAGTGCTCATAGTTGGATGAAATCTGATCGTCCGTCCTGCGCTGTGTAGGATGCAGGCCCCACTCCTTAACCTCCCTGCCGCTCTGACCTTCTGCAGTCCTCTCGGGTGCCCGCCCTCACTCCCTCTGTCACTTTCGACCACTCAGATCACCAAGGTCTATTCTGCTTCACTCGTGTCAGCAAGTGCTGTCACTTGTGATTCCTGTACCCCAGGGGCCCATCCTGGGCCTATTTCCCTAGGACCTTGGGAGTGGTTCACTGACACTCTGAAAGTCCGCTCTGGCCCTGAGGCTGGGTGCATTGTGAGTAACCCAGTGTTAGAGGCTCAGCCCCTGGATCTCTAGAGAGCCTCTGAATCCGTGGGTCAGTTTATTTCCACTGCACATTCCTGGAACCAGGGACTTGCCAGACGTGGGGACCAAGCTTCTGTGTTCTAGCTGTTTCCCAGGCGAGGCTGGTGCAGACAGCATTAGTCCATCCCGCGAGGAAGTCTCTCCCCGACCAGGGGGCCGGCCCCTCAGCACCCTACTCCTGCCAGACTCCAGGGCGAAGCATCTGGCGCTTAGCGGTGCTGGGCTGACACTCCACAGCACCCCCGCGCTGTCTTCTCTGCCTGGGAAATAACCTTGAACGCGATTGTGGTAATGGCTTAACGTTTCCTTTCCCTCGACTCTCTTCTTTCTCTCTCCCAGGCCATCTTTGTGCTTCCCAGACCTTCAAGCGCCTCGCTGCCAGCTCTGCCTTCCCAGGTGTATGATGTGCCTGTGCAGAGCCGGGTCCCCTCAGCCCTTAAGGTGAGCCTTGCACGGTGGCCCTGTCCCGGTCCCCCCAGGCCTGGGCTGAGTTGGGTCTGGGTGTCTCGCAGACAGCTGATTTCAGATTCACCGAGGGAGGCCTTTAGGGGCTTCAGTCCCTAACTCTGAAGGTCACATCACCACTGAGAGGCCAGCTTTGCAGGGCCCAGGCCTCCTGGGGAGAACATTGTGGCTACTGGAATTCCAGACATTTAAAAATTTTTATTTTTCATTTGTAATAAATATTTTATGATGTATATAGACATATACACATACATACTTTTTTTGTGTGTGTGGTGCTAGGGATTGAACCCAGGGCCTTGTGCTTACAAGGCAAGCACTCTACCAACTGAGCCACATCCCCAGCCCACACACATACATTTTTAAGAAATAATATTTTCTTTCTTTCATTTTTTTTTTTTTCAGTGCTGGGATTCAACCCAGATCTCAGATCATGTTAGGCAAGCACTCAACCACTGAGCTATGTCCTTAACTCCTAAAAAATAATATGCACCACAGTCTTAAGGTTGATGAGCTTAACATTGATTATTGATTATCCCTGGGGGGAAAAATTTTAGGGTTTTTTTTTTTTTTTTTTTTCAGTACTGGGGATTGAACTCAGGGTTGTTTTACCACTGAGCTACATCCCAGCCCCTTTCATTTTTTATTTTGAGACAGGGTCTCGCTAAGTTGCCCAGTCTGGCCTCCAACTTGCGATCTTCCTGCCTCGGCCTCCTGAGTCGCTGGGATTATAGGCGTGTACCCCCACGCCCGGCAAGTTGTTATTGTTTTTTAACTCATTTGCACATTATCTGCACATCAAATTTAAAAAGCATGCTTCGTGTGATAGAAAAACAACTTCACTCCTTTCTCAGCTCTCAGCCTCCAATGCATGTGGAGTCACCTGGCAGCTTTCCCCAATCCTGCTGGCCAGGGCCCGCCCCCAGAGATTCTGCCCTATCAGGTCTGGGCCCAGGCATCAAGACTTTTCAAGCTTCCAGGAGATGCTAAGGTGCAGCCAGGGCTGAGACCAAGGCACTAGTCTAAACAGAATTTGGAGCAGCTCTGTGACTTCCTGGTCACTCAATCACGGGAAGTCACTTTGGCCTCCCCAGTCTCCACGGGGGCATTTCAACATGCCATCCAGGCAGTGATCAAGTTTGCATTCATTTCAGCCAAAGCCCCTCCCTCCCTTCCTGCCTGCTTGCTGGGCCTGGGCTCCTGCAATGGGACCTAAGGACTGACTGGGTCCTCTGCTGGTTCCACGTCTCAGGTCTTCATCCCCCTCCTACTCCCTGGGAAGTCTCAGACTCTTTCAGGGTGTCAGGACACAGATAGGGAGAGAAGGCAGAAGAAAGACCCCCCTGACCTGGCTTTTCTGGGGACATGGTGCAGGTGCTGAATGCCGCCTCTCCTCTGGGGCTGTCCCCACCTCCTAAATGAGCACTGTTCACCTGCAAATCCACTCAGTGAGCAAATGCACCTGCGCAGGCTGGTGCCTCCTCCTAGCCCCTGTGCAGGCAGGTCATTTCCAGAGCATCCTCCTGAGAGGCCCTCCCCCATTCCGCCCTGCTGGTGCTCCGTGGCAGTGCCACCCTCGCAGGCTCATGGAAGCCCACATGCTCCCTTGGCCATGATGGAGCAAGGAGCGCCAGCACCTCCCTGGGTGTTGCATCTTAAATGAAGACGCACCTGCCTGCCCGCCCTCACTCACCTTGCCCTAATCCTGGCCTGTTGGGTCCTGTCTTTGTTTAAATTATGCACGTTTAATTCATCATGACTTTTTGCATTAATTCTGATTTTTTAACACGTGGCCTGGATGACTGAGGGATTTGGTGCCCCTGAATGCCGTACCCAAGGTACGGGCTATGCTTCCTTCACCCTGGTCCTGACCCCAAGGACAGGCCATCACAGCATAACCACGCTCTGCTTGGTCACCAGCCTCTCACCTTTAACTCTCCCAAGCCAGAGCCAGCCCCCTGCATCATGACCCCACGTTCAGGGGACACAAGTCAAGTCATCCAAGGGTCCCACTGGAACCCTTGATGCTTCCACTGAGGGCAGTGCCCTCCCCCGACGCTGGAGGGTCTGCAGGAGACCCAGAGCTTGACTGGACAAAGAAGCCCTCTAACATCCAGCTCTTTCCCTCTTTCTTGGCAAAGCTCTCTCGCCTCACTTTGGCCCTTGGAGCCTATTTTTCACATCCTAATGTACACACATTCCGATTGCTGTACACAACATAAAACATATGTGTATCTCAGCCTCTGAAGGAGCTCGGCAGGGGAGTGACAATCGGGTCTTTAAGAAGCACAGCATCTGGCACTCAGTAAGTCTTCAGTGGGATGCACATTTTTCAAATGGGTAATCCAAGTTCTCTTTTTATGGCTCTCATCCCCATATGTATACACTGCCACTTGGCTTAGTGTGGGGTCGTTACTAGTCACTCAAAGCACATTTTCAGAATGAAAGCATGAGTGATAGAATTTCTATGCTGCAAAACAAAAACACGTTTTAGGCCCCAGTGTCATTGTTCCTTCTGGCTTCTCCGCATCCTAAGGTTAGCTCCCTTTACCTGACTGGCCAATTTGAGCTCAGGTGCTGCAGTTACTCTCCGTGGCTCCCCCCAGGCTTTGGTGAAGGAGGCCCCTTGTACACTACCACGTCCACTGTGGGAGGCACGCCCACTGCAGCACGTGGGCTTCTTCCTGAAGAGCACCATGCCTGACAGCCCCAAAGTGTTCAGGGATTTGTTTCTTTCATTGGGAAAAACATTGGCATGTGGAGAGTGTGTGATGGCAGCCATTAGGAAGAAAAGAACCTAAGTTGTCCTCCTTTGTGGTCTTTCCCCAGGAGCCGGAGAAGCAGCAGCTATACGACATACTGCCCAGCCCCCAAAAGGCAACACCCTGTCTTCCAGCCAGTCAAGCAGGCGTGAGTATGAAGAGGTGCCGGACTGTGATGCTGTGGAAGTCAAAATGGGAAACTTTGTTAGCTTGATGTGTCTGTCAGCTTTCCGTTGCTGTGACAGAATACCTGAGATAAACAACCGATAAGGAGGAAAAGTTTATTTTGGCTCACGGTTTTGAAGATTGAGCCTCTGATCAGTTGGCAAGTTGCTTTGGGCCTGTGGTGGCACAGTACACCATGGAAGGAGCACATGGTGGAGCAAAGTTGCTCACCTCTTGGTAGCCAGAAAGCAGACAGAGGAAGAGGAAGGCACTGGGGTCCTAATATCCCCTTCAAGGGCACATCCCCAGTGATCTCACTTCCTCTAATCAGGCCCCACCTCTTAAAGGTTCCATCACCTCCCAAAAGCACCTCTAACTGGAGAATAAGACTAACACATGGGCCTCTGGGGGACTTTCTTGATAAAAAATCAGTATGCAAATTCCTCATAACAAACCTTATTGTATTTTAAACAAAAACCTTAATTGCACTGGGGTTTAGGAACAGGATGGGCTATATGGTAAGGCACTTACTTAACTTCTTCATGCCTGAGTTTCGTATTGCAGAAGTACTGGCAGGATTAAATGGGATAATTCTTACAAAGCACTCAGTAGGGTGGCTGGCACAGCAAGAGCTCAGCGAGTATTAAATACCTGCTTCTTATGATGAGGGACCTCAGGGCTGCACTGCACTGGAGTGTAGGCAATGACTTCATTTGAATTCATCATTGGATTCTACCACTTGCGTCCCATGGATGTACTTACGTCCAAAGTTATTGGGAGAAGTCTTACAAAAGAGGTGGCATTTCAGCAGTGCCATGAGTGTAGTAGAAAATTTAGTAGATGGAAAGGAAAGAGTTGGAAGGGCAGTAGGAGTAAAGGGACCAGTTTGGACAAAATTAAATATGGTGGTATGAGTGGCGACCTACAAGCTGGATCTACACACAGGGTGGAAAATGAGCAGGGGTCAGTACGTTGGAAATGAAGAGAAAGGAAGCTTAAAAAAGCCGGGAGCCAGATTGTGAGGGGCCTTGAGTGGTAACAGTGATGGGGAGCCACTGAAGGGACTGGAAGAGAGGAAGAACAGTCAGACCTCATTGGTCGCTTAAGCCTTCTTTTTATTGTTGCTAACCTGGGCGGCTGCATGTGGTTCTTCCACAGGACCTTCCGCTGACACCAATGATCGCCGTCAGAAGAGAGGGCTACAAAACATTGCCAACCCCTCAGAAATCAGAATGGATTTATGACACTCCAGTGTCTCTAGGAAAGGCCAACGTCAGGAATACACCTCTAACCAGCTTCGTGGAAGAAGCAGGGCCAAATGCTGCCCCCAATTCAATCTCTACTTTGCACCGACCTCCAGATCGCAGAGCCGGGATCGTCCCTCCACAGACATGTAAAAATGTGCCCGTGCAGAAGAATCTCAGCCTCTCAGAAGTCCCTTCCTACACCTTCCCAGGGCCCAGGGACACATTCTCTTCAGAAGCAAGCGGCAGCTACAAGGTGCCTTCCAGCTTTCTGATTTCCCGAGTGGAGCAGCAGAACACCAAGCCCAACATTTATGACTTCCCTAAAGCAACGCCAAGTGTGTCGCAGGCTGGAAAAGAACTGGGAAAAGCCAAGGAGCCTCCAGAGAACCCCAGGGGCCATAATTCCTCCTGGTCCTCCAGACGAACAACCTCCCTCTCTCCAGAACCAGACAGGTCATCCATTTCCAGCTCTGACAGTAGAGCTAGTGTGGTTTCTTCCTGTTCCTCCATGTCCACTGACTCCTCCTCTACCTCCTCCTTGGAGGAGTCAGTTAAGGAGTTCTCCCTGGACCTGAACTTGGCCAAAGAGACAGTAATGGCCCTACAGCACAAGGTGGTCAGCTCTGCAGCAGGCCTGCTGCTCTTTGTAAGTAGGAAGTGGAGGTTCAGAGACTCTCTGGAGGCCAACATTGATGCGATCCACAGGGCTGCTGACCACATAGAAGCAGCTTTAAGAGAATTTCTGGATTTTGCCCGAGGAGTCCGTGGGTCTACCTGCAACCTCGCTAACAGTCACCTTAGGGCCAGAATTCAAGATCAGCTACAGACAATCTCCAATTCCTACCAGATCCTGCTAGAAGCAAAGGAAAACCTGGACAACTGCAATTGGTCCCTCGAAGTTCTTGTGACAGACAAATTTCAAAACAACCCTGATGACCTTGAGAAGTTTGTCATGGTGGCACGGATGGTTCCAGAAGATGTCAAGAGGTTTTCCTCCATTGTCATTGCCAATGGGAGGTTGCTTTTTAAGCAGAACTGTGAAAAAGAAGAGACCACCCAGTTGGTCCCAAATGCAGAATCTATGTGTGAAAAATGCATCCAGCTTCCACAAAGAGAAACAGAATCATGCCAAAGGAATGATCCTTTTAATAAACCAAGGGAAAGTGACCAGTCCCCTGAACTAGTTAAGAAAAATGGGACAAGTGCCTGTGAACAGGTGAGTTCAGATGTCCAAGGGGCATAGAGCAGGTCTCCCGACGATGCCTGGGCCGTCATCACTAAGCAAGGTGCCGAGAATCTCTACCCTTAACCTTTAGGTTCTGGAGACAAAGGTTCCATTTCCCAGAAAATAAAATGCATGAAAGCAAACTTCTTGATAAAATCTTGTTGGATTTTAATATTAAGTCAGATAGATCAGCATATTTTGATTTCCTCTAAACAATTTTGGGGGTTCAGGTTTACCTAGAATTAAGAAAAGATTTTTAAATTTTCAAAAAAATGTTAAAGTTTTAAATCTTGCCACCGAATTTCCTCGTGTTCTTGAAAGTTACACATTCAGTCATCATCAGCATGTTTCTTGGAAAAAGAAGGGCCACTCGAACGGCCTTGTATTTTTGTTTGTTTTCAGTGGTTTTGGTGGTGCTGAGAGGTGAAGAAAGGGCCCTGCGCAGGCAAGGCAGGCGCTCTGCCAACTGAGCTCCGTCCCCAGCTCCCAAACCTTCCTCTGAGTTGTTCATGGTCCCATCGGCCTCCAGACCCCGGTCACTCTTAGAAACTCTTTGTGGGTGCCTTTTGGCCTCACAGAAAGAGGACCTTGAGTTCAGGGTTGCAGTCGGGAGGCCCCGTAGATCCTGAGGGCTGCGTGGAGATGGTTTGGCCCTTGGGTCCCAGCCTTGGGGTTCTGTTGACTTGCCTGGTGATGTAACAGCTTTAGCACATTCTAGAAATTTGGATGTTTTTAATTTCCATGTAATTTTTCAAACCACATGGCTCATCCCATTAGGCCTTGTTGGTCAGCCTTGGGCTGCCAAAGTCGCCTTTGGTTGACAACAAGTGTTGGTAGCAGAACCGTGAACAGCAGGACAGGTGGGAGCTCTCGAGCATCAGCCTGAACTGACGCGGCTATGGAGTAACGGAAACCCATCCGAGTTGGTGACTTGAGGGGATTTTATTTTTCAGACGTTACCTGACCTAGAAGAAAACGAAACATCCATCTTGGAGCAAAAGTTCTATGAAAACAAAGACTCGGGCACAACGGTAAGTGCCTTGCTCGCGCTGCGACACCTCGGTGACACACTTGGTCCCCAGAGGCATCTCATCGTGCTATGGCAGTCTTACCCTATAGCCAGCACCCACCTGGGGGAGATCTGGTTTCTTCTCCTCCTCCTCCTCCTCCCTCCTCCTCCCTCCTCCTCCCTCCTCCTCCTCCTCCTCCTCCTCCTCCTCCTCCTCCTCCTCCTCCTCCTCCTCCTCCTCCTCCTCCTCCTCGTCCTCGTCCTCCTCCTCCTCCTCCTCCTCCAGTGACCTTTAACCCTGCCCACCAGGAAAAACTGCAAGTTTATCATGGGTGGGACCAACATGGCATTCGATAGCATGGTCACATTCTCTGTGATGTTGTCGATTCATGCTTCCAATTACTACGACAACAAAACCCACTTTGGTTTGGGGTTTGTGTCTTCAACACCTCTTTGACGTCTTCTACTTCTTTTTTAAAATCAAAGATGTTATCATTGTGCAATAAGCACAATGTTTATCTTCTATTTGTGACCAATGACAATAGTTTTCCAACTCCCAATTTTAAAAGTTTCCTTTAAATTATTAAAGTAAAAACAATGGGTCCATTTCAAAACTCAGTATGAAGCAGTAGATGTCAAGAGGGAAGCAAGAAAGAGTAACTCGGGCTGGCTGTGAAGGTCGTCTTTGAATTACTAATGCTTGGGAAACAGTGAGCCAGTTCAACAACCCAGATTAAGGGGCATGTCAGGAGTGGGGGTGAGGGCAGACCTGTCCAGTGATGCAGGCAGAGAGGGGGTGAGGGCAGACCTGTCCAGTGATGCTGGCAGAGAGGGGGTGAGGGCAGACCTGTCCAGTGATGTGGGCGAAGTCATGTGCCTTCTCAGAGGTGAAATGGGCAAGAACCCAGGTTCAGTCACCCACACCCCAAACACTGAGTGTCGGACCTTCTGTGTTGGTGAAGGTCGTGCTGTCCTGTTTGAGACCGAGGATGCCTTAGACCAGAGGTCAACCAACTTGAGAGCGCATCACAGTCACTTGCAGGACTTGCCGAAACACCAAAGACTGGGCCCCACACCAAGTTTCTGATTCAGTGGGTGAGGGTGGAGCCTGAGAATCTGCATTCCTGATAGGCCCCCAGCTGCTGCTGCTGCTGCTGCTGGTCCAGGGGCCACACCTGGAAAGCCCCGGTTTACACTGGCAGTGCTTCCTCAGTGGGGGTAGGGATGCCATTGGCCACAGGGGACCATACTCCATGGGTGGGATGCCCACACACTACCTGCAGCTGCCTCTCCACAATGCGGCCACCAGAACCACTTCCACATGTCCCACGCCCAAGTTAGGAGCCCGGTACTCGACATTTACCTGCAGTTGATACTTTCAAGCTAGATTTCTTGGTTCATGCTGCTCATGCTTCTGCCTCTGCCTCTCTCTCATCCTCCCTGGTCCCAGAGTCCTTGTAACCAATACCCTGTCCTCTTTTCACTTCATACTAAAAAATGATCATTGTTCTCATTTTCCAAATGTGAAATCATAAAGATGAATAGATTTCTTCAAGTACACCTCACTCCTGTCTGATTCCCCCTCCACCAGCCTCGGGGGAGCCCCTGTGAAATTCACTCTGTGGGTCCTTTCTGACCGAGTGCTGCTGTAGGCAGATGAGAAAGGACAGAGCTGAAGGAGGAGAGAATCCCAAACTTTGCCATTTGACTGTGAGCCCCAGCTTAATTTGCTCATTAAATGGCCCCAGCAGCCTCTGTTCTGAGTTCACTTTCCTCACTTATAAAATAACAAAGGAGGGCCGGGGTGTATGTAGCTCACTGGTAGAACACGTGGCCAGCTTGTGTAGAGGTCCTGGCTTCGAACCCCAGCATGAAAATAATAAAACTAGGCTTAAAAAAATCCAAATCTTCCTTGGACTTCTACCCAGGAAAACCACCAGCAGCTCAGGTTAGGTACTGAGAATCCTCTGATGGCATATTGTCCTTGGAGAAATGTTGATACCATTTTCCTGAAAGTAAAATTTTGATGAAACCTTATTAGCCAACAAGATAAGCACTTTCATATTAAGGCAGGCAGGTCAGTATATTTGATCCCTTTGGGTGTACCTCTGATATTGGAATTAGAAAGGATTTGTAAATGTCTTAAAATCTATTGTTTGGGCAAATTCTTTAAATCTCGCCATCAAGTTTCTAGCTTTTTGTTGTTGTTATTGTTTTACTTTTCTGTTTCCTTTTATTTTCTTCTTTCCACATTTTTTATTGGTGCATTATAGGCACACATAATGATGGGATTTGTTGTTCCATCTTCCTGCTTGCACACAATTGTTTTGTTTTTTGGTGCTGGGGGTCAAACCCAGGACCTTGCACGTGTTAAGCACGTGCTCTATCACTGAGCTACACCCCCCAACTTCTTTTTACACTTTTGAAAGTTATAAATTTAGTTATTGTAAGCATGTCCCTTAGAATGGGTTTCTTATGGTTTACTCGATGGTCAAATACAATTATACATATATATTATACATATATACATTATAATTATACATATATATATAATGTACTATAACACATAAGATTACAAATATGATGTTATAATATATGCAACAGTGCTTTGAAAACATTAATGGTATTTTGTTCAGATGTCACAAAGAAAATTGTGCCTTTTCTTCTAAAAGGCCTTGCAAATCAAGCAAAAATAGGAAAGAGAAGACACCCGCAGCCTGCTGATCCATCTGTCTCTACCTACTTTCTTCTTCTCTTCTCTAGAACCCCCGATCTCTTACGCATCAGCCTCTGAGTCAGCAGCACCCCGGGAGGAAAGTGCACCTCTCTGAACACTGCCGCCTCTATTTTGGGGCGCTCTTCAAAGCCATCAGCGTATTCCATAGCAGCCTCAGCAACAGCCAGCCTCCAGAGATCTTTATCACTCAGAGCAAGCTGGTCATCATGGTGGGGCAGAAGCTGGTGGACACGCTGTGCAAGGAGACCCAGGAGAAGGACGTGCGCAACGAGATCCTCTGTAGCAGCAGCCACCTTTGCGGGCTGCTGAAGGACTTGGCACTGGCCACCAAGAATGCAGTTCTCAACCCGAGCCCTGCAGCCTTGAGGCACCTCCAGGCTGAGGCCAAGAAGCTGGAGCATCACACACGGCAGTTCAGAGGGACGTTGGATTGAGGCCATGCTGTCTCCTCCCTCAGATTACTTCTTAGCTTCTCCACACAACTTGGGCAACTCTGTCCCCTGGGGAAAGTCGCAGAGCATACACGGATGGGCCACGACAGCCACTGTGCCCGGAGCCATAGTACCAAGCAGCTGAGCAACTTCAGGACACTGGTTTACCCCCAGGAGGCAGGAGAGAGAGTCAGGTGTTAAGTAAGGATCTTATGAGGTGGACATGCCATCCAGGGTATACAGGGTCACTGTTGGAAGTAATGTCATAGAAGTCATTTCTTTTAATGTTGGTTAAATATGTGTGTGGTTTACATTCGCTCATTCAACACTTATTTATTGGGCACTGACTCTAAGTCAAGTTCTAGGGCTGGAGACACAGCAGCATGTCAGTGGCCATGTCCTCACGAAGCTCACAGGCCAATAGCAAAGACAGATGATAAAGGGATTAAGAAACGCATTCACAGGGGCTGGGATGGTGGCTCAGTGGCAAAGCACGCACCCAGCATGTGTGAGGCCCTGGGCTCATTCTCAGCACCACATAAAAAAAATAAAGACTTATGTCCATCTACAACTAATGCACACAATCTATAATAAATCAGAGGCAGGGAGAAAATAAAGTCCAGGAAGAGAAGGGAGCTTAATTTCAAAAGATATATTTTTGTTTTATCCATTAGAAATGTAAGAAGTTTTTTTTTTTTTTTTTTTCATTTTGGATTGAATTAATTCCATAAGGTTGGTACAAGTTGTGTATGTTTCTTGCACCAAAAATGTATTTTTTTGCTCTCTTTTCTTACTGTGGTTAGACACACTTTCTGTTGTGTTCCCTATTAACTTATTTTGTATATTGTAGATTCTGTATTGAGAAGTTCTACTGCTCAATTAGGAAAAGTTTATATTTCAACAGTTTCAACTCTGTTACAGTAATAATATTTAAATATAACCATGAATTTAAGCATCACTTTCAGCAATCCTTTGGGAGTCTTTGGTCCATGTCACCTGGTTCTGGTCCCAAAGTGAAGCCCTTGATGTTTATACTTTTGTCTTTCAAAGCTTCTCGCTGAAGTCATAGGCAGATGCCACAGAGGTCACATTTTATGCATCAGATCAGCACTGCAGCACAAAGCCATCACCCGGGGGGTGCAGACAGGTTAAGGTGTGGTGTGGACAAGATACCCATCGCTGGTCACCGACATGGAAGTGACACTAAGCTCTCCTTCTGTCAAACCACCACCTCTTCCTCCCCTTGCAGCTGAGTCTTTCCGCTCATGTTGCTATGGTTACATCATGCTTTCAATCCCAGGAAAGGTCTGTGTTTTCCATAGGCATCTCAGCTGCATAACACCTTGCTAGCCTGGAAATAGCATCTCCAGCTGAGTCCCCTGCAGTGGTACAAGTCCAGCTGCTATCTGCTCCTCTGTACTTGGTGGGCACTTTAAAGGTATTCATTGTACAAGGCTGACTGTTTTTTTTTTTTTTAGTTAGTTTCTGGACCCTAAAAGGAAGACTCCCACTTTTGTGAGACTTGCCTCTGTGGCTGAACAGAGACCCTTGAGGGCCACATTCTTTGAACTGCAGAACCTTCATCAGTCGGGATTGTTTTAAGTCAGTTTTTTCACTACTGTCACCATAAGACCCGAAAAGAACAATTAGAGGAGGAAAAGTTTATGTGGGGCTAACGGTTTCAGAAATCTCAGTCCATAGAAGGCCAGCTCCATTCCTCAGGGCCTGAGGTGAGGCGGAACATCACAGCAGAAGAGTGTGGCAGAGGGAAGCAGCTCAGGATGTGGAACCAGGAAGCAGAGAGAAAGTCCTGCTCAGCAAGGACAAAATGTGCACCCCAGGGCATGCCCCCAGGGACCCACTTCCTCCAGTCACAGCCTTCCTGCCTGCGGCTACCACCCAGTTCGTCCCTGCCAGGGGATTAACGCACTGGGTGGGTTAGGGCTCTCGTAACACGATCGCTTCCCCTCTGAACTTTCTTGATTTTTCTCACATGTGAGTTTTTGGGGGACACCTAATATCTATACCATAACAGGGATTCTGATTTCCAAATGATGGAAAACCATATCTAGTCTGTCTTAAACAATAAAGGAAATTTATTGACTTAAATATCTTAAAATAATCTGGGGCAGAATGGCTGTACAGCCAATGGAGGGTTGGAGCAGGATTAGCCAAGTCTCGGTCGAGTTAATCCCATATCATAGTTTTGGACAAAACATTTCCCAAATATTCAACATGTCTACATGCAGAGCAGAGTAGAATCTGACCCAAATATTTAGGCAGTGAAGAGGACAGACTGACAAAACATTCCTCCTGTCCTAGTCACCCATGGGACATCTGCAGACACCAGAGAAGAGCAAGTACTCTTCATGTCCCTGAAGAGTAACCTAGGCAACTGTTACTATTACAACCTACACATCAGAGGTGTGATCTACAGCAAAACCAGCAGGGAACAAAAAATGCACTGCCCAGCTGTGTGGCCTCCATAACTAGTGACTTTTTAAAAGTCAGCTAAAAGCAGTGAAGCTAGAAGATTTATTTAGGATTTCTATAAGGTTCAAAGGAACAGCTCTATCAAGAACTGTGAAGTGTCCAACGTTTTATCCCACTTATTTTAGTTAGCTGATGTGTTACTGTAACAAATATTTGATAAGAACAACATAGATAAGGAAAATTTTATTTGGGTTTACTATTTCAGAGGTTCAGTCTATGGTCAGCCAACTGTATAGCTCTGGGCCTAAGATGTTGCAGAACATCATGATGGAAGGGTGTGGCCAAGGAAAGCGGCTCTGTTTTTTGGCAGCCAGAAGGGGGGAGAGAGAGAGAGAGAAAGAGAGAGAGAGAGAGAGAGAGAGAGAGAGAGAGAGAGAGAGAGAGAGAGAGAGAGAGAGAGAGAGAGAGAGAGAGAGATATCCACTTACTGGGGACAAAATAAATACCCAAAAGGCCCCTCCTTCTTTGATCTCCACAGGCCTTACCTGCCTATGGTTACCACCACGTTAATCTGCATCAGTGGATTAATCCACTATTAGGTTACAGCTCTCATAATCAAGTCATTTCACCTCTGAACAGTCTTGCGTTTTTTTGCATGTGACCTTTTTGGGACACCTCTAAACCATAACATGACATAAAATTAACAAATTGGCTTGCCTTGATTCCATGGATACTGACAGAAGACAGGAGACTTTGGTATCAGACTGTGTCAGTGGTGCCTAAGACAAGCTCAGGTCTAATGAGTCGCTAGGAGGACTCACAGAATGCAGAACAGGATTGTACACATAGCTCTGAATTTTTTTACTGAAAGAACAGAAGGTAAAATCAGCAAAAAAGAAGAGGCAACAGGGTGAAATGCAGGGGGACAGACACAAGCCTCCAGAGTCCTCCCCAGTGCAGTGACAAGGGACACAGCTGATTCCCCCAGCAGGGAGCACTGGACAGCACATGTGAGGAGTTGCCAACTCTGGACGCTGGTGAGTCACAGCTCCTGGCCTTATTATCAGGGGCTGATCATATAGGCAACCGCTGCCTGACACACATACCTGATTTCCAACCTCTCAGAGGAAAGCAGATGTTGAGAACAAACCACACTGTCCACACAACTCAGGTGCAGTGAACCTTTCTTATTCATTCTGGGGTCGGTGGGGATCCCTCCTGAGTTCCAAGTACCCACGTGCCAGTCGAAGTCAATGTTGCAGGCATTACGCCTTCCTAAGGAGGCTGGGCAGAGCTGCCACATGGACTCCTATCTGCACAGACCTGAGATTCCCTCAGCTTCATAAGAAGTTTCACCTTCACACCACACTCCTTCATCCCTCAAGTGCCAGTGGGTGATGCAGAGGTGGGCTCAGGTATAGGTCGTGCACGCTTGGGTTTGTGTCAAAGCAGAGGAACCATCAGAACAGGAATCCCCGATCTCTTATAGTGGGCTCTAAGCAGAGCTGACCAAGCATCACTCAGAGGAAGTGTTGTCTTTATTACATCGGAAGCAGAAAAGCCTGGTGCTCGGGAGGGAGGCACCATCTCCCCGTTCCAAGGCTATTGGCTTAACAACATCCTTGAAAAGATAGTGCAGGACAAAATACCAGGTCCTCCGCTCAGAGGTGCAAAGGACAGGATAGGGGGTGTTGCTCAGGGCTGAAGCGCCTGCTTAGCATGTGCAAGGCCCTGGGTTCCACCCCCAGCACCGCAAAAACACACAAGTAGAACAAAATGATATAAAAGGGAATGGTGCGTGGAAACGAAAAGCAGTTACGGAGAACTTCCAATACAACCCCTAGCAAGAGTCAGCAATGTTGTTAGAAGAAGGAGAGATCGCTGCACAGAGGCAAACCACAAGTTTTTATTGCAGTGGACAGATTTTTTTACACAATGATGCATAACAGCAGCACATACTTATTGAGTGATCACTACCAAAGCACTGTTCTAGCCTCAAATGCTCCAGCTCAGTCCTAAGTGACGGAATCTCAGAAAATCATGACAGGCCCTATTTTTCTCCCCCTGCTTTTTTTTTTTTTTTTTTTTTTCTTAAGATGAATTCGAACCAAGGACCCTGGTCAACAAGTGCAAAGCCATTGGGTCCAAGTGATGAAAGTGCTGCCCTTCGCTAAACGTGTTTCCTTCCTTTTTTTGAAAGAGTGGTTATGGGGTGTATTTCCACTGATTAATTTAATAGGATGATTGCTTCTGGAAAAACATCTAATAGAATCACACATATATTTTCAGTTTTGCGATTTTTGTTTTTTTTTTGCTAAATATTTGTGTCTCATGCCCAGAATTCTGTACCATTTCCTCCCAAGGAAGGAAGAGGAAATGGTGGGTAGGGTGGTGGTGGGGGTGGTGATAGCAACTTAACCTCAATTATGTTAAATTCATCAAGAGGATGGACGTGGTGAGGAGACCACTTAAGAGATCTTCCAGTGTGACAAGCCCTGTGGAGTCATGCTGCTGGAACTAGGTTCGGTTTTTTTAAATAAAACATCCTTTTAAAAAAATTGTGTTTTTACCTGTGTACACCAATCTACAAAAGTGCCACTGATGTATGTACTTACATGTCAGAGCTATCTGCTAACCCTGTTTTCCCTTCATCCATTCCTTTAACAAGTACGTCTTGAGCACCTCCTGCTTGTCCAGGTCTGCTGAGCTCTAGAGATGCTGCAGGGAACAAAGCAAATGCTTTGTGGCTGTCACTCCATGGCAGTGGGATGTTGGGGGGCACCAGGGCCAGGACAGTACCTGAGTCACCCTCCCAAGATGCAACAGGTAAAGGACCCCAAAACACTTGGTAATAAAGAGAAATAGTATTGTGATGCTTCTGCCCTCCGTTTTCCTTGTTCCTTTTTCTTTTTTAGTGCTGGGGATCAAACCCCAGGCCGTGGGCATGCCAGGCAATCACTCAACCACTGAGTGCCATCCCTAGCCCTGATGGAGTTCAACCAAAATCAATGCAGAAAAACCATGGTAAACAAGAAATCAAAACTGCAATATATAATACGATGTGGAGGTGGTAAGTGCAGTGAAGATAATGAAGGGACAGACGGGCCATGGGATGGAGGAGCACTCTTTTAGATGGAAAGTTTAGGGACAATCTCCTTGAGAAGTGGACTCACAAACAGAGTGCTGAGTCACTCCAGGGAGTTAGCCGGGCAAGCATCTGGGATTAAGAGATCACCCCCAAGAAGGATCAGCAATTCCAGGGCTCAGGAGGAGAAGGAGAGGGAGGTCCATGTGGCTGGGACCTAGGAAGGGAAAGAAGAGTGGTCACATGACCTAGGAACGGGAGCCAGTGCCAATTTACAGAAGGCCTTATACATTCCTAGAATATTGTATTTCCCTAACACCAGGAATTGAAAGTAATCCTTGTTTTGAGTTATCTCAGTAATCATCCAATTTTCCACTTTATTTTAACCTTCTTTTGGAACCCCTCCTAAGTGGGACCTGAAATGATGGCTGTAGAACTTCTTAAAAATCCTAATACATAGTTATTTTTTATGCTCACTCTTAAAGTGCGTTACTTACTCTACATGACTTATTTTTCCAGACAGAATGTTAAACTGAAGCTATGGAAAAGCACCTGAGTAGAAATCTCAGGAAATCAAACTCCTAAAGGTTTAAATGTCTGAAATACATGAGAACTAGTGTCCCAGCATTTGAAGTACTGGCTCATAGCTGGGTTCCAGGAGCTGTGAGTGGAATATCAACATGTATGCCCTGTGCAACACCTCACATGCACCAACAGATATTTTGTCTCAAGTTCTTATCAAGTTATCAAACAGATCCAATGGCTCCAAAATGGTTAAGAAACACTGTTTTCACCTCACTGTGGTCACCATTAGGACCTCTGGTAATAGTACATGTGCTCCTACTCCTCAGCCTGGCCTTTTTAATCTCCTCGTGTGTTAGTCAGATTTTTCACTGCTGTGACCAAAAGACCCCACAAGAACAATTAGCGGAGGAAAAGTTTATTTGGAGCTCACAGTTTCAGAGGTCTCAGTCTATAGACAGTGGCCTCCATTCCTCAGAGCCAAAGATGAACATCATGATGGAAGAATGCGGCAGAGTGATGCAGCTGGGGACATGGCAATAAAAAGCAAAAGTGACAAGTGCTCAACAAGAACAAAATTTATACCCCAAAGGCACCCCTCAAGACACAGCCTACCTGCCTACAGTGACCACTCAGTTAATGCCTATCAGGAGACTAATGTGCTGATTAGGTTAAGGCTCACATGAGCCAGTCATTTCACTTCTGAACTAAACTTCCTTCCCTCCTTCCCTTCCTTCCCTCCTTCTCTTGCTTCCCTCCTTCCCTTCCTTCCTTCCCTTCTTCCCTTACTTCCCTCCTTCCCTCCCTTCCTTCCTTCCCTCCTTCCTTTCCAGGCATTTCAACCCAGAGGTGCTTAAACACTGAGCCAAATCCCCAGCCCTTTTTTATATTTTTTCAGAGTCATGGTCTGAATATGCTAAGGGCCTTGCTAAATTCCCTCAGTCTCCTGAGCTGCTGAGATCACAGCTGTGTGCCTCGCCTTTTGAACTTTCTTGTGTTGTCTCACACAAGCTTTTGGGAGACACCTGGTATCTAACTACAAGACTTAATAAAGTTTGTATCTTCAAAATGACAACAATTCCACGTTTAGAGGATGCAGCCCAAGAATTCCAACTCATCCCCACAGCAGACCAGCGTCCATCTCCTTTAGAACAGTAAGGACGAGATTTTCGAGCCCTGAGTAGGCAGTGTCGGGGACCCTTGCCAGCCTGAAGCAGCCATAGAGATGGATGTCACCCTCAGCAACCCTTAAGATTAAGGGATCAAAGACTCTGGGGGTAGGGGATGAGACAGAGATTTAGGATAGAGAAAAAGATACACCAAGTTTTAAAGGAAACTCCCACAAATCATTGAGATGCAGAAAGCACAGCTGTAAATCTTGAGCAACCTGCCCTGGTCCACATTCTGGTGAAATGAGGGAAAGGTGCAAGTAAAGAAAAAACTGATGCAAAATTATGCAGCTCCACCCTGCCTCCTCCTCCAGTCCACCCCTGGCACCAGCCCACTATAAATACTAACCCCCGCACCTCCAGGTCGCTTGCGGTCTGTCCACCTAGAGATGGTTCACTTCTTCCTTGAGTATGTATTTCTTGGTTTACCCCAAAGGCATCTCTCTTTTGAGACTGCCCCCCACCAATATGTACCTACTTTCTTAAAAAAAAAAAAACAAAAAAAACTGTCTATGCCTATGGGGGGGCCAGGAAAGGGGACACTGGTTTTACTAGAGGACAGTGAATTTTGATTTTTCTTCAGCATGATTTCATTCTTCCTTTTGCTTCAAATCCACAGCTTGACAGGATCCAAGGATCCCTGTAAGGAAATACGCTCTATTGGTTCTTTCAACACAGGCAGTGGAAGAGGAGGCCAACAATAATCACACCTGCTTGTGTGGCTGGGAGAACCAAATGGCTCAAGTCACATGCATGTGGCACTTGACATGGCAACCAACTCTCAGGGGAAAATTGTTGCTACTGATGACAATAAACCACACAAATTTTAGACGTGTGTAAAAAACAAAGTTGCCTAGAGACCCATATTCTAAAAGAGGAAACTGAGGAGGAAGAGAGAGCTCCAGCTGCCTGAGCTTTACTGGTGTACCACTGACATGACACTGCTGTGCTTTCTCCAGTGGGCATGCCAGTAGAGGCTGGGGTCATTCTGGGGACATAGCTTGAGGCTGCTGGAAGCCACGCTAGATGCTGCTCAAGTCTTTCAGTGCAAGGATTCGGAAAGAACTCAAGCCAAGAGTTCTAAAATTCTCACAGTTTTAGGGTCTGCCCAAACTCTTCTCCGAATGAGTCTGTACTTTTTTAATTGAGGAAATGTATCTTGAGTATGCCAGTGACTTTTCTAGGCAGGGGGGTACAAAGGGAATAATGTCATAAACCAATGAGACCTACTGATGAAAGGCTTTGTTTTAATTCTCAGTCATTACAGTAACAGATACCCCAAGCCTACAGACCTCGAATTTTTTTTACATTCACATATTTTCTGGGCACCTGTGGTTAAGTGGGGACTATTTTCAACATTTTTGATTTAATTAAGGTCAACATGGTAACTTCCAATATGGAGGTCTGCCTTATGACAGTGGACATGCTTTCCACTATTCCTAACAACGTAAGGAATAAATGATTAGGAGTTTGACAGCAATCATGAATTCTGGCAAAGGTTTGGTAAGGGTTCACATTACAGATAGAATAAAGCCTGTCTCTTGGCGGGGGGGTGGGGGGGTGTTTATAAGAACAAATTTAGTATTCGTCAATTATAAGTGCTTCCTTTTTCAACTTTATCTTTTCATGAACTTTTTTTGACATCGATTTTTTAAAAATTCTTTTCATCCATGTATACAGGGTGATAAAGCGTCAGTCTACACCCTTCCCATCCCCCCGCCCCGCCGCTCCCCTCGGCACCTGCTTCCTGTTAGGTGAGAAGGGAGCGCGGGCTTTGGGAGGCTGCGGGTGAAACCATGAACGCGCCCACCGCGCGCCCACCGCGCGCACGGGGCCTGAAAGGACTGTACCCCCCAGAATCTGCAGTAACATCAGTTTCTCGAGGCAGCCAGGTCACAGCTGGCGCTCAACAAAGCCCTTTTAAATACCCGATGTTCACTGAAACGGAAGGCCCGTCCCTCCAGCCGCTCGCAGTCACACACGCTGCCCTGGACGCCTAAGTCACCAGTCCTCGCCGCCTCCCGCGGCGTGGGCGAGCGATTCCCATTGCGCAGCAGAAAGGCAGGGACCGCGAGAAAGAGGAAGGGCCCCGCCGCCGCCGCTCCACGATCCGGCTGCGCCCGCCCGAGGCCACGCCCCGCTCCCCGGCGACGCTCTCGGTGGCAACCGGCGCTTGGCAACGGCTCCCGCAGCCTCGCGCGGCGGCCCCGCCCCGCGCCTCTGCGTCACGGAAGGCGTGTTACGTCACCGTGGCGCGCCGGAAGTGGCTGCAGCTTCCGCCAGAGACCCCGGAAGTGGCACCTTCAGTGTTTTGCTGCTGGCGCTGACTCCGGTCTTGCGATGGGTTGTGACGGGGGAACGATCCCCAAGAGGCATGAACTGGTCAAGGGGCCGAAGAAAGTTGAGAAGGTAAGCGGCGTGGGCCCGGTGGGACCGCGAGCGGTGGGAAGCGCGGAAGGCCCGGGAGCGAGGGGTGGTGGGGAGCCCGGGGATCCAGTACCTAGCCAGCTGCGCTCTTCTGTCTCTTTTGGGGGACTCAGAATTAACAACAGCATTGAGAGCGGTACTTATTGAGTGCTTGCTGTTTCCATTCACTGGGAAGTACGTTTAACATGCCGTGTCGTGTAATTTTCACAACAGTCCTACTACGTGCTGTCATCCCCATTTTCAGACATGGAAATTAAGGCTCGAAGGAAAAAGTTGCAGAGCTATTAAGTGGCAGAGTCAGGATTCGAACCTTTTCTGTGGTTAGTAGTGATGATTCAAATTGCCACTGTTTATTGAGCTTTGTATACATCTACTTCGCTTCCTCAGAAGTCTTCCCAAACTGCATCCTTATCCCATAAAATCAGGTCCTTCTCTTTAAAACTATTTTGTCACCCTGAATTCTTGGTCTATGATTGATTTATGTCGATCTCCCCCACTACACTGTGAACCCCTGGTAACCGCGGCTGCACCCATTTGTCCTCTAGAATTAGCAGAGTTTCTGGCATAGTTACTATTTTGAATACCTGAGTGAATGAATACATCCAATTTTCACAAGTATTGGAGCAAATTATGTGTAATTGTCATGTTAATTGCAAGGAATTTGAGTTCTGTGAAGTTACTTAAAGTGATTAAAGTCACACAGCCAGTAGGTAGTGAAACCAAGATTATCTTTCAGTTATGCGAGATTTCCAAAGTTAGCATTAGTAATGGCTTTTCTTTTATAACATAAGGTATGTAAAACATGTACTACAGTTTCTGGCACGCGTGTACACTCCATTTATTCTTATGCAGTATTCAGAGAAGTTTTTTTAAAGATAAATCCCATGTCAGTATTGTATTTGCACTCCTGTTGGTTCACATCATGTTCAGAATAAAATCCCATCAGACTGTGTGTGAGCAGACCCCTGCCTATCCTTACCTTATTGGCCACTTTCTATCCATTTTCATTCTGCTTCAGCTACACAGGCCTTTTTCCTCAGCACAAGTTATTGCATCAGCCTGAAAGAGTCTTCACTAGGTAGTGACATCATTGTTTCTTCATCCAGCTCTTCACTTAGCAGTCATGCCAGTCTTCTAGCTGAAGTACTCTTCATTTCCAGCCACACTCTATCCTCTGGTGCTTTACTTTTCTTTATTAGTACTTGTCACTGTAGTTCCATGTTTATTGTCTCTCCTCCCATGTGGACAGGGTCCTTGCATATTTTACCTCTGTAACATGTTTGCCACATAACAGATAATAAATTCGTGTTGAATATGAGAATGAGTGAATACCCAGGAGGATGAAGTGTGCCCTCTGATTGTTCCTACATGTGCGTGGGCTAATGCTGCATAGAAGGAGTAATTTGTCACTTTTCTCCCTTTCTCAAACTTTCCCAAAATTTTTTTTGTAGTGCGTGTGGGTTTTTTTTTTTTGTTGTGTTTTTTTTTTTTTTTTTTTTTTTTTTTTTCAGTGCTGGGGATTGAACCCAGGGCCTTGACAGGCAAGCACTCTGTGAACTGAGCTATATCCCCAGTCCCCCAAATGTTTATCAAATCAGTAAAGGATGATGACTGAAGAGGTGGGGGATCCAGACATGTATCCTGAACTTACTGAACATGATTTTTCAAATCTGTGAAAAATACGGTAGATCTACTTCATTGGCTGCAGGTCTCTCCCTTTGGGATTTTCCAGTATGAATATTGATAAAAACTTTTTAAGCTGCCAAATCTGTGGCTCTTGGATCTGAGGAATGAATAAAAGAGCAATTGCAATAGTTTTTTTTTTAAATTTTAAGTAATAGAATAGTGATTAAGAATATGGTGTTGATGGGTGTGGTGGTACGTGCCTGTAGTTCTAGCTACCTGGGAGGCAGAAGCAGGAGGATCCCTTCATCCCAGAGGTTCAAGGCTAGCCTGGGCAAATTGGTGAGACCCCATGTCCAAAAAAAAAAGTGCTCTCTAGAGCCAGTCCGCCTGGGTTCCTAACGGAGTTCCTTCATTTGCTGCATGACCTTGTACATGTCACCTAACTTCTCGGTGCCTTGGTTTCCTTATCTCCAGTGGTGGGGGGAAAAAAAAACTAACTTGCAGGGCTTTTGTGAGGATTAAATGGCTTGTCATGACAATTGCTTAGCCCAGTGCCTGGAATACAGGGCACTTCAGTTGCCACTGCAAAATTTAAAAATTAATTCAAGGGGAATTTTATCTTTTCCTGTCTTCTCTTCAACCATGCCATTCTGTTTCAGTATCTCAGGTTGCTATTGTAGGAGTGAGGGCAAGTGGGCCCTGGAGTATTATGGAGATGAAAATGTTGTTTGAGGGTTGTGGAGGGCTTTATGTCTGAATTTTCAGTGTGGACGTTTTACTCCATTTTCTGTTGTTATAACAGAATACTCAAGTGGAGTAATTTATAAAAGAATTTCTTCTTGTATTTCTTTGGGATGGGAAGTCCAGTTGTCAGGGGGCTCAATCTGGTGAGTCCCCTTGTTTCTGAGGGGTTCTTTCAGCTGAGCCTGAGGTGGCCCAGGGCACCATGTATCAAGAGGGGTGTTACAAGAGACAGAGTCAGAACTGTCCTTTATAACAGACCTACTCTCAAAATAACTCCCTAACCCATTAATCCAAGAATGAATTAAAATCTCTTCACCAGGGCAGAGCCCTCATGACCTAGTCACCTCTGAAAAGATCCCACCTGGTTCCACCTCTTAATACCTTTCAATGGGGATTAAAATTTCAACATGAGGGGGTTTTTGAGTGTAATTTTATTGGTGCATTATAATTTATTTAGAATAGTGAAATTCATTGCAGTATATTCACACACACTTTCATTGCGAAGCACCTCCCCTTTCCCTTTCCTCTTTGCTTCTCTAGTCCCCATGCTCTGCTCCACTGTTTTCCCTTCTGTTTTCATTAACTCCCTCCCCCATACACTTTTTTTTTTCCCTTTAGTTTCCACATGAGAGAAAACATACAGCCCTTGACTTTCTGAGCCTGGTGTATTTCACTTAACATGATATTCTCTGGTGCCATCCATTTTCCTGCAAATGACATAATTTCATTCTTGGGCTGCATAAAACTTCATGTATATATGCCACATTTTCTCTGAATTCTGCTATTGCAGGAGCCTTTCCAATTATTTAGAATTTATTAGTACTGATTGTTTTTTCCTGCATGGTCTTTCCAGTGCCCTCTTAAGATGCAGATGTTAATATTTGTTTGTAACTTGCATAAACAGTTTAATGATACAATGTAAATTTTCTTTGTATCATGTTTAGATGGACTTTATTTGACATAGTATTAAGACTTTTTAAAGCCCCACTTTGTGTTCTTTGGTTTTAAAAAAATGATTATCTTTGATTCAAAAATAAAAACAGTGGCATTATTAAATAAACTTTTATATGTGGAACCATGTCTCATGTGTTCTTTAGAGGTGATATGAACTGAGAGGGTTCTCTTTTCTTTTGTCAGGTTGACAAAGATGCTGAATTAGTGGCCCAGTGGAACTATTGTACTCTAAGTCAGGAGATACTGAGACGACCTGTAGTTGCCTGTGAACTTGGCAGGTATGGTTTCTTTGCTTCATCAAGATGAGTTTATTCAATGATTTTTGAAGAGCCCTTCATTATATAAATATAGTTCTTGAATCATGAAATAGGAATTAACTGAAGTAAACTCATGAGGCATAGGTTATCATTCCCTGTCTCTGAATATAATTCCTTAATCAATTTGATTTATTTAATCCATGGTTTGAAAAGTCAAGGACCAAGTTATAACTATGTAGAATTATAAACAGAAAGTCAAGATGCCTTGTGAGGTATAGTAGAGAATGGTGGAGGTTGGGGAAAACTAGAGATTGTATTCTGTAAAGAAGGAGCAGCTACCCAGTTCCAGCCTTTTGTAGTTCAAGAACATGGGCCCTTCCGATTTTTGTTTTTGGAAAAAAGTTGAAAGTATGTACTTTTACATTGAATTGCACAATTTTTATAATCGTTCTTATGAGTTATATTCAATCCTTAGATTGCCAGTCTGCCACCCTTAATTTGAACTAGTTTCTTTTTATACTCTGATAGTAGTTGAAACAGGTGAAATATACTTTAGTAATGCAGAGCATTTCCTTTATCAAGTGTAATGCTTTTGGAGTGGAGTGGCATTAAATTTGTTCTTCCCTCTGTGTGGTTATTTGAAAGTTGATTATTGCCCTCATATTTTGACTAGTCCTTATTCTTGCAGACTTTATAACAAAGATGCTGTCATTGAGTTTCTGTTGGACAAATCTGCCGAAAAGGCTCTTGGGAAGGCAGCATCTCACATTAAAAGCATTAAGGTAAGACAGTGACTGTGAAGTGCTCTGGGTCTCAGTGACAAAGTTTATTTTATGGAATTCATGTACTTGAGAGTAAGTTTAGAAATTTGGAATTATAATCACATCCCATCACCTGATACAGCTGTTCTTGGGAGGTCATGTGAATCTCAAGTCTGGAGTTCCCACTCATGTACTTTCTGACTTAAAAATCTATTGTGCTTTCATGTGAATGAATGTGCTTTGAAAATTCTTAATGTGTTGGGAGCATTATTTTTGTAATTAAGATTCACGTATTTGAGGACTAGGGATGTAGCTCAGAAGTAGAGCACTTGATACTATGCATGAGGCCCTGGGTTTGAGCCCCAGCACTGCAAAAAAAAAAAAAAAAGAGAGAGATTCAGTGACTTGAATTTTAAATTTGGAAGCTACTTTCATATAATGGCAGAATTTTCAAAGGCAGATCTCTATTAAATTGTGTTGTTACCTCCTGCTTATTAGAAGTTCTGATTGGCAATGAAATTCTTCCATAACAGTGGAAAAACAAGATTTTTAGTAAAGTAAGTTTGTTGAAAGGACAGACTCTTTCAAATCTGGCTTATGGGGAAATTCAAATAATAATTTATTATGCCCTTCATCTCCAAAGGACTACCTTTAGTCCACATGGGTAGTTTGTGAGATGCTTAAACTAGAACCAGATTCCCTGACTCCCAGTCTGAGTCTTTAGGGTTTTTCTTTTCCCTTTTTTTATCATGATATTAGGCTTTGCTTTTCATTTGAATTCTTGGAGTGATTACAGGATACGCTCACTGTAGGCAAAGTAATAATTCTGAAATGTTGCTAATGATAGTGCTGTACAAATTGCTGTGCTGACTTTAGTTAATCTTTTATTTTGAGAAGAGAATTCATTTCTGAAAAACCCATGGTAGCACAAATCTTGCCTCAAAAATTCAATTATCATTGAAATTAATTCATATAATTCTATACTTAAAAACATACAATATTTGTTTTATATAGCTGAACTTTTAATACAAACACACACACACCTACATACATACCTCTCTAACAAATCAGAACAGTAAAGAAAAAGAATTCAAGTGAAATAATGCAGGTACATAGGACTATCACTGCAGCCCACAAATACTCTGAGCAGAGAACTCGATGAGGTGGTTGTTGGCCCTTGCCCAGGAAGCAGGCGGATACAGTGGCTTTCCTTCTGAGATACTCAGCTGCTCCTTGGTGAGTTCAAATCAAAATAGGAATGAATGCCGTGAATGCCGAAGTGGAGCCATGGCGTCAAACCACCTGTGAAGCAGCACCCTGGAAAGCCTCGTGTTGGACTGTGACAGTGTCTCCTGACGGTTTTCTGTCTTTCTTTTCTCTTCTTTTCTTTTTTCTTTCTCTTTCTCTTTTCTTTCTTTCTTTCCTTCCAGTGCTGGGGATCAAACCTGGGGCCTCATGCATGTGAGGCAAGTTCTTTATCACTGAAGTACATCCCCAGTCCTCTGTGCAATAAGTTTTGATGTGGAAAGATGCTTATCTTTAAATATTCACAAAAACAAGTTACTTTAAAAATTTACAGATGGCCTTTGACTTAGGATGATTTGACTTAGGATTTTTTGAGTTTATGATGGTGCAGTGATAGGCATTCAGTGGAAATCCTGCTTGGCATTTTGACTTCTGGTCTTTTCCCGGGCTAGCGACAGGCAGTGCCCTACCCTCTGGTGATACTGGGCAGAGGCATTGAGCAGCTACCAGTCCATGCTGTGCCCACGTGGTGAACTCCAGTGCTCTAATGCCCTGTGTTGCTGAGCTGTGGTACTGGGCCAGTTAGGCCTATTCAGCGCATTTGCACCTTACCATAGGTTTACCAGGACATAACCCCATAATAAATGGAGCATCTGTACTTGGTAGTAAGTGCATTTTGAAAATCCTGTTTTCTGTACAGTTTATGACTTAATATTTTATAGTGTGTTTCTTGGTGGTCACAGAAAAGTATCTATGGAGAAGAGGTTTGGCTTAGGAGGGATGAAAATACCATTTCTCTGTTGATTTAGGGGTTATTAAGGCAAAGGATGATCCATTTACCAAATGAATTCTTAGAATGTTACTGGCTTTTCACAGAATGTGACAGAACTAAAGCTTTCTGATAATCCTGCCTGGGAAGGAGACAAAGGAAACACGAAGGGCGACAGGCATGATGACCTGCAGCGGGCGCGATTCATCTGCCCCGTGGTGGGCCTGGAGATGAATGGCCGGCACAGGTGAGCCAGGGTCGGTGGGTGAGGGCTGAGCAGTGGTGGAACCTCGCAGCCGTCTCTCTGACCACCGCTGCTGAGCTGTGTCGTCTGTGGAGTTTTTGAGAGTAGGAACCCTAAAATAAAGTGAAACTTAAGAAAGTTCTCTTGTGGCACAAGACCCGTGGCTATTTGGTTATCTTTTCCTAAGAGACAGAAAACAAAGGGAAATGTTTCTCATGAAACAGCCCCCATTTCTCAGCATTGCTAAATGCATGACGTGGCAAACGTTGTTACAGGCCTGTAGGCCCAGCTGGTAACACTGACTTGCTTTGAGTTTATAGCTAACACATTCTCTCACTTGTGTCTCAGAAATCTTAGGGTTGAGATTTATATAGCAAATATAAGTGAACTGTATATTCTCCTCACTTGAAAAATAGAAATGTTGAGTGGACTGTTAGATGTTTTTTGTACAAACAGAATCATTAAGCCCTTTTCCCACCCCATAGAAGTATCTTTAATAACGGGTAATCCAGACTGCCCTCTGGAATCTTCTGTCTACGTCATGACATATTACGCGATAGCATTTTTGACTGTTTTCATTCAGGAGCGGGGCGGGGGCATCTTAGTGAAGTAAAAATTTCATTGCCTGTGAGCAGCCGTCTATACTCAGGTGTCCTGGCACGGTGTGTACACTCATCTAACAGGTCAGGGCCACTTCCCGTGCCAGGTAGTGTGCTGAGTGTGCCAGAGGGACTGACCCCCGTGCTCTGAACGGGACACTTGGGGAGGAGTGACACATAAGGCCAGGGAACTTTTTCTTTTGAAAGTTATCCTCTTTAGGGTCTGTCTTGAACCTCACTAATTAGAACAAACAAATATTCTAGGGGGTCCAGACTCACTTTCCTAATCTTGTCACACTTCTTCCCTATTTTTTTTTAATATACAGATGTATATCTGTGAAAGTCATACACCTTAAAATTGGCCACTTTAAAGTATACACATAGTGGCATTTAATGCATTCACATTGTTGTGCAGTCACCACCTCTGTCTAATTCCAAGACATTTTTTATCACCCCAGAAGGAAAATCCATACCTGCTGAGCAGCCACTCCCGGCCCCCAGCAGCTACCAGTCTGCTTTCCATCTCAGAGGATTTTCCTGTCTGTTCTGGTTATTTCATATACATAGAATCATAAAATATGTGACCTTTTATGTTTGATTTCCTACTTCTTTTTAAGAAGCCCATAGTTCACCCCTCAGGAGGAACTTGACAAGAGACAGAGCTCAATGGCAGGACTTTGAGTAGGAGCTACCTGCAGCCTGCTGCTGTGACTGTGGCTCCCCGGTTCCTTCTCTTTTCTTCTGCTGGTTAATCTCTTCCCCTTTTTCTCTTCCCAGTTACTTGAACTGTGCCTGTTTTGACTTTTGTCCTGATTAATAGAGCCTCTGCACTAGAAAATTTTTTGATGTGTTGATATACTTAATAAAGATTGCATGAAAATTTTAAATATACAGAGAAATAGAAATAAATTGCTAGTGTAGCAAACATTGGATCTTTGTTTAAAGAAAATAATTTCCTAATATGTTAATAACCATTCATAAGATTGGATATTTTTTTTAACCGTGAACAACATTTTATTAATTTACTGCAGTTTTATTTACTGGATTTTTGTTAGGGTGGTCTGCTTCTGCTATAATCCCTGGAATATTAGAGAAAATTTCTGTTGTGCATTTGTAAGGGACCATGTAAAGCAAAGTGGAAGTGCTTTCTGCTCCTCCAGTGCTGCCTTCAGGGCTCATGTTACAAGTTGCTTGGCATTTACCGTCTCCTTCCCTGTGTCACACCCACGGCACACTTCTCGCAAACAGCCCTGTGAGTAAACGTGTATTCTTCCACATGGTCATGGGGTCCCGTTAGGCATATTTTGTAATGTCTCCTTTTTCTCTTCCCTATCTGATCCAAATATGTTTTCATGGCCTTACATACTAGTTTGCCTTATTCTTTTAATAGCTCTGTCGGTATTCATACTTTGCTTAACTATTCCCCTACTGATGAGCATTGGGGTGGTTTCCTTCTCTTCTTTGTTATACACAGTACTGTACGTTACTGTTTGGGTGATAACAAATACATGTTTGTGCGTTTGTGTACTTGGGGCATGTTTCTATACAAGCACATTTCTTTTTTCTTCCCTTTTTTGTTTTGCTGGGAGTTTGCATGTTTCTTTTTTCTTCCCTTTTTTTGTGGTGCTGGGAGTTGAACTCGATGCCTTTGCACGTTCTAGGCAAGTGCTCTATCACTGAGCCACACCCCAGCTTTAGAAGAAAATTTTGAAATGATTCTTTAATTGCTGTGGCCAAATTGCCCTCCTGAATGTTGTGCCATGTCATGCCTACCTACCAACAGATGTACCTGTCCTCAGGTGGTTTCCACTGGATATCCTTGAACTCTTTTATTTATTTATTTATTTATTTTGGCATCCTGGGAATTGAACCCAGGGCCTTGTGCATGTGAGGCAAGCACTCTACCAACTGAGCTATATTCCCTTCTATCCTTGAACTCTTCAACCAGCACCTGATAACATTACATATTGTGAAATTGAAATTTATTTCTTTAACATTTGAGGTGAACCATTTTTTCACATTCTTTTCTTAATATTTCTTTTGTGAACTGTGTTAATGCCCTTTTCTCATTTTTCTATTGTACTTTTATCATTTCTTTTGACGACTCCTTCAAGTAGTAATAAATAAGCTCTGAACCTCATATGTATTTAAAACATCTCCTTGAGTTCCTAGTCTCTCTTTTGATATGTTTGTAGTTTTAGTTTTAATACTTTTTTAAATTTTGGAATACTGACTTTCAATTGGATAAATTTAACCATTTTTGTCTTTGTGGTTCTTGATCTTTATGTAAACTGAAAAATGCTAATTGATAATGTAGTTGCTAATTTTTAGTTCTTTAAGTCATTCTCCATGTTGGACTCTTTCTCCAGGTTTTGCTTCCTTCGATGCTGTGGTTGTGTGTTTTCTGAACGTGCCTTGAAAGAGATAAAAGCGGAAGTTTGCCACACAGTGAGTTCTTGCCATACTCTACTTATTCCCTTGGGAGGCTGGAAAAATCAGATTGTCTAGATCCCTCCCTCTGTCATTTATGGATCCTTAAGTTCTTTCTGAAACAGATTTGTAAGTTACTTCCCTGCTTAAAACCCTCCTGTGTCTCTTTTTTTGGTGAAAGTACAGACTCATCAGCTTCTTGTGACCTGACAATGACCAGCCTGTGCAGGTCGGCTCTGAGCTATTCCTGGACATGCCACTCTCTCCTGGGCCTATACTTCCTCTACTCTGACCTGCCAGCCTGGAGAGCCCTGTTCCCCCTGAACCTTGGATGCAGTTCTTATTTCTTAGTGAATCTTTGTTGCTAGTCCTCCTTCCATAGTCCCTGATGCTTTGTTACTCCGCTGACCTCCTCATGATGCAGTGTGTATTCGTGTGTCTGTTTCTTGACCATGAGCTTTTGACGGTAGGACCAAGATGTGTTTCATCTTCTGATCTCCAGTGCTATTCCCTCTAGGACTTGTCCTCCACAAACACTCACATGAGTGAGGACATGCCTTGGTGTGACAGCTAGCCTTCTCAGCTCACACAAAGGAATTACTGATGATGTGGCTTCTATGGTTGTATTGCCAAAACCCCAAACCCTCATGTCTTTGGTGTTCTGCTGGCCTTGGAAAGCCTGGCATTTAGTTTAGTGTCATGGATGCCAGAAGTTCCTGACTGCAGTTCACCTGTATTAACTGGCTTGGGCTTCATTAGACCCATATTATTTCCCCATGTTGTGGATGATTCTCCGTCAGCAGCTTTCATGAAGCAATTGCCATGGACCAGCCCTGTCCTAGTACCAGTAGGTGGTGTATCCTAGAGGAAGGGGTCCTTGAGAGTCCTGCCCTCGGGCATCCCACTCCAGCTGGAGAGATAGACACTCAATAAAGGAGCAAGACTGTATTGACAGTGATGGGTGCTTGGAAGCAAGCACTTAAGGTGGTGACGGAGGAAGAGAGACTGCACTGGTGGAGGTTGGGGAGGCATCTCTGGAGGTTTGAACCAAGGCTAGAGGAAAAGAAGGAGCCAGCCATGCACACTTGAGCAGCAGCATGCTAGGCAGCAGAAGTAGCATGTAGTAGCTCAGAAGTGACAGAGGACTTTGCTAGTTCAGGGAACAGAAAGTGTGGCCATGGTGGAGGGCAGAAGAGGAGGAGTGGGTGGAGGTTAGGCAGGGGTTACCTCATTGAAGGCCAGGGTGGCCACATCATGTGTGTGCATTGCATTGTAAGATCACTGGAAAGCCCGAGGGCAGCTTTAAGCCAGATATGCTTTAGGTTTAAAATTATTCCCTCTGCTAAAGAAGCTGCATATGAAGGAGAACCTACTTGATGATCCACTTACAGGGTTCAGGCAGGTAAAAGCTAATGGGTGGTGCAGAAATCATTGGAGGGCATTTGGGATGACTATGAATGAATCCTTCATAGAATTTGGAAACTTTCATTAAGTTTCTTTTTTTTTTTTAGAAAATAGAATTGACCCTATAGCTTAGTTGGCAGTATTTATAATGTCTCATGTTGGAAGATGATGTTATAGGTGTTCCAAGAGAAAACAAGATTTAGGTGACAGGCTCTTTGCTCAAGGAGACTACAGTCCTACAGGAATCAAGTTACCTGAGACATCTTATTTCATTTTATTCTTTGGGGCCACATCCCAACATGATGTTTTTGATGTTCAGGGGCCACAGCACTTTCTTGTGGTCGTGCTCTGGTGGGAAATGGTTGCATGAAGGGGTAAGCATTTGTTCTGAGCCTGGAAGGAAAAGTATGAGTCTCATGAGACCAGCTCTTCCAGGGAGAGCATGATTGCTGAAGGCAGGGATGTTGCTTTGGGGTGGTCCCCAGACAGGACGTCAGGCACCTCTGCAGGACATCACTGAGTGAGATGCTAACAGTTTGGTTCTCCTGCAGACCTGCTTGGGTCGGGGAGGAAGTCTCCTTTTGGTCGTAGTATTTTTTATTACTTTCTTAATACTTGCTTATTGCTCAGAGAGAGTAGACCTGAAGCGTAGAGCCATTTCTGCCAAACTGCTTAGAGGAAGTGCAGTGACACAACTTCTAGCTGCAGCAAATCATGCAGACATCACTGAAGGGAAATAAAACCATGTCGGGAGCTTAAACAAGTGTTTTCATTTTTTTAAGATAATATCTGAAATTTAGAGAAGTCACTGACATCAGAACAAGGGTATTTAGGGCATGTGTTTACTTTTTGGTGGGGGGACTTCGAGGGATTGAACCCAGGGGTGCATTACTACTGAGATACATCCCAGCCCTTTTTATTTTTTATTTTAAGACAGGGTCTCACTACATTGCTCATTCTTGCTAAGTTGCTGAGACTGGCTTGAACTTGCAGTCCTCCTGCCTCAGCCCTTAGCTGCTGGGATCACAGGCATGCAGTGTGATTTGTGGCTTCACTGGTATTGGACTTTTCAGCTCATTAGAAGAGATAGAAAGGTTTGAAGTAGTTTTGGTCCCATGTTCAAAAGCACATGGTGTGGGCACTTGATTTCAGTTAACAGTATCCAGACAGATGTAGTTGCTAGGGTTTTGTTTTGTTTTGTTTTGTTTTTACTGTAAGCAAATCACTAGCCAAAAAATTAATTGTATCCCCTACGGTGTTCTTCACTTCTTGTAAGAAGAAGAAACAATTAGAGTAATTACAGGATGCCAATAAATGACGTGCTGTTGCTTAGAGCACAATCCATAGATCTGCGATATTAGCATTACCTGGGAGTTTGATTTTAAGAAATGCAGAATCTCAGGCCCTAAATCAGACCCGTTGAAATAGAATTTGCATTTTGAGAACACTGCCAGGTGATTCATGTGCATTTTAGTAAAATGTGAAAAATGCTGCTGAGCAGATGTTAGGGGTGTGATAAGTAGCATTTGACTTGCTAACTTTCTGGCTTCATTTATTTGGGCTTTCTAGGTAGGTGAATGGGATGTGTGGGTGTTTAAAGTCAGAAGTAAAACAAAAATGTGTGCTGGTGGTGTATTTTTGCATTCTTTTTATGGAGTGGGTGGGGTGGAAAGGGAAAGTTACTTAGGAAACATTTTCAAATTGGTCAGCTAATTCTAATTCCCAGGCTCTGACCTCCTTCAGGTTAAGACATCTGCAGTCTCTGGTCTTCATAAATGTTCAGCCTCAGGGAATCACATGATTAAGGCCTAGGAAGCCTTAATCTTTACATGTAAGAAGAGCTCCAATAGGAAAATTGAACAGTAATCTTCACATTATTAGCAAGAGGGTTTTGTTTCCAGAAAACTAGAGTTATCTCAGGATCCCTGTACATGTACCACCTTGCCAATGTATTTCAGACATTATTTTTACCTATGATTAATTTTGTCCTTTTACTTTACAAGTGAGTACACAGAGTCTGGTTCAGAATAGAGCATGCATTGGCTTCTTTTTGGCTGCCACTTGCCTGGCCTCTTGGCCTGCCAGTCACAGTGGCTGCCTGTCTCTCCATTGCTTCTCTTCCATTGCTTCCCAAAAGTCCACCGGAGCTCAGATCCCATGCTGCTTTATTGCACCATATCTTATGTTACTTTCTTTTATTGCTCAAGAAGCTACTTTTTTGATGGTATTGGAGCCTGTGGGGCAGGGGCAGTTCTGTGCCCCTTCCATGGAGGTGGGTGATGGCCTGGACTCTGCTGCTAGACAGCTTGCTTGCTCCAGTGCCAGCTTCCTAGCCCAGCGATCCTGGGAAGGTCCCATCGCCTCCCCGTGCCCCAGTGTCCTCCTCTGGGAAAGCATCAAATGTTATTCTGAGTGCTTCTTCCGTGTTAACATGCTTGGGGGTTTTATTCTAACGTATCAGGCCTCTTTTTGTAGTGTGTGACTGTGCTAAGGATCGACACTGAAACAGTGAAGGCAGGCCCATGTTTCAAGTGCATTGAAAAGATTTAAAAGCTGCTTTTTTAAAAAATGTGGCTTGAATCCAGTCATTAGTGAGTTTTTATAAAATGCAGAGCTCATGATTGTGATAAAGCGAGGTTTTCTGAACAGCCAGTCAGAATGTCTCAGTTGGTTCCTTCAGGAACACTGCCCCGTAGCAAAATGGTGGTGTGCTGCAGGAGCCTCCTGCCATCTCTCTGGCAGTCTGACATTTTCTGTGAGTATTGAGGGGAAGAAATGTTCATTTAAACCAGATCTACTGTCTGTGCTTCACTTAGTTTGGCCTGTGGTGCTCACCTTCCGAACTCTCTTCTCCTTAGCATCCTGCCTCTCCAGGGCTGTGATCGTATTCAGATGTGTGGGAAAGTTGAGTTTACTGAGGTGCTTGCGGTTTCCCTTTGAAATACGTTCATTTCTTTAGTTTCCTTACAGTGGCTCCTGCTTTTCCTTTTTTAGTTGTTTTATGCTTGCTCTTTAGTGGTTGTGTATTTCAATCCTGTGTGATGCCATGGACATTTTTAGATAAAGCTTTCAACTAGTGTGTGTAAAATTCTCCGTGACCGCAGCAACAACAAAAAAGGAATCTTCCGGGGCTGGAGAGATAGCTCAGTTGGTAGAGTGCTTGCCTTGCAAACACAAGGCCCTGGGCTCGATCCCCAGCACAAAAAAAAAAGGAATCTTCCAAAGGAGGAGAGCTGGGTCTGTGGCTGGAGGTAGTTCAAACCATTTGTGCCTTAGGCCTGGCTGGTCATCACAGTAGCCATTCACCTGCACGTGTATAGTACCTGGAGTTAAATTATTGAAAATAAAAAATAAAATATCAAGATTCACTTCCTCAGTCTTTCTTACCACACTTCCAGTGTCCCCTCTAGCTGTGGTGGTGTTGGGCAACTCAGGTGTTTCCACTTCATATGAACTTCATTTGACCCAGATAATTTACCTGGTGGGTATTTTTCTAGGATTCTCCAGAATAATGTTATATTGTTCTCAGCCAATAAGAACAGCTTTAGGTAAACCCTTTTTCATTTTTAGTGGGCACTCGTCCATTAGTATCTCTATACAAGTGTCCAGGCCCTCAGAACAAGACGTGTTGCTCTTAGCTCCGGCATGAACCTGGGTCTCAGCATCTGTAGAATGCTGGTTTTCAGCCACTGTGTGCTGAAGCTGTCTGCCTCCAGGTGCTTCTCCATAGGTCACCAGTGTTAGCTTGAGTTATTTTTTCTCTTGTGATTTCTTTCCCAAAGCTATAAAAGTGGCCTATAATCAATAGTAAAGTCTTGCCAGTAGCATGTTTCTGGATTCATTTTAGGCCTAGTCATATCCCATTCTTTCTTTTTTGACTCCATTTCCTCTTTGTTTCAAGTCAGGAAGCAGTGATCCCAGTAAGAACGTTAGTGCTGCTTACTGCGTCAGTTTCTTGTTGAAACAAGTTTCCTGTTGGAAACGCCAGTGTGGTTCCACAGGGACTTCTGCCTGCCTCAGGGCCTGAAGTCGGTGCCGCCTCTCTAAGCATGTAACCACAAGTGGGTCTGTGGAGGGCTCGAATTGGTTGGCAAACAGAGAGGGTGACTTAATGATCCACGGCAGGTCTCCGAGTCCGTACACACAAATGTCTTGGACATAGTGGCCTGCGAGAAGAAACGCAAGAACTGAGCTGCCTGTGTCTCCCCACCATTCACATTCACACAGAAGAGAGACCTCCTGCTTCTGATGGCATTTGATGGCCTCTCCTCCTTCATAAGTTCAGACCAAATAGCATTTCCATGATTGCTTTAGCAGAGGCTTTTGTGTTGAATAACGAAATTAAGGTGAAAAAGGAGCATTTTCATTCTTTTTGTTTGCGATTTCTAATGTTCGTACCTGCTTGGCTGCCGTTGTTGAATGCTGTGGAATCTTAGCTAGTCATGGTATAGGGAGTTGAAGTAGCACTCATTTGTCTGGTAAGATCTAAGTTCTGATAGGTGTTTTTTTGGTTGTTTGTTTGTTTTTTGTTTTTTGGTGTTTTTTTTTTTTTTTTTTTGGTGGACCTGGGAATTGGACCCACAATGAACTACACTACATTACACCTCCTCCCCATTTTATTTTATTTTGAGTCAGGATGTCAAAATAACAGTTGCCCAGGCTGGCCTCAAACTTGGGATTCTCCTGCCTCAGCTTCCCAAGTTGCTAGGATTACAGGCGTGCACCACCTTGCCCTGCTCTGATAGGTTCTGGTTCCATGAACCTCTCAGTCCTCTCCTAGGTGGTGGGTAGTTCATCAGGAAGGTATTGGTTTTAATAAGTCATCGGTCTGTCTTTCATAGGTTCTGCAGTGTGAGTGTGTCATATATGTAATTAAAAGGGAAATTGCAGTCGGAACCAGTGCTGATTGCATCCCTTTGAGACAAACCCTGTGGCATTTCCAGTGCCTCACACTGTGTGTGACACCTTCTGTTCTCTTGCTCCTCTCAACACCACACCGAAGTAGTTTCCATCTGCACGCTCAGTTTGCAGGTGAGAAGCGAGGGCTCCACTCTGGGGCAGACGCTGCCCTCCCATTGCTAAGCTTCCTCTTTTGCCCTCCTATGTCAGCCCAGGAACTCACGTTTTAAAAGGGAGGAGGTACTCAAAACTGAGAAGTCTAATGTGTTCATAAGACTGAGCAGGGGCTTCGTAAAGGGCCTGGAACTGGCATTTGGTAGGCATGGCATCAGGGACAGCTGTTATCATGATTAAACTTTTTAAGTGATGGAATTTTTTTTTTTTTTTTTTTTTTTTTTTTTTTTTGGTGATACTGGGAAAAGGACCAAGGGGTTCTTTACTCCTGAGCTCCATCCCCAGCCCTTTAAAAAAAAAAAAAAAAATATTTGAGGCAGCATTTCGTCAAGTTTGCCTGGCTGTCCTTGAACTTGCAATCCTCCTGAGGTGTGCGCCTGCCATCAGGTGTGCATTACCATGCCTGGATAACTGATAAACATTCTTGGTACATAGTGATGGACTCTCAGTAGAGTTATATCTGAGTAGTTAAAAATTCTAAATTCAAAAATAAGCAGTGTGACTTGGATGGTGTAGAGGAAAATGAGGTGGGAGTGGGTGGGGGAAGGAAAGATAGTGGAATGAAACAGTATTACCCTATGTATATTTATGATTATATGAGTGGTGTGAATCTACAATGTGTACAACCATAGAAATGAAAAGTTGTACCCATTTTGTGTACAATGAATCAAAATGCAGTGTGTAAAAATAAAAAAAATTTAATAAAAAAAAAGCAGTGTGAAAAACAGGACCTAAGTGTGCAGTGAATGAGCTACCCCTTAGTTTTAACTTCCTAGCTGTTGTTTAGATGCATATGGGTTTGAACTAGAAGAAAACAAAAAATGGAACATTTTCGAGGTTCTGTTAATACTGTCTGGGTGATTAAAAATGAAAGAACTCTTGACTGCTGGTTATCATGAGATAATGGCATTCTATGGCAGGGTTAGGTGTGAGCCGACCATTGTTGCCATGGAAGCTGCACCATGTTTGAGACCCAGCTCTGCCTCTTCCTGTGCATTTGGGTGTGACTTGGGGCCTGGCTGGGGCTGGGCTTGGATACTAGCTTCTACCGAAGAGTGCCCGTGACGATGAGTTCACCCCCGTCCCTGCCACCAGTGATTGGCCTGATCCTGTGCTGACTCTAATGCTGCCCACGCACGGCTGTGTGACTGCTATCCAGTGAGAACGGTTCGCACCCCAAAGCCAGGGATGTAGGAACTCTGAACTGTTAGCAGTTAGGGGTAATGTCTTGCTGAAATGTTCAGGTTGCTACCGTATGGCGCCTGAGCCCTTACTCTGAAACTGGTACCACAGCCCTGCTGACACCACCTGCACACCATTTTGGGGAGCATCTGGCCTGCTTTTCTGAGCACTTACTCTCTGGTCCTGGCCACCCCGTGGTAATGGCAGGAGCTCCTGCTTCCTCATGAAAGGCAGCTGTTTGTCACTCTGCTCTTGGGCTGTGCCTTCTTACCCTGTGGGAGCCCTCCAGTCGAATCGTATCTACCTGTTTACAGATACTTCATGGACCATTTACCCTAGGCCTGGGGCATAGTTCAGTGGTGGCGCACTTGCCACCCAGCCCCCAGACAAAGCCAAAGGGAAAGCATCACCCGCTCTTCTGACCGCTGCCCATCAGGAGGTTGGAGGTGCTCAAGGCACAAGAACAACTTGTCTTTGAACTATTCTGGACTCGACGTTTACTTTTTCATTTAACTACAGCCAAACATAAACATATTTTGGGTCCGTATTTTTCATAGTTAGAAAACTGAACCTGGTTTATTTTGCTTGCCTGTTCAAACCCAGGGGTGGTCCCCAAATGCACTATTGGAACAGGTCGTCCTGTCTCTGCAGTAGTTCCCCGCAGGTGGCGAGGAAACTGCTGTGGACCAATAGCAGGGCCCAGGCGTCCTTGCAGAGGGGATGCTATGCTGCAGCCACCCTCAAATGGCTTTGCTCTCTCCTGCTGTCTCCGCCCACCATTTGCAGCTCCACATAGACGCCAGGTGCCCCCTGCTCGTTTTCCTTGCAGGAGCTCTCACAGCTTCGGCATCTCTGCTGAACACACGGTACACTGAACTGTGAGCTCTCTGTTCCGTGTCTCCTCCTCCCCCAGACTACTGCCCCTCCCAAGCAGCCATCTTGGGCTGGAGAGGGGGAAGGAGGCCAGAAGAGCTCCATGGGAGCCAGTTCCAGTGCCTCTCTCTAGGCACCCCCAGCTTGGCATGCCAGGGCCCTTCTGCCTTCAGCCAGTCCCTTCCAGACGTTTCATGAGTGAGGGGCACATGCTACCCATCCGGAACCCTGCTTTGTGGTGTCCTTTCATCCCTCCCATGACTAAAACCTCTGGGACACCAAAGAGACAGAAGGAATAGATTGGAAAAAAAACTCCTTTGAATCACTTGAACATGTAACAATTGCTTTTCCTTATTTCTTTGAGAGAGCATGCAAGTAAGACAAGGGTGAGGCTTGTTGCTCTGGAGAGGGCATAACATAGCATACTGTCAGTAAGGGGCCACATGGTTTTGGCTTTGTGGGTCCCATAATCTGTGTCCAAACTACACATTTCTGCCCTTCACTGTCATAAACAATATGCTGCCAGGCAGGGCAGCGCACACCTGTAATCCCAGTGACTTGGGAGGCTGAGGCAAGAGGATTGCAAGTTTGAGTCTGGACTCGGCAATTTAGTGGGACATTCTTGAAATAAAAAAAAAGTCTGGGATGTAGTTCAGTGGTAGAGCACCCCTGGGTTCAGTCCCCAGGACCAAACAAAAACACACAAAAAACAAGTGCATGGGGGCGGCTGTGCCCCAGTGGAACTTTGCTTATATAAACAGTAGGCAGGCAGTCCCAGGCAGCAGCAGTTGCTCAGCCCACTCTCAGTGTGCACGTGCATTATTCCGTTTTATATTCTAATAGATAGGAACACAGCACTTGTTTTTAATCAGTGTTTGAGTTTGAATTCTAAATGCAGATAGAAACATTCAGATAGGTTGTGATTTTTAAAACTTCCTGAGTTATAGCCCTGCCTTGTCCACCTCATGAAGGTTTATGCTTTGTGCAAACTGACACCCCTGCTAGTTGAGTGGTCACTAATTCCAGGTCAAGCCTGGTCGCAGTGTCCTCCCACCACTGTTGCTGAGGTGGCAGCAGCTGCGTACTCCCTGTGTGGCTGAGGATGGTTTTTGGCTTGCTTTGCTTTTACCTCTGCATCCATCGTGGATACTTCCTTCTTCTGTCCTCCTCTTCGTGGCTCGAATGTTCCCTTCCCAGCCGGCATCTGGCGTAGCACCTGGAGCATCTAAGGAGACACAACCAGCACACAACGTGGACCCAGCTTCCTGGACTTTTAGTACAGGTTCTTCTGCGTGGTTGTTGCTGTTCCCTCTAGATCAAACAGTCATTGAGAAGGACAGAGGGGCAGTCATCCTTGGCTCAGGTGCTTCATTAGTTACATCCTTGCAGATGCTAGAGCTTGTGGGCAGGTGGTGTACCACTGGCGGGGCTGACCAAGGGCCAAGGGCTGCATGCGTGTACCTGCTGTTGTCTGTCTTCCCTTTCCCTCCCCTGTAACTCACTTGTGTGTGTGTCAGGTGCTCTTCATGGGCATGGGGGTTCTTGGATTGTGTTTGCTCTGGAATAGCCCTCGCAGGTGATTTGAAACTGGGACTTGAAACAGGGATGGGATTTTAAAAGGGGCTTAGCCAGTCTCTGCCAGGTCCTTTGCACAGCATTCTGGGCTGAGGAGCTTAGCTTTTTAAGCCTGAAGCCATGCTTCCTAAAGGAGCCAGTTGGGCTTTTATAAAGAGGAAATAAATACTTAAGTCCACTTAGAAGAGGGTGTCAGCTTTCCCTCTGCCTTGGAGAACCTATCTGAAGTATTAGACTTGCCACAAAAACATCACAAGCTTTAATATTTAACATTCTCAATGGCCCTTTGCACACTGTTTGACCTTAATTGCTCTCCTGCTTATCAGGTGAAGGAAGAAATGAAGAATTTCCCAAAAAGTTATGCTCAGCATTTTCAAAAGGCTCTGTCTGAAGTGAAGCAAAATGTGTCTCCTTTCTATAGAGCGAACAAAGGCAGCCATGTCAGATTCCTAAAACCAAAGACCTTCTGGGTTCCCTAAGCAGGTGTTACAAAGCCACAGGAGGACAGTTAAATAGAAAGCATCTTCAATTAAGAATGAAACTCCGCAGTTGGTTCTGACCTGAGCAGACATCTGTGTTGTTGGATGTCTCTTACCTTTTAGTCGGTTCAGGGTCACCCAGTAATGCTGCTCTGGGCTGTGGATGTCTTTGGACCACTGAAGCATGTCTTTTGCACGGGCGTCAGTCAGTATGAACTGCACAAACTTTCTTGTGAGTATGTAGTAAGCACTTCCAAAATACATTGTTAGGTTATGGGGTGGCTCGTGTTTGAATCTTTTATTTGGAGATACATTTCCTGCAGGACTGGGCTCAGGATGACTTCGAATGGCCTTGGATTTAATGTTTGGTGGATGGATTACTCCAGGAGTAATATTTTTATCATTCCATTTGCTTCTGATATAGTGTATGATTTCTTTGTTGGTTTTGATTGGAAAATCCTGTCCACAAAGATTAATGACATAGTTCCATTGAAATTTGGAGTGAACTAGTTCTTTCATACAATTAATATCAGCCTGTAGTCTTGTAAGGCCAGCATGAACCACCTTCTGTCTCTTTGAAATAAAGATATTTTCAAAACAGTCAACCAGCCTCTGCACCACAGTCTTATACTTCTTTGGGGCCTTCTCATCAACATGAATACAATAAACATTTTGAGGTACATAAATAGCTCTGAGAAGCTGCACAAACATGGTCAGCTCCTTGTGAATGGTTATAATATATGCCAAAGAGAAATTACCCTCTTCTGCAGACAGGGGCCTGGTTATGAAGTGCAACCCCTGGGAAATCCTGGAGCAGTTTCCTGGTGTGCGTAGATAAGCAAGTATTCCAGTTTGAGGGTTTTTACAGAATTTTGCAATTTGGGGAGCTGCCTCTTTCCCTTGAAATAAAGCTGAACATAGTTCATCTGGATAGAAGCCACATTCCACGGCTCCTGGAGAAGCGGGCACCTCCTCTGCTTCCTCAGGAGCTGGGCTCTTTAAGTAAAGGAAAATGAAGATGCAAATTGCTACGCACACGAGGAGCCCGGGCTTTGTGGCTCGCAGCTGGCTCATGTTTTGAGTTCCATATGCATTCTGATTACTGCAGTTTGAATTTTTTTCCTTTAAACCTAAAAGAACAACAGGTAAAATTTAGAGTGTTGTAACTTTTTTCCAACTTTATCAAAGCATACTAAAACTACCCGTATTTAAAGTTTATAATTTCACCAGTGTTTTTGTTTGTGACAGGGTCTTACTATGTTTGAGACTGGGCTCAAGTAACCCTCTTGCCCAGCCTTCTGAGGAACTGACTGCAGAATAGGGCCCGATTTTATCTATTTGAACGCCCGAGAAACCATCACCACAACCAAGATAAGAAGCGTTATCCTCCCCCGAGTCTTAATCCTTCCCTCGTGCCCTCCCCATCTTGGGCAGTCACCAGCAGGCTTTCTGTCATTCTGGATTCATTTACTTACTGTAATTTTATGTAAATGGAATCATAGCCTGTACTTTCTCTGCCTGGTGTTTTTCTCTTATGATGCTGCTGACAGTTGTCCTTGTCGTTGTGTTTATCCCTGTTCGTTCTTATTGCCAGGTAGCATTCCGACTTGTGACTGGCGCAGTTGGTGCATTCCTCTGTGGATGGGCATTTAAGTCTTTGCCAGTTTGTGAGTTTTTCTGAGGTGCTGTGAGCACTGCGTACTAGCCTCCGTGGGCAGGTGTTTTCCTTTCCTTGACTGAATGTCATGTGGTGCTGTGTTGGTTCACTCGTCACTGTGTTTGCCCCTTATGACACCACCAGGCTATTTTCCAGAGTGGCTGAAGTGGCAGTGTGTGCAAGTCCACCTGCTCTGCGTCCTGTCAGCACTGGGTACCATCAGATGTGTTAACTTGACTGTTCTAATAAGCTGCAGGGGTGGACCCCTGGGGCTTGACTGCATCTCCCTGCTGCCTGGAGATGGACATCAGGTGTTTTTCTCATTTATTTATGCCATTATTCTGTATTATGTTTAAACTACATCTTTTCAGTAAAACAAATGACAAAGTAAGGAAAATTTCATGATTGTAAACCTAAACCTTTTGAATTAGTTTATGAATTGTTTTTAAGGACTACTTTAATGATTAAATACAAATTATCTAAAGAGGTTATTTGATGATGATATAGTTTTCTATCTTGAGGTGTATGTAGGTACATGAACAGGTATAGCCATAGCAAAAAGTAATCAAGTCTTTTCATTAGTTAATTACTAGATTACATTCTTTGGAATTTAGGGGGAAAATTTGTCAGCTAAAATGTCTTGTTTATGAGTCATGTGTCTGTTTCCATAAAAGCCACATCTTATTCCCGTGTCCTGTTCTTCAGAAGCCACCATAGTTTGGATGGGAGTTCTCTCCTGGATTTGACACGCCTTGTCTGTCCCTTTCGTCATTACACATGCTGCTCAGATTCACCAGACAGCATTTTGAGTTATCCTTGAGTTCTTAACTACGAGGCCCTGAAAGCCTTGAATATATGTTGGTTGCAGATTTTTTAAATGTTTGGTATTTATTTTCTTTGTACAGCTTCTTTCTACCCAGCATGCTTAAAAAGTAAAAAGGTACTACTGCCCTAAAGTACCAGGTCACAGTGTTTGATGGTTCAGTGTCAATTGCCCCAGACATCAAACCTTGTAGCCTACCTTTAAAGACATCTTATAAATTATATAGTACTGACCTTTATAGACATACAGCTCCATAGACCTTCATGTCTGGTCTCTAAAGTAAATAAGGCCTATGTAATAAAAATTAGAAATAGGATAGGAAGAAGAAACCTTCTTAAAATGAAAGCCAGGCCTTTTACAGTGTGTAGAAACTTTGATTAAAGGTAAGCTGCCAGGTGTAGTTGTCACATCTCCTCCTGTGTTGAAGCTGCAGTGTGTGGGGGTGGGGGTATTTGTCTCTTGCCTTGGTTTTGCTCCCGTCACAGAGTTCAGCCCCTCTGTGGGGACACATTGTCCCCATGCAGCCTTCTGTCACATAACCTTGGCAGAGCCCAGGGGATTGGGTATTTTCAGTAGTCTATGTAATTAAAAGAACACACGCCCCCTGGGGTAGTCCATTGTCCTTCAGGGTGGAACCTGGGCTGAGTGGTTTTCCTCTTTATAGACACAAGTGGGAGTCGGGAGCTGGTGGAGTGGGACTTGTCACCTCTCTTCTGACAGCGCAGTTTTTTTACACTTGCCTGCCTAACTCTGGCTCTGGTTCACTGAAATTTAGAATAGATTCCTGCTGAAATGCCACCAGCAGTTTATCTTTCTGTCATTACTTCAGCACAAGTTTTGTAAGGCAGTCAGGTCAGGTCTTGTAATGAGATCTTTGGAGAGCGCACTGCTGGTGAATATGAATAGTTCTTGCTACCATTTTAACATGACATCCAGGGGATAATGCAAAAATTCCAGGGTTCCTCTTTGGAGCCAGGCAGTTTTCCCCTTTAGAGTAGTAGTGAGCTCCGGTGTGTTTTACAAGCATTTTCTAGCTATTCTCAGTTGTTGTTTTCTCTATTGTAAAGTCAACTTTTTTATCTATAATGAAAATATATTTATCACACCTGTGACTTTCTATGACTAAATTTCCAAAAAACATAGGTAGTGCCTTCCAAGTGTAAGGAATATGTAATCCTAAAGAAGTATATAGTCTTACTGATTTCTTGAACCATTTTTTTCTCCACAAAACTTTAAATATTTATTTTCTTAAAGGCTTTAGAAAGAATGGACACACATTATCCACATGTGTATGGAATGGACATTCAGATCCTTTGTCCAGCCTTGGCACTTTGACCTTTCCATGTCCTGATCCTGGGCTTTACTAAATCCCAGATGACTTCTATTCCAGGGTATGCAGGCTCTGAGCCTTTGACATGTGCTGCCTCCCCTTAGGTTGCCTTTCTTACTATTTGTGCTTAGTAATCTTTTAGTACCACACAGCTGCAGCCTTTGGACAGTAGCATTGTTACAATGTTACAGCATGTGTAGAATTAAGTAGCTTCCAGACAGCAAATAATGTGAGGATTAGAGAGGGACTGAAGCCATGTGACAGTCAGAAGACGCTGCAGAATGCCACAGCCAAACCATGATCCAGGCTCTGGCTGCGGTGGGTTAAAGGTGGAGGTGACTTTCCCCGTGTACCTGCTGAATTCGTTATCGTTCTCAGTGGAATTGGCTTGCAACTTGTGTGTTCTAAGTGCAGTATGCTGCCTGGAATCGTTTTAAAGCACGGTACCATCCGTGTTAGAGCCCTGGCTGTTTGCATCTCCCTTTCGTTCTGCGCCCTGTCTCCTGACCCCCAGCAAGCCTCCGTAGTGGGTTTGGTGCTGTAAGTAGGACCATTTGTTTAGAGCAGGCATTTTGAATCTGTTGTGACGAGATTTAATTTGTCTTGATCTGTTAATTTATTTGGCACTAGCTCTTCATAGGCACTCACTTTTTTGCTGGATTTTTAGACTGTTTTTCTTTAATTTTTTCTTTTAAAGGTAATTCCAGTGAGTAAGTACAATAGATGGTCATCTTTCAGAGTGAACTTAAAGTATCTTGTCATATATTCTAAAGTATTACTGCTTTAAAACATTAATATGTTTAATCAATGGAAACAATTTATCTGGTATTCAAAGTTTTTCAGAGCTTTATTTAAAGAAAAAAAAAGTAGCAGTGCTCATTATTACACTTACCTTGTTGAGAATCTGATATTTAGCTTGGGCTTTGCCCCAGGGCCTGTCTTGGCCTGAGTCTCCCTGTGTTTGGCTGCAGGTGGGTGTGATACTTCTGCCTCCTAAGGATGCTGGGGTGGGTGCAGGAGTGCATGGATCCAGCGTCACACTGAGCCTGGCTGGCCCAGCCCTGGCACCTCGTCAGCTCTCATTCCCGGGAGGTGTGCGGCCCTGACCACAAGAGGCTGGGTCTCCCTCCACTTACTGTGCCTCTCTGAAGTCACCATGGCCACTGCAGTGAAAATCTTGTGTCTGTTACTTTTGTCATTTTGGGGCTCAGAATAATGTCCAAAGCACCCTGGACATGAGTACTTTTCTTGAGCCACTTGAGTTTACTGTTAGTTGGATTGTTGAGCTGTCCAAGAAAATGGAAGCCTTAATCTCACAGCAAGCTTACTTCCTTGACGTGTGTAAAACTTCTGTTAAGCCATTTTGATGTAAAGAGAAAAACTCCCATTTTAGGATAGCCTCTCAAAACAACCACAACTAATGCAACATTCTATTTTCATTACTGGCATGAAATGAGAACTGAAGATTTGCACATGGCCTTGAGGTTGACATAGTTATTACCTCACCTGCAAGGAATTAAAAGGTGGTAGCATTTTAAATTTAAAACTAGTTGATCTCATACTGTGAAAATACTCCATTTTTATTTTCTTTGGCTTAAACAAAAAGTGGGACTGTTTTTCAAAAAGATGCCTGCAAATTTGCATTTAAAATGTTACTGATAGTCTAGTCTTTTATTTAAAGCCATAAGAGGGAACAAAGAAAAACACACTGACTTCAGAAGTAAATTGTGCTTAACCTGCGGGGTAGGGTCCTGAGGAATTAAAGAAGCACTTACCAGAGAGCGCTGCTCTTGTCCGGAGTGGGGATCTCGGCAGGGCCACCGCCACCTCTTCTCCCTGTGTCTTCCTGGGCAGTGGCTCCCGCTCTGGAGTTGCCTGGCAGGCCGTGCTGCTTTTGCATCCCCAGAGAGTTGTGTTCGCGTTGATTCTGACATGTAGATGGAAAAATAGTTGTTGCTCTTGCTTCTCCATTTCTTCAAGACTGGGTCCCCTGCTGAAAAAACAGAATGAGGCAAGAGGAAACCCTGCCCCCATGCGGGACAGCAGGGCACACGCCATTCTGGAAACTGCTGGGCGAGATCTTGGCATCGTGGGTCAGGTGTGTTAAATGCTTTTGAAAATAGGAGGCAGACCCCTTTTCAGTAAAGTGAAAGCATCTGAAAATTTCATGTCTTCCTAACAAGCACCCGGTTGAAGCCTGAGGCTCCAGAGTGGCTCATGGGACCCTCAGGGAGGAGGTGAGCCAGAAGGCCTGTCCCAGGTCCACCGTGCGGTGCGGGTGGGTCCCACTGCTCCCTCAGTGGGTCTCCTCTCCCCTCCACCTGGGGGCACCTGTCCTCTTAGCATCCCTTCCTCCTCAGATTCTAAAGGTTTTGTCATGGACTCTTCTAAGTTTACTGTGGACAGATCTACTAAGAATAGTGGAGCCAAGGGACGTGAGTCCCGTCTTCGGGGCCAGGTTCCCTCAGTGCTGGAGCACTCACCTAGTGTGCACCTGGCCTCGGGTTCCTCCTAGCACTGGGGAAGAAGGAAAAAGAAGGGGGGCTGGGCTGGGGCTTGGTGGTGGGGTTTGCCTAGCACATGTGAGGCACTGGCTTTCATCCTCAGCACTACACAGAAATAAGTAAGTAAAACAACAGTGTTGTGCCACCCACAACTGAAAAATAGAAAAGAAAGAAGGGAGAACAGCACTGGAGGTTTGTCCTCTCCTCATGTGTCTGGACACCAGCCTGGGTAGTCCAGTCAGTGAGGCCACATTGTCCCCACCCGCTGGTGGAGTGACTGCGCATATGTGGGCGCCACGGAAAGGCCGTATCTGAGCAGGTAGGACCTGGCCCCGCCACCTTAAGGTGCTGTGGCATTTGTGTTGCCCCCGTAGTGACAGCCGTGTGCTCACGCTCCTGCGGAGACCCTCATCTTCCACGAGTCGAGGTTCTTATTTTACCTGACCAGATTCACCAGTGAAGCCAAGTGCAGGAACGCACACCTACTGTGGCTTGGGAGGCTCAGGCAGGAGAATCTCAGGTTCAAGGCCAGCCTTGGCAACTCAGCACGACACTGTTAAAAATAAAAAGGGCTGGGACATAGCTTAGTGGTAGAGCAGCCCAGGATTCAATACCCAGCACACACACACACAAAAGAATCACAAAGCAAAGCTTATTTTATGTATGGAAAAGCCACACAAGCCTGTGAAGTCTTGGCATGATTGTGTCCCCTGTGCCCTGAATGTGTGCTTAAAATTTGTCCTGTGGATGCTGCTGAACTGGACCAGTAGGTCTTTACGTATGGGCCATTCCTTGAGGGTGGGGATTAGGCTGGATTCCACCTGGTCCTCACCTCTGCAGAAGGAGGAAGTCCTTCTAAGCCAAAGAGAAATGGCGGGAACAGCTGAGGACATGATGGACAGTTACCTGTGTGGCTCTAAGGAAAACACTAATGCAAGAAGGGCCAGACAAAATGGGTGAGGAGTAAATAGATTCATTTATAAATTTTTATATAGATTGATTAAAATGAAATTCAAAAAATGAAAGCCATAGAGATAAAATGGACAGATGACTTGTGTGTAATTGACAAAAGGTAATATGAATGCAGTGGGATTTTTTTATTTTGGTTTTTAAAACCAAAAATGAGCTACCTCCTTGGTCATTCAGATTAGCATAAAATTTTGTTTTTCTCAAACTGTGTGGTACGATGGATGTGCTCACATGTAGAGAGTGTGAATTTTATGTAAACTTATGGGGGAACTCTTTGGCTTTAAAATTTCATTACTTTTTATCCTGGATTGAAATATCTCTTTAGACTGTTCTCATTCTTTCATTTAGCAAAAAGATAACATGGCTCCCACTTGGGGCTTACCACCAAGTGGAGAAAAGACGCTGTTTTCAAGTCTGTGCAGGCATGCAGGCATTATTCATTTCTGTAAGGCATGAAGTCCTGTGTGGGAAACAAGCAGGATTCTATGTCAGATACGTAGGTACATTAGCCTGATGCTCCCAAGTCTGTCACTCTTCCCTCTTGGCACTTGCAAACTGGATTTTTAAAAGAACTTTTAAAAAATTAATACCTGGAGTATATGAGTATAAAGTTACTAGTCTACCTTCTCTTTTGGTGTGTGGTAAGCATGTTCTACCTTGTCAGACCAACCGTGTGCCCTTCCCCTCTCAGCGTGTGTTAGGGGCTGGGGTTAGCGCGGGGTTGAGTGCTTGCTTCACGTGTTGAATCATCTCCCTCACTTGGGAGCGTCTAAGTCACAAGTAATCAAAGGAAGCAAAGGTTTTAAATGACTCTTCAGTTTCAGCAGAACTCGTTGAAGAGGCTTTAGTAGGATGCTGGAGGTCGGAGGGAAAGGGGCCGTTCTTTTGGGCCAACCGCACCTTTGCAGCAGCCTCTACCCTCCTTCTGGAGTGACCCTTTGCCTTCAGTCTAGAGAAGAACTCCAGCCTGTGCTGGCGTGGTAGGTGAAAACCTGCTCTCTGCCCGTCTCCCTTGCCTTTTGGGGACGAGCTGTTGCACTAATTCCCAGTGTCAAGCGTGAAATCAGGGCAAGTGACAGGGCCTGGAGCAATGGAGAGGATTATGTTCACAGTATCAAGGGGATGTGCCTACTCAAGTCCAAGTGATGGAGGTCCCTGAGGGCTAATGGATCTTTTAAATTTTTGAGAAAGCAAGCAGGATAGTTAAGTTGTAATGTGAATGATTTTTGGCTTTTTATTGTGAGTGGCTAATTCAGCTTTGAAAATATATTAATTCTGGGTCAAACATGAGTGTGCACAGAGTGGAGTCCACAGCATCTGATCAGTCATTTCCAGAGGAGAGATCTCCAACACCGTAGGAAAGAGGGGCAGCAAGCTTCCACAGAGAAACAGCAGCAGAAGTCCTGGAGGGGAGGAAGGGAGGTGCTTCAGGGTGGTCACCGGCCTCCTCTCCCTTTCGACTGGGCCCTCGGGAGGGTTGTTGACGCCAGACCTGCAACTCCAGGCCCCTCTGGGCCTTCCTTCCACCTGGTCCATTCCTTCGTTTCCTTTTCATTCCCTCTCCAAGGAGAAGACATGCTCCTCCCCCAAGGAACTCTCTATCCAAAGCTCCCCTAGCCCGGGACTGCCCAGGGGACCTGCTCCCTAGTCCCAGCCTCCTGCAGCAGCCGAGCACAAGTCACTTCTCTTCAGAGGTGTCCCAGTCAGACATTCAGTTGGGATCTTATTCCATTACTCAAGTAATTTCTCTGTGGCACCAGCCTCGGGGATTTGTGGGTCAAAGCAAGGTGTCTTCAGTCATGAAAAACTTTCCAGACAAACCACAGAAAAGGAGCTGATCTTGACGTGAAATAATCACTTCTAAAGATAAGAACCACAATAAATAATTCAACTTAAGTTAAGGCAGAAGAGGGCCAGCAAACATTGGTTGCTATGTTCTGTGTATTGGGAGGTGCTAATCAAATCTTTGACAACTTTAAGAATACCTCCAGGTCTCTTTTTGTGTGGAGAGTGCTTTCCAAAAAGGAGATACTGGGCTTAGCATATCTCCTGTTACGGGCACGGGAGACTTGTTGGAGGCACTTTTCACTTGCCTGCAGACAGTAGAGGAGTACCTTTCCTCTTGATGATAAGGTGCCCACCTGGATTTTCTGCAAAGACAGTGACTGATGGAGTAACTAGACATTTTGGTTAGTAATATACTCTACTTTGCTTATTTTCAATATTTATGATTATAATATTATCAAATAGCTCTTTACAGATATCAGGAAAGATATGGTTGGCTTATCCACTCAATGGATAAATCAGCAGAATAAAATTGATGATCCAGAAATTAGCTTTCACATTTGTGATTCATTGGTTTTCTAAGGGGCCAAGACAACTCAAAAGGGAGAAAGAGGAGTCCTTTTAGCAAATGGTGCAAAAATAACTGGATGCCCACCTGTGACTCCACCTTATGTCATGCATGAAGATGGAATCAAAGATCACAGGCCTACATATATGAGCTAAATGATTAACTTCTTAGGAAAAACATTGGAGCAGATCTGCATGATCTTGGGTTGGGCAATGATTTATTAAATGCAAGACAAAAAGCATAGTGGTAGAAGAGAAAATTGGTAAGCTGGGTTAATCCAAATCTAAGACGTGTTTCAAAGAACGTCAACCAGAACATGAAAAGGACAATCCATAAGAAGGGAAAGACCGTCTGTAAATCACGTATCTGATTGGGGACCTGCTGTGGTCAGAACACTGTGTTCTCCCCCAGTTCATATGTTGAAACATAATCTCCAGTGCAAGAGTGCTAAGAGGTCAGATATTTGGAGGCAGTGAAGCCCTCCCAAGCGGGTTAAGACCCTTATAAAAGAGGCCTGAAGGAGCTGTTTCCCCTGCAGTCATGTGAGGACATGTAGAAGATTCCATCCACGAGGAGCGGGCCCTCACCCTAGATGCCGAATCTGCTGGGGCCCGATCTTGGACTTTCCAGCTCCAGACATTGAGCAAGAAATTTCTGTTTATGAATTACCCAGTGCAAGTTATTTTGTTATAGCAGTCCAAAAGGACGAAGACAGAACTCTTCCAGAAAATATAGAGAACAACTCAACATTAAAGAAACAAATGACACATTTAGGAAATTGGCAAAGGATTTAAATAGACATTTCTCTGAAGAAGTTGTACGTGGTCAATAAGTGCATGAAAAGATGCTCAGCATCACTGGGTATAGGGGAAATGCAGATTAAAAAACAATGAGCCAGACCAGGCACGGTGATGCCCACCTGTAATCCCAGCAGCTCAGGAAGCTGAGGCAGGGGTCACAAGTTCAGAGCTGGCCTCAGTGACTTAGTGAAGCCCTAACCAACTAGGTGAAACCTTGTCTCAAATTAAAAAATAAAAAGGACTGGGGATGTGGCTCAGTGGTTAATCCCCAGTACCAAAAACAAAACAAAACAACCCATTCACACCATTTAGGAGGTTATAACTGACAATAGCCAGTGTTGGGAAGGTTGTAGGGAAAGGGAGCCCCCTGCGTTGCTCTTGAGCATGTAAAATGGTGCAGTGGCCTGGCAGTTTGTCTTTGGAGGAGAGGCATTTCCTCCAGGGTTAAAATAGAAGTCCACATATGACCCAGTAATTCTACTCCGGGTTTCCCAACAGAAATGAAAACATGCGTTTACATGAAAACTTGCACATGATGCTCTCAGCAGCATTGTTCATGGGAGCCAAAAGTGGGAGCAGCTCAGATGTCTGCTGGCTGTTGAACAGAGGAATTCAGTGGATTAATATGAAGAGATGTAGTTGTAATACAGGCTACGACATGGATGACTCTTAAAAACACTGTGCCGAGTGCAGCTAGTCACACACAAAACACTCCTGTAATGTATGATTTCATTCATATGAAATGTCCAGAATCCCCGAGACCAAGTAGATCAGTGGCTGGCCAGGCCTGAGCAGGTGGGGAGGCGGCAGGGTGCTGCTGGACGTGGGAGTTCCTTCGGAAGTGTTAGACATGTTCTTACATCAGATTGCGTGATGGCTGCACAGCCGTAAATAACTTCAGAGGCTATTGAACTGTGCACTTTATGTAAAGTTCGTTAAATTATATTTTATCTTTTTTTAAAAAGACATGTTTGAGAGGCTGACATTGTGGCTGAGCTGTAGAGCCCTTCTTGCCTGGCATGTGTGAGGCGCTGGGTTCAATACTCAGCACCACATATAAATAAATAAAATGGAAGATCCGTTGACAACTAGGAAAAAAAAAAAAATAAGGGCATGTTTGATAGAGAATGTAAATGCTGGCCAAGCCTTCTTTTCCAGAGCTCACTTGGTATTCTGTGTCCTGAGCTTGGTACCCTGAATTAGGAGTTGAAACATGATTTTCCTCTGCTACCATGCTAAAAAAAATCATGGCAGTGGAAAAACATTAAATAAAAATGCAAAACGTTCCACGAGTTGGAAAGCTGCAGAATAAGATAGGGAAGAATAACTCAGGTCTCATAGGCAGGGTGGATGGGAAGAGCGAGCTGACTTCTCTTCCACTTGGTCATTCTAGGAAATCCCATCCCGCTCATTGAGGATTGAGACCACGTCTTATTTAGCACGGAGCCCAGCTCTTACAGGGTGAAATAAGAGAACATACTGATTGTATGTCCCCGCAAGGCCTTTTGATTGCCAGTCTTATTACCTGGTACACTTCCCGTTGCGATAAAAGCAAATGGCTTTGATGTAGTGAGTGACTAACCCTGACTGGACCAGTCACGTTTCAAGCTTAGCGGATAGTGAGACTGAGCTTAGAGTGCACTGCCTCATTTCATACTGAGAAAGCAGTGCTTGCAAAATGAGGGGGTGATTATGCGTGTGTGAAGCGCACAGACTGATGTTTTGGTGTGTGTGTGGAAAGATGACCACATGTCCCTGCCGTGGTGAGACGATGCCAGTGGTCCAAAGTTGACTTTTTTCCATCTTCCTACCTGATTACCTTTATGGGGGGTAAGGGGTGTGGCATCTGAGCAGCTTGCAGTGTGCAACATGACGTTAACTGGTCTCCAAGCTACAGGAGTGCTCCAGACCTGCCCTCCTACATTGTTGCCAGCACCCCTGCCCCCCACCACACCTGGTAGCCTTTGTTCTACCATGTTCCTGTATCCTCGGCTTTTAGATCCCTCATGGCAGTGAGATTGTGCAGTGTTTTTCTCTGTGTGTCTGGCAGGTTTCTCTCAGCACACTGTCCTCCAGGGTCTCCCATGCTGTCAAACGGTGGGTCTCCTTGAGGGTTAAAAAGCATTGTCTTGTTGAGATGCCACAGTTTCTTATCAGCTCATCTGGTCACAGGTGCTAGATTGTTTCCAGAGTGTGCTTCTGCAGTAGGACACAGGAAACAGTGTGGGCATCCCAGTGGGACCCTCCCACCAACCTCCAGCTTGTGTTTTCAGAGGTTGGAGTGGCAGGCCCTCAGGGAAATGCACCCTGCTGCCATGGCTTGGCTGTCGAGAGCCTTTCTGTGCAGTTGCCTTTTGTCAGAGAGTGCTGTTCTGGGAGGATTTTATAAAGGGCTCTTATGTGAATATAATTGTGTTCTGTAAATTTGTTCTTTGAATGTTGTATACGCTGCAAGTGTTTTCTCGTAGCTTTTGATGTATGTTTTCTTTAATGATTGTGCCTTTGTCATGTAAGTTTGTCATTTTTATGTAGTAAAGTTGTTAACCTTTATAGCTTCTGCCTTTTGCTTGCTCTGGGTGACATTTCTCACCCTAGTGATAAATAAGTTGCCCTATAAGTTTCTATTCTTTTAAAAATTTCTTGTTGCATTAGGTGTGTAGACCCTAGCCCAGGGTGTCTCAGCCTCAGCACGGCGGCTTTGGGACTGGGCACCTCAGTGGTGAGGCTGTCCTTTGTACTATAGGGTGTTTACCAGCCTAGGCCTCTACCCACAAGATGCCAGTAGCACCTGCACCCCAGATGTGACCTCCAGAAAGATGCGCAGACGGTACCGAGTGTCCCCCGAGGAGCAGAACCACCTGCCCTTGGGCCAGAACGCTGCTCTTCACAGCTGAGAAACTGAGGTCCCGAGAGGTGGAGGAGTAGTCTTACCAGAGTAGGTCAGTCAGAAGCCTCAGTTTCTAATGGAGGCGGCAGAGCCCCACTTTCATTTTCATGATTGCCTCTTTTACCTGACCCAGCCCTGGTGTCCAGGGTCCTGACTGTGTGCCAGACTCTGGGCTCAATGCTGGACCACAGCAGTAACAACAGCAGTATAGACAGCAGAGCTTCAGATCTGATCAGTGCCATGGCGCAAACAGGGGCAGAGACCGAGGACCTCGCGGTGTAGGGCAGGGGAGGCAGCAGTGTCCACGGCATGGTCACCCCTGACCTGGGAGGTGGCTCGCTCACCAGCAGATCTGAGGGTGGACATACCAGGACACTGTCAGGTGGTCTAGATCCTGCTCACAGTCGTGTTCTGCCAGTGTGTCCGAGGTCCCCCAAAGCACCCTCACCCTTGGAACTTTCTAGAATGACTGATAGGAGTTTGCATATAGTGGTGCACTCAGCTAAGATCTAGCGCAGTGCTGTGGTTAGAGTACGTGGTGGGGTGGTAAGGGAAGAGACAGGTTGTGGAGTAGGGAAGAGTCCATGTGAAGCTTCCCGTGCTCTCTTGCTGCCCAGAAGGGTCTCACAGAGACAACACTGTCCCCAGCAGTGCCACGCAGCAGCATACGGGTGACATATCTCCCAGGGAAGCCTGTTAGAGAGTCAGTTCCCAGGGTTTTTGCTGTGGGCTGGTTACATACCCTCTACTTAGCATGTACCAAACTTCCAGACTCCCAGAAGTCAAGCAGGTGTTCAGTATAAATCACATTTTATACAAAGGCTGTCACCGCGAGCCACCTCACCAGTTAAGAACTGGCAGCAATCCTCCTAGAATCCCAGTGCCCAGAGGCCTTGCAGGTAGGCCTTTTGGAGGCAGCACTCTTAGGCTGCTGAGTCAGCTTTTCTGGTCACCCAGACCTCCCGGACCAGGGCTTTGACCGAAAAGCTGGTGAAGCTGAGATGCAGGCAGAGCCATGACAGGAGCTTAGCAAAGCCTGGAAGCTGACACTCAGGGCCGAGCGTGGCTTGAGAGTGACCTGAGAGTGACTTCCCCTCTGTGACCAGCTCTGTCTTCTCTCTTTTTGTCTTCTCCAGTGTGGGGCTGCCTTCCAGGAGGATGATATCATTGTGCTCAATGGCACCAAGGAGGATGTGGAAATGCTGAAGAAAAGGATGGAGGAGAGAAGACTGCGAGCGAAGCTGGAGAAGGTGGTGAAACGGGCTTGCCTTCCACCCTCCCCTCTGAGAGTCCCGGGTAGAAGTCGGTTCTTCAGGGTCTGCCCAGGCTCCTCCTCTGTGCCAGAGCCCATTGCCAACCTCTGGCTGCCTTTCCGGCTCCTGGTAGGGGTGTGTGAGAGAAGAATTCCTAACCCTGGAGACCTTGGGCTCTGGAAGCGGTCCAGTGGTGGCTTAGCCACAGCGCTTCTGTTGTCCATGCTCAGCTCCATCATCAGTGAGGTGGGGGTGGTGACAACACCTGCACAGGACATGGGGTTGTCCGGAGGATTAGAAGGGTCATGGTCACGCCTATAAAGCGCTTACAGAGAGCACAGCCCTCGTGAGCACAGCCCTTGGAGAAGGGCAGTGACTGCAATTGCTGTTACTGTCAATTGATTTAAAAATCATACATACTCAGTTTTTATAACTTGGAAAACCAAAGGAAGAGTAAAACATCACCATCATCCCAGCAAATCTGAAGGTTCCTTGCTTCCCAGATTTGAATGTGCATAGGACTTCCCTGCAGGCCAGGTTCCAACGGCCTGGGGGACCCTGGGATCCTGTGTGTCTCCCCCTCCCAGGCCACTGGATGCAGTCCTCCAGATCTGGGAGTAGCAAGGAGCTCACTCAAGCTCTGTCCCACGTCTTCCTGAGCCCTCCCTGGGGGAGTCGTCATGAGTGGGGCTATTGCTTTCCAGAAGAGAGCCCAGGGACACAGCACTGTGGTGACAGTCCTGGTGGGTGTGCTGTGGTGGGGCCTTGCTTTGTAGTCCCGGGTTTAGAACCACATTCCAGTGGCCTATTTCTTAGTGATAGGCCTGATGAGCAAGCTCAGCAGTGTGCTGGTTGAGGTCATCCAGTGTGTGTGCCATCGACTGAGTCCAGCTGTACATTGTAGGATTTGTTGTTTACAGAGGTCAGCTATGTATTGCAAGTCTTTCGTGAGTGGAAAGATTTTGTTCTTTATGGAAAAAGTAGGTTCAGGGTTAACTTGGGAGGAAACTTTATGTAATGAAAACAAAAGCAGCAGTTGCTGGAAGTATTAGAAATCCAGTGTCCATATCCTGAAGACATCAACTTACAGGGACAAGAACCAACCTTAGTGCACCTGTATCAACCAGTAGGTAGGAGTTACGTGATGAGGAAAGAATTTTCAAGTGTTCATTTTTTTGCTTTTTGTGTTTGTTTAGTCTCAGAAGAAAGGACAGGAGCCTCTCACCCTGGAATGACATGTAATTCATGATTGTTAAGCTCAAGAAAGCTGGTAGTTGGGTACATTATTATTCTTAAGCATGGACCCAGAATTCATAAAGATCCAGATCCATTGGCATTTCCTTCTTTTCTCATTTTATCAGTCTTAGAAAACAATCACCTAAATGGGTCCTGTAGGACAAAGAATTATACCCAGACTTTGTAATCAAATGATAATAGAAACAGTCTGTGGAGCAGTTTTATAAGATATTAATATAGCACACCAGAGAAATACTGAAAGAGCACTTAGTCATTTAAGTGCTATGTTAAGGTTAAAAATCGTGTGTGTGTGTGTGTGTGTGTGTGTGTGTGTGAGAGTGAATTCTATTCATTATTATAAGAGCAAAAAGAGAAAGAAAAGTCTCAGGCATGTTTGACAAAGGACCCTTCCAAAAAGGATCTGCCTGCTCTTTATTGCTACCTTTGATCATTTTTTTAAATGTGAGAGGGATAATTTGTATTCTAAAGGAAGCTACTAGAGATTTTCATAGTCTTTGATTGTTTTACTTGCGTGAGTTTCTGTCACAGGCTTCCTGCCAAGCTCTTCAAAGCCCAGTGGAATTAACATGCCCCTCTCTGCAGAATACTCACTGGAGCTCCTGTGAATCCTTAGATACTGCTGCCAAGATACAAAATATTTCCCAAATAAACTTGCAGCTGGACTCGGAGCGTGATATTTTCTCTGCACCTCCTTATTGCCTGTGCTTTCCAAACAACTCAGCTGTGAATGAAAGGCTTGGAAGTAAACAGTTGTCCCTGGTTTTCCAAGGACCGTCAGCCTTCACAGATAGGCATACATGCATCGCATGTGTAATGTGAGCAAGGGTTTATGTTCTGTTCCAGCTTCTAGGTCACACTGTATGTGTGTTCCAAGTTCAGGGTCAGTGTTTGCTAGAGAGGGGGAGGTCTTCTGAAGTAAATAGACTGTGTGTCTTTAGCGCCACCTTTTGGATACTTGGGGAAATAATATTTTAAAGTAAATTGAACGTAGTCCTGTTTATCATTTCTGCAGTTGCATCCGTGCAAACATAGCCTTATAATTTTAGAATGATTCGTTCATATATTTTTGTTCTTAATGACCAAAGTAACTATAGTAAGTAACAAAATTATAGTGCCTTAGATTCCTAACAAGAGTTATCCAGAGTTAGGATAATCTGCTAAACGTTTAGTATAAACCTCCAGGCCTTACAGCTACATGAACAACATCACAGCAGCTTGGCAGCTTTGAAAATGAGGCAGGGAACGTGTGGAATTTGGTGTGTGCTTTGCTGGCTAGACCACAGAGCTGCCTGTAGTTTGTGTTACTCACTTAACTGCTCTTTGTGTACAGTAGTGGTTGTTAACATTGCCTCTTATCCCTGAAATCAGTCATCTTCATTTAAAAATTTTGAGAATGTAATCTTTGGAACATAAATATAAAACTAAGCAAGGTCTGTGCAGATAGATGTGTCTGCGAGGCTCCAGGGCATCACTGGAGATATCTGTGGAGACTTGAGGTCTAGAGTTGACGTTGTCGGTCCCGGGAGTGAGGACCTGCCTTGCACCACGTACTGTGCACCAGCCCATGATGGTGAGCCCCTTGCTGCTGTTGCAGGACACTGAGTTTGGGCATGTCCTCCAGCAGTGTCTTCCTTCTTACAGAAAACAAAGAAGCCCAAGGCGGCAGAGTCTGTTTCCAAACCAGACGTCAGTGAAGGTAAGATGCTAGAAGAGGTGTGTATTTTAGCAAAACAGACTGCAGGGCTGTGTCCTAAATAAGTTCATGCTTTGGTTTTGCTTCCTTTGTTTCTTTTACAGAATGCCCAGGGCCATCAAGAGTGAAGACAGGCAAGCCTGAGGAACTGGGCCCTGATTCTAGAGAGAAGAAAACCATCTCGGCACCCAGAAGTACAGGTGCGTCCTGCTGAGAGGAGCCTGTGCGAGTAGAGAGCTGGGGACCCGGGGGCATGTCAGCTGTGTGGGCATGAGCACACCAGAAACTCAGAATTTCCAAGTGATGTCCCTGGCTAGCTCATTGAGCTTCTGAGGGGAACCGTGAGGTGTCGCTACCTCTGCCCAGGAGCCCTGTCAGGATTAGAGGCCTGGGTGCAGACCCAGCTGTTGTGCTTTCCTGTTCAGGAAGCATAAGCACATGCCACCGCCCAGAACGGGAATCAGACGGACCGTGGAGACTGGTGTGGACACACTTGGGGCTCTGGCAGGAATGTGCCTGATTTCTCTGTGGTCGGCTTTTTTATGGGATCCACACACCACTCAGAGTCTTTTCTCTCCACCTGCTTCTTGGCCAAGTGTCAGAGCTTTTCCTGAAGCTCGCTGTCTTTAACTCCAGAAAACAGCATTTATTTTACTAGAAGGAAAGCACAGGATGGTCAGGTAGAAGAAGGTCTGACTGTCATTGTGTCATGTGTAGGTGCCCAGCGTCAGTAGTTCCCATCCTGGCTTGACGTCGGGTAGTGGCCTGGCCTGGGACAGATCTCTAGTACCTCTGTGTCCTCCTGTGCCCAGCACCACCTTCTGAAGATGAGTTCATCTGCCCACACTGTGCACGGGGTGGGAGCAGAGCCTAGCCCAGCGGTGCCGTTGCTAGGAGCTTGGTGTTTAGGGGGTGTCAGGGGGTGTGGTTCGGTGATCGAGTGCTTGCCGCACCATGGGAGGCCCTGGCTTTGAGCCCCATCACCACAAAAAATAAAGGGCATACAGTTCAGCATTTCTCCCAGAAAGCAGCAGGAGGGCCTCCAGGGAGGGCCCGCTTTCGTGCCCTCTTGGGAGTGCCGTGTTTGGGGTGATCTGTAGTCCCAGTGTGAAAGGATCTGACGTCTCATTTTTCCAGCAACTAACGGGAAAACCGGGAAGCCTCCGTGCGGGGCGGTGAAGAGATCCATCGCCGACAGCGAGGAGTCCGAGACCTACAAGTCCCTTTTCACCTCTCACAGCTCCGCCAAGCGCTCCAAGGAGGAGTCGGCCCACTGGGTCACCCACACGTCCTACTGCTTCTGAAGCCCAGCCCAGGCTTCTCCCGCGTCCCGGGATCTTCTGTGGGGTCCTCGGTACCGTGTTCTCGCTGGTGTACTCAGTCTCATAAAGCTGTCCTCGCCAACCTGAGACTGTGCAGTTGCTCTTCCTGTGAGGTGTGGGTTCTGGGGAACGATGGCGGGCTCGCAGTGACTGGCAGCCTCTCCGCAGCCTGGTTCACGCCTTCCTCTGCCTGGGCGTGTGTGCCCTTTCTGCGGCCAGGCTGTTGTGGGCCGTACTTCATAAGCTTGCAGTAATGGAAGGCTCTGCTGTGTGGACAACTCATTTTGACTAAAATTTTAATATTTTGCTGCTGGTAGTCAATTAAGAAGGCGGGAAACAGCCTCGATGTTCAGATGCAGTCTGGTGACAGGAGCCTTTGGAGGAAGCCCTCCCTCGCCCCAGCCCTGGAGGCAGCTGGGCCTTGTCTGCATTAGGGAAGTCGCCCCGTCCCATCATTCTGGGGACAGCAGGGATTGGTCGAGTTCCAAATGCACTGGTACAAATGAAGCCCTCGGGCCTCCCCCACCGGCTGTACTTCCTCCTCTCCTTCCCTAGTGTTTCCGTAAGGTGGCGGTAGGCGGTAGCCACCGCACTGGTGGTGGAGGAGTCGTTCCCTGGGTCACGCGAGTCCCTCCGTTCTTGCCCTCCACAGTCGGTGAAGGAGGGTGGTAGGTGAGAAGGCGCGTCCGCCCTTTTGTGCTGTGTCCTCGTCCCTCATCAGCGTGTCTCCACTCCCATGATGCTGCCAAAGCAGAATCCGAGCTCCTGACCCCGGTGCTGCCTGTGGGTCCTTTACACCAGGAAGGCCACTGGAGGTCCTTTGTTTGATGGCATCTGTGGCGCTGGGATGGGGCCCAGGGCCTCATGTGCGGGCAGATGCTCCACCCGAGCTGCCCCCTGCCCTGCTCTCTGCCTGGCAGTGACAGGAAGCCTTGGCCCCAGGGAGCGTATTTACACTGTGACTAGACGAGCACTTCAGTCAGGCTTGCGTTAGCAGTGGATTTCTGTTGTGAGCTTCTAGAATAAACCTGAATTAGCCATTTTATTTCCTTGATCAGCATTATATTCAGCCCAGTTAAACCATTTTTTTAGGTTTTTTTTTTTCCTTTTGTTTATTTTCATAAAAATTAGTTATTTTATATTTGGTTAAATTATTTTTATCACGATTCATTCTTCTCTATTTTAACTTTATAAAGAAAACTTGATCACTCCTTTAGGTCAACTTATGTCATCATGAGATGTTTTTTATTTTGATGACCTTTTTAATTTTCCTATTTTGCCCTAATTGATCTGTTTTATTTGGCATTGTGTCCAGCTTTTGACTGTGTCCAGTTTCTCCCAGTGACCCAGTCCCAGTGTCCTCTGCCTCAGACCTTGAGCTTCTCAAAGCTTCCAGCCTCCGGGATCCGTGGCCTCCCAGCTGTGAGCCAGTGCGGTGACTCTGCGGCCTGCCTCCCATTCCCCGGAGGGGATCATGGTGGAGGGGCTTTGGAGGTCCCTTTCCAGCCTTGGATATCTGGCAAAGGTGCCACCTCCTGAGGCCCAGGGCATGTGCCAGTGCAGAGCAAGGGAAGCTCCCATTGAACCTCAGGTGAGGGGAGAGGGGAGCGCTGTCTGTGGCCTGTGCCACCCCCGCAGTGTCCAGCGTGACAGCAGGTTGCCTGGGGCAGGGGAGCAAGGCAGTAAACTAAGGTGAAGAGCAGCAGTTGGTGTTGATCTCGGTCTCCCCTGAGCAGTGGAACACTGATGGACATCTCCGCTCCTGGAAGGGCACGTGGTGTCCCTTACCCACTCTGTGGGCACCATACCTGGATAGCAGCACTGAGGTGCATGTGGTTCCTCCTGACCAAGTCGCTCGCCGCACTGCCTCTGAGGAGTCCTTGCCACAGTAGCAACGGCAGAGGCTGGAAGCTTCCCAGGCAAGGACTTCAGGTTTCAGGGACTGGAGCGGAGGCAGGGTGGTGGAGACAGGGGGGTGTCTGCTGGCTCCTCCTCCATCCTCCTGGGGCCCTTGCCAGTGCAGGGGCGGTGCTGGTGGGGGTCCTTTAGGGCAGCCTTTCCTTCCCAGACGCACGCAAAGTCGAATCTTACTCAGCCTTACGACCGGTCACCTCTTGACCCAGAGGGACCTTCCCAGAGTGCCCTGCTTTTTCCTGGTCCTGTTTTATGGAAAAGCACCAGGCTTTTGAGCACGTTGTAGGAAAAAAAGGGATTTGGGGATTCTTATCAAACTCACACAAAGCTTTGCAGTTAATGAAGATCAGAAACCGAGCGGCCCTGCTGTGAGGGGTCGCTCACGTAAGCAGTCCTGAGGCCTGGAGGCGTCATCACTCCACGGCCACCATGCCCCCCCTGCGCCACCCCTGCGGTGTCCAGCGGTGCTGCCTGGGACAGCCAACAGTGGGGCCCCACGCAGGCACGGGGCACCCAGAGTCCTCCGCATTGTCCTCAGCAGCTGCTCCTGCTCCCACAGGAGCCTTGGGACACTGACGGCAGTGGGTACAGGTGGTTTCGTGCCAAGGCTGAGCCTGCAGACAGCTCACAGCACATTCCTTGGCCCAAGGCCAGGAGCATCAGCCAGCTGCTTCTCAGATGGGCACTCGCAAGTAGCAGCAGTCATGTTGGATGGTGCCTGCTGCACGAGGCCTGTTTCCCAGCGGCCCTGGGCTGCGCCTCCACCTCCTGTGTGCACGGTCTCTGCAGGAGGCCCTGCTGCTCCAGCTGACAGCAGGGCCGTGGAGGAGCAGTACGCATGTGGCACGGCTGTTTTCCCCTTGGGTTTACAGGTGAGCCTGGGGACCTGTCCTCCCCAGCACCACGTGCAGTTGGAGGCACAGCGAGGGTGCCCAGTGGACCCCCAGTGACTGGTGTTCAGCAGGAAGTCACCGTTTGGGAGTCAGCCTGTGAACTGGGTCCTTCCTTAGCACCTGTGGCACAGGTGACCAAGGGAACAAGTGCAAGCTTGTGCCCTGCTCCCCGCCACCTCCTGCTCATTCATTTTTAAACCGCTGGGTTCAAACACGCTGGTCTGGGAGGTTTGGTTTACTCCAGGCTGTGTCCTTACCCTGGGATCTTACGCAGGCCGTGTCAGCCCCTCCCCTCTGTACCCACCTAGCTCCTCAGTGTCTCTCGAGCTCTACCTCATCTTCTAGAAAGTCTAACTGAATAACCACATGAAGTCCCCCTTCTGTTCTCTTAACAGTACTCTCTTGTCAAAATCTTAATAAGTCATACTCGGAATTCACCCAGGGATTGCACACTCTGGACGGGTCAGTCGTGTGAGGAAACAAGACTGATGCGGACTGAGGAGAGAACATGCCACCAGCAGGGGCGATTCTCACTCTGCCCCAACAGAGAGCGGGCCTGTGAGAACATCTATATTCAAAAGAAGCCCCAAACCTGGGGTTTTTAAGTGAAGCTGCCACTACCACGTAAATGCTAGCCAGTATATTTCTGGAACAGTGGCTATGGGTGAAATGCATCAGTGGCCCCTAATGTGTGGCCTGTGGGCAAACACCTTTCCCACCGAACTCCAGGCTCCAGAGGAACGGTGTCTGCTCACCAGTGTCAGAATCAAATGAACGAAAACAGCCCCTCCCATTGAACACCAGTCTCAGAAAGAATATTCTGGCAAGGAGTGGCTTCCCTCCATCACTCCCTCTCACTAGAAATCCTTCCCCACCCCCAGTTTCTTGAAGTCCTTCTCTGGCTACCCCTTGTTATGAGCCTTGTTATCCCCACCCCAAGGCATCACAATGACCAGGGCTGCCCCAGCTCAGGCTCTCTGTGACATCACCAGCAGCCAACACTAGGTCCCCAGTCTCCCAGTCGCCAGGGTAGACAGACCCACCATGAGCAGCTTCCTCCACCACCTCTGCTCACCATGCGGACGCTGAGATGGTTCCTGTTCTTGCCTCTGTGCCTCTCCTGCGGCTACGCCTTTATGTTCTCTTCTCTGAGAGACAAAGCCAAAGAACCCCAGGGGAAGGTGCCTTGCGGAGGGCACTTCCGAATTAGACAGAATCTACCAGAGCACACCCAAGGCTGGCTTGGGAGCAAATGGCTCTGGCTTATTTTTGTTGTTTTGCTGTATGTAATACTGAAGTTTCGAGGAGATAGTGAGAAGAATAAGGTAAGATCGGCTCCATGATTCAGTCTCAGAAACGGCGGACAGAAACAGGCCTCGTAGTCGGTAGAAGAACTTGAACAGGGAGTCTAGGAAATTTGGCAGATTTGCTTCCTGACATTCCCAGTGAAGACAGTCCCCGGAGTCACAGAGATTGGGACAGAACAGTTAATGACCTATTTAATGGCTCACGGTTTTTTCTGTGAATTTTTTCAAGTTAAGGATAGATTCAAGAGAATTATGGTGTTTTTCGGGTAAAAATTATTCACAGAACCAGACTCACTTTCTCCCAATTTTTAAAATTTTGCTATGTTCAATTTATTATAAATTTCTAAACTCAATGGAAATGTTATTTCAAATAAATGAAATAGAAGTTTGTACTAGAGGTATAAAGGTGTCAAATAGTGACCTCTGGTCCCCAACAACTCCTGAGCAGAAGGGCAGTGGGAGAGAAACATGACATGTTCTCTCCTGGACACTTGCAGCTCTTCAGAATGCTCTCTCCAGGCTGTCCAAAGCTGGAGCCAGATTATTCCCATACAGAGCCAGATGATGAAACCATTTCAGCTTTGGGGGCCTTACAGTGTGCGTAACTACTCAATTTAGCCATAGATAATACGCAAAAGAATGAGCACAGCTGTGTTTCAATAAAACTTTATAAAAACAGGTGGTGGGCCAGAGGTGGCCAGTTTGCCACAGCCTAGACTAGAGTAGTACTAGGACCTGTTCTCTTAGACAAGCCCAACTGCCATGGAACTGTCAAAACCAACAAACTCAATGGAATTATTCACCCCAAATATCTTTCTTAACAGGAGCAGACTTCTACTGGCCTTCGAGGCTGCCAGTTTCGCTCTCCACTAAAGAAACATCAAAATACTTCCCCCAGCAAAGACTATGCATTTCATACCTTAACCCAACTGGAGATGGACCTTGTGAAGTTTGTGTCCAAGGTGCGGAATCTCAAAGTCACCATGGCAACTGGTGGTAACGTCAAGCTGCAAAGCTCAGAGATGCCTGCAGATCCACACAACAATATCACAATATATGAGATATGGGGAGAGGAAGAGTCTGAATGAATGGATTTGTGTGTCAAAATAGGAGAGAAAATAATGAAGTGTTGACAGACAGTATCCAAACCAATTAAACTATTCTGAAGAAAGATTCCTGCATGTGAGATCTTTATTTTTCTCTTTCCTTTTTTCTTTTGCTTTTAAGTAGAAGGAAAAATGGGATGCAGCCCCCAGTAGCCATGGCAGTTTAGTCTTGGCCTTCCCACTGCCTCTGGAAGGGGGGGGGGGCGTGCTGAGAGCATCCCAGGTGGCGCACAGTGGGGCCACAAAGCTGCAGGGATCTGGAGGAAGGTGCTGATGCCACTTTCTTGGAAATTCTTGTCTCTGTACTGTTAGTGCAAAACAGAGAACCGATTGGTAATGATTTATAACATTGCAAAGGACAGCTTTGATTCAGTCTGGAGGGAGGCCTTTCAGAATCATTTGCTTCTCCTTCCAAAAATGTCCTTTGGTTTATTCCATCCCACAGATTCCAGTTATTGTCTTTTTTCCTATGAAACTAACAATTACATGTGTCTATAGTTGGATTAAGAAAATGGAGAAAAGGCCAGGCAAGGTGGCACATGCCTGTCATCCCAGCTACTTGGGAGGCTGAGGAAGGAGGATCACAAGTTTGAGGCTAGCCTCAGCAACTTAGCAACACGCTGGCTCAAAAAATTAAAAAGAACTGGGGGCATAACTCAGTGGCAAAGCACCCCTGGGATCAATCCCTTGCAACAACAAAAGGAAACAGTTTGTATTTTTATGTTTTGGGACACAGATGAACCAACCAGGTATTCCCAAATTAGTTGGTATGATCCTTAAAATGAGGGTATCTTGGCACGTTGGTGTGGCTACTTGCCTAGTCTTCCTGGCCATCCTCGTTCTAGGCTGCCAACCTGATGGGTTCGTCCCCAGGCCTGTGCCAGCCTGCAGAGGGTCAGCTGTGGTGTCCACCAGAACCCCGCTCTGGCTTCAGTCCACACTGTGCCTGACAGGGAACCCCGTGTCTCCACCCACCTCCTTCCCTACAGAAGCTGGTTGGCTGGCAGGATCCGTCCTGCAGGGTCAGCCCCTCCCTCCGCAGGGTGAAGCTGCCTGTCTTCCTCTCAAAAAGGTCAGGCCACCTGAGAAGGGTCCTTTACTGCGCCGTCTCTGGTCTCACTCTCCGCTCTCAGGATGGGAGAAAGGGGAGGAGCCGAGGTCCTCCTTTTGCCTCCGTATTCTGTTCCCAGCAAACGGGAGAATGTGAATTACTTCACAGTACAAGTGAAGGAATCCAGAAAGGTTTAAAAAGGGGGCAGGGTGCTCAGCTGTGGTCTCCATATGGGGCAGGTTTTAGGTTGTCTCCATATAACCCCTGGACACTTAAGACCCTCAGACCAAATCCAGTCCGCAGCCTGTATTTACATGGCCTGGAAGCTAATAATGGTTTTTATATTTGTAAGAGTTTGAAAAACACCAAAAGATGAAAATATTTCATGACATGAAATTCACATTTCGATGTCCATGGTTTTCTGCTGGGACACAGCCACACCCAGGACGTACTTACCGTCTGTGGATGCTTGTGCGCCACCGCGGCAGCACTGAATTACTTCAGCAAGACCTGATATGAAGCAACTTGCTGATAGTTCAGCAAAACCACGACTGAAAAAATCTACTAACAGCTCCTTTACAGGCCAAGTGTGTCAGCCCTTAATGGATGCTGAGGCGACCCAGCCACACACACCTTGAGAAAGCCTTCCTCGTACAGCCAGAGCTGTGGACGTGATGGGATAGTAACTTTGTGGTGGGGTCGAGTTATGGGGGCGTCCCCAGGGGGCTGAAGATAATGCAGCCATGGCAAAACTCTGAGGGCCACTTCTAGGACCTGAGCGGTGCCCTGTCGATGGCTAGGAAGACGCTGGGTGCGGTGGTGCACACCGGCCGTCCCAGCAGCTCAGAAGGCTCGGGTAGGGGACCATGAGTCAAGGCCAGCATCAGCAACTTGGCAAGACCCTGACTCACACTCGGAAGGCGGGAGGGGAGGGTGTAGGGAGAGAAGCAGGGTTCTCCCTCGCACACCGTGAGCAGCACATTCCATCAACAGCCAGAGCCTTGGAAGAGAGAGGGCCTCAGGAGAGTGTGGCCTTGCCAGTGCCTGGTTCCAGCCTGGGGAGACCCTGAGCAGAGCCCGCAGCCTGACGCCCCTGACCCAGGACCTCAGGAGATGGAACTGTGGCTGAGGGGATCAGTGGGCACAGCAGCAGAAGGTGAACACAGCATGCTGGCAAACACCGGCCACCTCTCCCGACCTGTCACTGTCCTTGGATGAGGGAAGTGAGAAGCAGCAGCAGCAGGGTCACGACGCAGTATACCCGGCTCCCTGAAGCCAGAGGTTGCAGAGGCGGACGTTCCTCGCTTCCTCGCCCCCGACGTGCTGGTGGGGGTAGTTGGCTCTTTCTTTTGAAGAATGAGCTGGGTAGGAAGCGGGGAGGAACTGCTGCCCTGCGCCCTCCGCTCCTCCCTGCGTGTCCCAGCCAGGAAGCGGGCCTCGGAGGGACATGTGGGAGCTGCACACCCTCTTGTCCCCTGCCACCGTGTCACCATGCCAGGATGCCAACACGAGCGTTTAGGGGACAGCTCTCCTGCCTGCGCTTCGCCAGCCCCCCCACCCTGGCTACCCTGACGGACGCCCACAGCCACTGTGTGTCCTCCGCCCGTCCCCTCTTCATTTTGAAGTTGTGCACACGGAATCACAAAGCCTATGAGCTTCTGAGACTGTCCACGCAGCACAGCGCCTTGGACCTGCCAAGGGTGGCCGTACCCCTCACAACTCATCTGACAATTAATTCCAGAGGCGGTGAGGCCTGCGGCTCCCCTGGTGCCGGGTTCAGGCCTCTGTGCAGAGGCTCAAGGGGCAGTGGTCCTTCCCTCCTTGGTGCTCTCTGCTCTTCTGCACCCCGTCTGGGATGGTGCAGCCTCTGGCCAGGTGCCAGCACCATACTCCTGGACTTCCAGGCTGGCTCCAGGACCCTGAGCTAAAGCTTTCACTGTGGGTCGGTGCCCTGCTGCAGGGTTGGGCACACACACACCATGACAGTCCTTGGAGCTGCCCATGGACCCTGCCGTGGCAGAACCAGACCTGGTCATGAAATGCAATGGCAAAAACATTATGGGAAGAGTCCAGTGCCCGGGGGACTGCCCTCTCAGCCTTTCCCGGGAAGCCTCCTTAACCGAGGCCCACCTTCGGGATGGTCGGTGACTGCCCTAGGAGTCTGACTCCTCCCTCCTGAGATGGAACAGACCCGTTTCTGCTCGTCTGTTCTGTGAGCAGCTCTATGTTAGAGACCCTGCACGGGCCCTCAGCCCCTAGATAAGAAATTTTTTTAAAAAAGAGGAAAAATCTGCAATGATAGGGTGGGTCTAAGATGACATCAAATGACCTATAAATGTCGTGAGAAGCTGTGGATCCGGCTCAGAGTTTGGAGTTTCTGTTTTCCTCTGGGCCCGCAGGCGCAAAGTCCTCCTCCTCTCCAGGGCTGCTTCCCGAACAGTCTGCTTCCTGCAACACCCGGGTTCTTGCCCTCACCCCACCACTAGGTGTGACACACCGCAGGGCACTTGGGTCACGTCCAGGTCCTGGCTCTTGTGAACAGAGCTGCTGTGGAGAGTCACGTGGGTTTTGTGTGGACATGGGTTTTGTTTCTCCGGGCAAACACCCAGAAGTACACTGGCTGTGTTGTGTGGCAGGTGTGTTTCACACACAGTAACTTTTTAAAACCCTTGAATTAGTGGTCAGCGTTTGACAATGAGGTGTCATGTTGTAGCATCTTCCCAGGAGGAAGATGGCCAGCAAACTGCTAAGTCTATAATACACAAATATACAAATAATATACAAATAACTGCAGAATAAGGTACATCGTGTCTGCCTGTAAGTCCTCTGTTTGGTTAGGCAGGTTCAGATCCTCCCAGCTGAGACCAGGCTCCCCCAGCTACCCCAGGCCAAGCTCATTTTGGCCCCAGGACCTTTGCACTGGCTTCCACTTTGCATTTTCCCTCCAGGTATCACATTGCTGGTCCCTTGCTTGCATGCTGCTCTGTGCTAAGTGGCCATCCGCTACCCCAGGGAGGCCTCCCCTGAACATCCTCTCTCACATCAGCCTGCTTTACTTTATTCCCTCATAGCATCTGTCACTCTGTGACTTCATTAGCCACTTCTATTTGGGTTTGCTGGTTTGTCTTCTGGCACTAGGGATGGAAGCAGGGCCTCTGGCAAGCTAGGCAAGCGCTGTACCCTGGAGCTACACTCCGAGCCTGTTGTCCTCCTTCTTGTTTGTCCCTTTCCCCACAGGCAGGGACTGTGATGTGATTTATAAAAAGAAAAGGGTCTTTGTCTTTGCAGCCTCCAAAGTGACAGGGGAGGCTCCTGGATGCCTCAGGGGGGCTGCGGAACACTCTGAGAGGCCTGGGGCTCAGTCCTACCCTCGACCTCCAGGAGGGCAGAGGCATGAGGGTGGGCGGTCCTCAGTGGCCAGCGATGGCCACGGTCACGCATGCTCACTCTCAACCCCAAAGGTGCTGATGCTGTGCTGTCCTGGGCCTGCTCAGTTCTACACTCCCCTCCCAGCCGCCTCCTGGTTGGTTGAGTGCCTGAGGTCATGTCACCCATCACCTTGACGCCAGGAGTCATAGATTTAGAGAAAGGCCACGCCAGCTTCCCTCGCTCCTGTGCTGTCCCCTTGTCCTCTGCACCCCTTCCCGGCCAGCGCCTGTGGGTGACCGGCCTCTGCTTCCTCTCCCTGGATCCCTTTCCACGACCTGGCGTTTTCGCCCCCTCCTCCGGGAAGGGTGGCACTCCGTGGACACTCCCGGTTCCCTGACCCTGGGACTCCGGAAGCCACTTCGCGCCGGCTCCCAGGGCGGGGCCTTCCCCACTCGCCGCTGGCCCGCGCTGCACCCTGCGCTCTCACGTGGACACAGGTGGCCTCCCGCAGCCTGCCGGGGCAGCAGTGGCGGTGACCTCGTGCGTGCGTCTTGCTGTGGCTGAAGGGGCGTCTGCAGGGCCGCCCCAGAAGTGGGGTCCCGGTGCACGCCCGTGTCCCTTCGGAAGGCGCGTCCGCTCGCGTCCCGCCCGGGGCGCCGCCCCGCAGCTGGACCCTCCACCGCGGGGCGGCGGTCGCGCAGCTCGCAGCTCCCGGAGGCCACCGGGCGGCAGACCAGGCCGGCCACGGTTCGCTCCGGCCCTGCGGCCTGCACGCCGAGGGCGGCGAGGGCGGGCGAGCCGAGCTGGCCCGTGAACCAGGCGCTCCTCAGAGCGTCTGCCCGACGCCTTTGCTAGTTCTGGGCACCGGTGAGGACGGGAGGGAGCGGGAGCTGGGCACAGCTCAGAGGAGGGGCGCGGCGGCCTGGCAGGTGACAGGCCCTTCCTAGCCCAGTGCCCCATGCGGGAAAGAGGGCAGAGGGGGAGAGGGAGGGAGAGGGAGGGGAGGGGAGGGGAGGGAGGGAGATGCCATATAAGAATGGGTAAGTCAAACACGGACCCATACAGTGGAGAAAGGTAATAGGGAGCGGGTGTGTGGGTGTGTGGTGGGTGTGGCACTTCCTGTGTGTGGGGTGAGCATTGCGGGGTGTGTGTGTGGCTTGCCATGCTTGGTTTACAATCAGTGTGACCAGGGAGGGGCTGACCGGGAGTAGCCAGGAGGCCACCAGGCCAGCCTTCTGCAGAAGAGCTTGGAGCAGGAGGACAGGAAGTGCAAAGGCCCTGAGGCAAGAACAGCCCAGCAGAGGAAGAGTTGGGTGTAAATGGCCAAGGCCACTCCCACGCCTGCAGTCCACCCTTCCACCTGGTACCTGACCCCCATCTTGAGACCTGATCTCTCTGTTCCAGGGGCTCTCACTGGTGGGGGTGTAGGCGGTTGGGATTAGCCAACAGTTCTGAAATGGACCACAACGTCCACAGGCATTGTCCATGGGAAAGGAGGCACCATGCAGGGAGCCAGAGCGGCCTCCACCTTGCCATCCCTGACGTACCTCACTGCACATGTTAGGACCGGACAGTATGTGAGAACCAAGTGGAGTCCGCAGTGGGTGGGCTGGGCAGCAGCGTCCCTGCTGGTCCTCCACAAACCCCCCGTGCCGGCGCCACGACTTACAGGACCCCTTGAGCCGGGAGTGAGCAAAGCCTGCGACGCTGGCCTTGTCTCCCGCGGGGGTTGCGATTCCCTTTTCCTTCACAGACGCTCCTTCCCCAGGCGAGCAGCAGTGGTGGAAGCTGAGAGCCCAACCCCATTCGAGGGCAAGCCGACTCTTCCACTTTGAAAACCTGGCAAAGGAGATCAGATGAAGACGGCCAGTGGCCGGAGGGCGCGGGACCTTGACCCTGCGGAGGTTTCATTCTCTAGATTGTCACAGGACCCGGTGGAACTCGGGGACTTGCCCAGGGGACGTGACATGAGAAGCGGAGGAGCTGGAAAGGGAGGCTATCGGGAGTCCGCTGCAGCTGCAGGTGCTGGGCCGAACTCCGGCCGCTTCCCCGCAGCGGCCCCACCCCTTCCTTGAGCCCCTTCCTCTGCACGACACCCGGACCCTCTGCTCACCCTCTGGGGGCTGAGGTCTCGGTCCAAGCTCACACCCAGCACTCCCAGGACACAGCCCGGCCTTCCATGGCAACAGGGACTCAGCTTGGACACCTTGCAGGTTGAGGCCAGCAGGGAAAGACTCCCAGAGTCGCTGAGCTGAGCAGGTCGCGAGGCTGCTCAGGGTCTCCCCCGTGTGCAGGCACACTTCCGTGGCTTCGGGGCCTTGCTTGGACCAGTGCAGTCCGCAGCCAAAGCACTCACTTCATATTCCAGGAGCCCCTCTACCATGGCACAGTGGTTAATTTGAATTGTCAACTTGGTTGTATTGAGAGATGCCAATGATTAAGAGGCTCTGGGTGTGTCAGTGAGGGCGTGTCCAGGAATGATTGGCATTTGGAACAGCCAACTGAAGTGGAGCCCCTCCCTAAGCATGGGCGGCACCGCCCAATAGGAAGGAGTAAAAGCTGGAAGAACAAGGAAGCAGATGCAGAGCAAGCTGGCTCTTTTTGGACGGGTTCTTGATCGCTTCTTTGATCATCTGAGGATATTGGACTCTCGCTTCTTCACTCTTCTAAAGTGGACTCTGCCAGTGATTCTCCAGGTAGTTTCCAGAAGCCTTGGTCTTGGACTAGGGTGGCACTGTTGATCCCTCTTGTTCTGGGGCTTCCGCCTCTTGGACTGCACAGCTGCTGGGTCCTCCAGCTCTCCAGCTGCAGATGGTCATTGTGGACTATCCAGCTTCTGGTCGTATAAGCCTATCTAATAAAACCCCTTTTTATAATCATACTTCCTGTGGATTCTGTTCCTCTAGAGAACCCTGACCAATACACATGGATTCATCTATTCTTCATTCTGTTGTTTCTCCCTTTGTTGTTCGAGAAATTCTTAAAGCCAGGCACAGTGACACTTGCCAGTAGTCCCAGTTACTCAGGATACTGAGGCAGAAGTTCAAGGCCAATCTTGGTAGCGTAGTCAGACTCCATCTCAAACAGAACTATTGAGTGGGCCTCCCTGTGTGAGCCCAGCAGTGAGTGCTGAGGACACCAGGGTGGCAGGAGCAGCATGGACCCTGGGCCCCCCGGGACCCCTGTGCCTTGAGGAGGGCTCCCTGGAGCAGGGAGGCAGGGGTTGAGCCCTACACCCTGGGGTGGGAACTTAAAACGGTGCCGCCATTCTGGAAGAGGGTGCAGAGGGTCCTCAAATAGTTAAAAACAGAATTGTCACTTGATCCAGCAATCCCGCTTCTGGGAGTACATCCAAAAACTGGCAGCAGCATGGTCCCAAAGAGCGATTTGCACTCCCTGCAGATGGAGCACCACAGCCAAGAGGTAGAAGGAGCCAGATGCCCATCAGGGCTACGTGAGCAAGGAGCTCGTGGCACAGGCTCAGTGGGGTCTTATTCAGCCTTAAGAAGGAGGAAATCCTGTTCCATGCTGCCACATGGCCAGACCCTGGGGACACTGTGCTCAGTGAGGAGGCCAGTCACCCAGGGACAGACGCTGCACGACTGGCTGAGGAGGATCAGAGGCAGGGTGCCATGGAGCCCCCTGGAGGCTGGGCTGGGAAGGGGCAGCCGTGCACCAGGGGCCAGTTGAGCCTGGTAGATGGGCAATGATGGACGTCTGCTGGGCTACCCAACTGTGTGGCTGAAAATGGCGGAGACGTTAAGTTTGATTTTTTTTTTTTTTTTTTTTTTTTTTTTACCGTGCGTTTCGAAAAATCAAATAGGCTTCTTGTGCCCACTGAACTCATACCTAGTGGGCTTGGGCTTGGGAGGCCAGGCAGGACAGGGCGGCCCTGGAGTTCCACGCCCAGCACCACAAAAAAAAGAGAAAGGAGAAGAGACAAGAGAAAAGAAGGGTGTGCGACCCAGGAGAGGCCAGGGACACCACGCGGCGGGGAGGTCAGGAAGGCTGGTCCAGCTCAGCCCTGGCAGGATGGGCTCAGGAATGCCACCACCTCACGGAGAACTCTGGGAAATCCCGCTTCCTGGAAGATAAGGCCACAAATCAATAAGCAATCAGTGAGTCAGGACTCAGACTGTCCAAGACATGCCTGGGACCCTCCCGCTGGGCCGCTCCACAGACAAGAGGTAGAAGGAGGTAGAAGGTGGGGCATGTCCTGCCAGCCCCACCCTGTGCGAGACACCTCCCTGCACCCAGCCCAGGCCCGAGCTCCGTGACCCCCACCCTGACTCCACATTCCAGAGACCTGAGCCTGTACGGTGCCTCCACTCCACTCCTTGCAGCTGAGTCCCACACACAGCGATGGCTCAGCCGCCCATCTCTTGGTGGGCTTTCGGTGAAAGAAAGGCCACCATTAAGTACTTGTACAATTATTTACCTAATATTTTCCTTATATCAACTTATCAATGAAAAAAAGCAGGTAAATTTGCTTTAAAAGACAATTTGATGTCACTATTATATTTAGAAAATCAGATTCAATGTTAAAAATAAATCTGTGGCCACTAAACTTTTTTGAAGTTTGTGTCTCACTTGTGCATTAAAAGTAGGGAGTTAGAAGAATGTGTGGGAGGAGGGAGGGAGGCAGGAGGTCACAGCAACCTCAGCAGGGACGACCGGGCCACGGCCCAGGGGTAGGTAACTCAGGCATCCTCAGGTCTTCTTTGGGATGTCGCCTCTGCCGACACCCATCAGCTCCTGACATGCTCCCAAGTTTGTACCAGGTCCCCTCTGCACCAACCAGGACTGTGGGCAGCAAGTTTCAGAAATTTAACACAAATTGACATCACATAAGGAGAAACTGGTGGTAGCGTGTCTCCGCGACTGGTGAATTCAGGGGGTAAACCCCAGGTCGCCTCTGTCTCTGCCCGACCATCCCTCATGAGCCAGCGGTGTCCTGTGTGGCCACAGGTTAACCCACGAACCTCGCCTCTGGCACCACTTGGGCTGGAAGCATGGACAAGGGCGTTGCTTCAATAACTATTTCTTTTGAGGTGACTTTTCTGGATAGGTTTTCTCTCTCTTTTAAAACCAACTTGAGTGATTTCAAATTTTCACCCAGATTTTCAAATGTGTGTGAAATACCCTGTGCTCGTTGTGGCCTTGTTTGTCACGGCAAAAGATCCGAGCAACCTGCCTGTCCCTCAGCTGGGAGGCTAGGTAAGTGGTGAACCAGGGAGCTGCAGCACAGAATTCGCTGGAACTGCTTTAAAAAAACGAGGGAGGAGAAAAAGAAGAGGAAAGAAAAAGAACGAAGAGTTCTTTGCATTTTAATAGGGGCTGCACTCAAAAGTATGGGATTAATTGAAGGAGCCAAGTGTGGGTTAGTGTCTACACTTGTGTATGCGAAAGACAGCGGCTGGGGGTGTAGTTCAGGGCTGCAGGAGAAAACAGATACCAGGTGTTCCTCTAGATCCACCTGCATGTGACGTCATGGGAAACTGAGAACAGTGGCTGACTTTGGGGCCGGAGCTTGGGGACGGAGTGTGAGGCAGGCTTGATTTTGAAGCACAAGTTGTGCTACCTCTTGCATTCTGAAGTTACATGTCCATCTGCAGGTTTCTGTCTTGAAAATATGTACATAGAGTCACAAACAGATAAGTAAACCCACCAGGCTTCCCTTCCTGCGGGTGTTAGTTCTGAGGAAGGCACCGCCAGAGGGTCCCTGTCTGAACCCGGGTGTGCTCACCTCAGCTAAGGTGGCCACAGTGTCGCCTAGGGGTAAGGTCTCACTGGACCGCCACTGTGTGCCCTCCTTCATGGACCAGCCGCCACGTGACTGTACAGTCATTCAAGACTCCAAGTGAAAAACAGGACAAAAGCCCAGTGGCCTTGCCCTGGCGACTCACTGCCCAACTCCTGCCCAGGGACTTGGACGAGCCAGGCTTCGCTCTCTCTGCCCCCATGCTGGGGCCCAGGCTGCTGGGGTCCCGCTAGGGAAGCTTCGCCTCGTTGGCAAATGTGCCAGAGAGAAGCAGCTTGCAGAGGGGGCCACCAGCACCGCCACTCTCCTGAGGGTGCCTGTGCCTCCCCATCGAGCCCTCCCGGGACAGCAGCAGAGGTGACCGCCCCTGAGGGTAGAGGCCATCTCCCTGAGTTTGCTCTTCGCTACCCCCCCCCCATGGGTTTGACAGAGGTGGACTCAGTACTATTTGGCTAAACAAGTGGATAGAGTTCTCACCACGTGCCCTGCGGTGGCGACCCGGCCAGCCGCAGTCCCAGTGCCCTCGTGTCTGGTCACTTGAGCCTCCTGGACGTCTCTGGAGATGAACTTTCTTTTCTTTCCGACTTTTGTTATTGTTGCTTTTCTTTTTTTATTAGTGTCTTATGTGTGATACTGAGGTTCATTCTGACGTCGTTACACAGGCGTGGAATATGACTTGTGGCATTTCAGTCCCCAGAGCTTCCCGGTCCTGCCCCCAGTCCCTTCCCCTACTCCACCGGTCTTGGTCCTGTTGTTCATGAGTTTGTGCTTTATGGATGCTCGTGAAGGTGGATTCCAGTGGTGTGTTCACATGCACACGTAGAACAGTCTGCTGAATTTCATGCCGTGGCTCCTCCCGCTTGCTGTCCCCCCCAGTCCCTCTCCTCTGCCTCTCTGTTCTCCTGGCTTTCACAGGACACCCCCTGATTCCCCTTGCTCTGCGGGATTGCAGGTGCCACTGCGCCTGCTCCTCCAGTGTTTTCCAACTCATCTCTACCACCTCACTGGTCCCACCCAACAATGAAGCCGCTGAATAAGATCCTTGACTCAGGTTTAATTTGCTTGTGTGCAAGTCATGTTTTCAACTCTTAAAAAATCATCGTACTTTGGAGATGAGAGTTCGTTGGCTGCTCTTAGCACTGAGTGATGCTCAGGACATTAGCAGGAGGGTGGGAAGGTGACCTAGAAGATGGGCAAGTTCCCCAAGCTGCCCCCTGGCCTCAGACCCCCTACCTGAGAGACCCACTCATTCCAAAATTTCCTGCTGACCCGTGAGCCCGGCGCGGGGGCACCAGGAATTCAGATTGTCCAGTCCTGCGAGTTGTCCTCTTGGAGACCTTCAGACAAGCAGGAGGCAGACGCTGGCTGTAAACACAAGCACGTGGCCCCTGTCAGGGCAGCACAGGGCTGTGAAGAGAAACCCAGAAGGAGGCCTTGAGCTCGCGCTCAGGGAGACCACATGAGAACCCTGGGAACAGACCCTCCAGAGGGGAGGCCGCCACTGCAGGAAGAACTCCTCAGCCTCCATCAGCTGGGTCCCCGTCCGAGTCCCCCCATCGAAGGGAAGCTCCGTGAGAGCCAAGCCCACCACCACTGGGTCTCCAGTGCCAAGTTCAGCCAGCTCCAGGATCAGAGTAAGATGCTTAATAATTGAAGTTGTCATAATTTTCCTAAATAACAAGTTGGCCACGTGACCCCTGAACAGGAGTCCATCTAAATTTTCCGCTGATTCCCGGGAACTGTCCGCACCTCTGGGGTGCCACGCGGTGTTCTGACTCCTGTACCCACTGTGCATTCAAATCAGGCCTTGCACATCTACCTGCCCAAACGCAAAACTTTCAAAATCCTTTCTTTCATCTTTTCTGACACACGCAGGACTCGTTCCCCTGTGCCACCCACTGCCACACACCACCAGTCGTACTCGCTCACTGGACCTTAGCGCCAGGGGCTGGCCTGACCCGTCCCACCCGCCCCCACTAGCTGGCCTTGGGGACCATGGATGTGCTCTTGGCGTCCGTGAGATCAACTCTGCTGGACTCTGTGCCTGGAAGAGTTCATGTGGCATGGGACTTCCTGAACCTGGATTTTCACTTAACACAACGACCTCCAGTTCTATCCATGTTGTCGTGGATGACTGGTTTCATCCTCTGTGTCCTAACACATTAAAGCTGAGATATGAGCTTGTGTAAACAGAACTTACTAAACTGGCTCTTATCTTCTACTAGTTCCCCACGTATTTTCAGGTCACTTTCCAATGATTTATCATCCCTTGACGCCCAGCCCTATTTCCTTTGTTAAAACAGTATACAAGCCCCAAGTCCAGCCACTTAAGTGAATGTCACTTCTTTTGTTTGAACTCCTGTGCATGCAAGTATTGATTTAAAATGTCATGACTTCTCACCTGTTTATCCATCTTTCATGAGTTTAATTCGCAGACCCCATCTACAGAACATAAGAAGTTACAGAGAAGTTTCTCCCCCAGCATTTTCAATGTTCTAATCTTGGTGCCTTCTGCTGTTTTCCTTGCAGTTTGGATGACAGAGCTGAGTCAGTCGTGTGCTGGTGCCTCTCTTCTCCCCAGTGCTGTGTTTCTGTGAACACACATGGTCCCTTGCTGATCTCCGCCTCAAACGCACAACTACCATCTGCCAGTGTTTGGGTTTCTTCTGTAGTTAGCAAACACTGCTGGCACAGCCCGTCAGAGAGACTGCAAACAAAACGCAGGACGTCTTACACCAGGCTAATTTTAGACTTTCTAAGTACATTTAAGTGATGATTCATGCCTCTTAAATCCAAAGCTGTTTGATGGACCATATGCTTCTGGGAACGTGAGAGACCTTGGCCAGCAGGCTGGAAGAGAGCAAGAGAGGAAGAAAAAACATTTCTAGTTACAGAGCATCGCCCGCCTCCTCAGCTGCGTGCGGCTCCCTGAGGACAGGCCTGTGCTGCTGGAAGAAGCTGCACAAAGTCTGCCTTTTGTTTGTTTGTTTGTTTGTTTTTTGTTTTGGGGTTCTTTTTTGTTTCTTTGTTTTTTGTTTTGGTGAAAGTTTGCCCTCTTTTTCTCACTACAAAGCAATGCCATCAAAACCACAAGTAATTACAACAAAAAAGACAGGTCAGGCTCATCCAAATCAAAAGTTTTTGTGCTTCAAAGGAAACTGAAAGGAAGTGAAAAGAATTAACGAAAATGGAAGAACATATTTGCAAATCCTGTGTCTGACAAGGGCTGTCGCAGTCTGGCAGGGCTGTGTCACTGAACACCACAGACCCAGGGGTGGGCAACAGGCATTAGCTTCTCAGGGCTCTGGAAGCTGGAGGTCCCAGCTCAGCGTGCTGGTGGGGGCGCGGGTGAGGGCTCCCTTCCTGCCTGCAGAGGCCACCTTCCTGCTGTGTGCTCACACGGCCTGCGGGGAGGAAGAGGGACGGGAGACATCTTCTGTTTCCTCTTCTAATCAGGGCACTGACCCATCGTGAGGGCCCCAGCCTCATGACCCCTCCTAAATCTAATCCCCTCCCGAAAGCCCAACTCCAAACACCATCACGGGGAGGGACGGGGCTTCAACATGAATTTCAAAGGGGACACAAGTCCATAGCAAGGATTCTAGCATGGAGAATAGAGGAAGAGCTCATCACAATGACAACCAAATGACTCAATTAAAATGGGCAAAGACCTGGATTGGACATTTCTTTAAAGATGATACACAAATGGCCAATAAGCACACGTTCAACCTCACTAGCCTGCAGGGAGCTGCAAATCAAATCCACAATGATACGCCCCGTTACACTCACTAGGATCAGGAAGAGGAATAAGAGTGTCTTGAAGGATGTAGGAAACCTGGGTCCCTCAAATTCGTGGAAAGGTACAGTGATCTGAAAACAGTCCGGCATTCCTCAGAAGGCTGACAGCCCTTGCATTTGTGCTACTTTGAGTTTCTGTTTGCAAAAGAGGAAGCTGCCCATATTCTCTTATATTTTATTTTAATCATTAATTGAAAATACTTGATCTTGCACAAGGCCCTGGGTTTGATCCCCAGTACCAAAAAAAAAAAAAAAAAAAAAAAAAAAAAATCTAAGATACTTGACCTTAGCAATTCCATTTCTTGATTTCTTTACTAGCGCAATCCAATGCAATCATTGCAGCAGTTTTCACACCACGAGGAGCAATAGCAAAGCTTATAGTTGGGGTGGAGCTAATAGACAACAGCAAATCAATTACAGAATTCTAGAACATTTTTAGAAAGATCGAGGTGGATCTATCTGTACCATTGAGAAATAACAAGATGTGGTATGAATGAGACAGGAGGATCTTAAGTTTCAGGCCATCCAGCACAACTTAGCAAAATCCTGTCTCAAAAAAAAAAAAAAAACAAGGGCTAGAGATATGGGCTATGGCTCAGTGGTCAAGCTCCCAGGGTTCAATCCCCAGCCCCCCACCCAAAGGTTAAAATTATGACTCAGGCAAATGTAAAATGACCATTTGTCAAAGATCTTAATTAACACACTAGTTAGTGAAGAAACTAGTAAGATCTTAAAACCAGTCCTATAAGATGTGGATACTTCTGTGGTAAAAGGTTCAGCTAAGATGACAGGGGGTAACATCTGAGACCAAGCTCTAAAGTGCAATATGGCTGTGTCCTTGCTCTCTTGGAGAGCTCAGCCTGGAGGGCACTACTGTCCAGACCTGAGGACCTCCATGCAGCCCTTTGGAGACGTTCACCAGGGGAGGAGCTGAGGCCTCCTGCCCACAGCCAACTCTGATTTGCCACCCTTACCACTGAGCATGTTGCCAAAAGCTTGGTCCTCTCCCAGTGCCAAATGGGGAGAGGACCTTGTTATTGTCCCAATAACAAGGACACGGTTTTGAGAAAAAGGAAAAAGAAGGTTTATTGCTTTACCAGCAAAGTAGAAACACAGGGGACTCCTGTCCCAGAGACTGTGATTCCACCCATCTGCAGGAACAGGGGACTTTTAAAGAGGTGACTCTAAGGCTCCATGCCACGTGCTCTCTGTCGGAGTTGTGATTCGCTGGTTAATTTGGGAGATGGTCATTTCTGAGATCTTCTGGTGCCATCCTCAAAGTCTGGATGACTTCGCTCCCAGGGTGGGTGTGTGTTCAGGAACAGATGACTCTCCTAGGATGGGGAAGAAAGGTGACCCTGTTTCCTCTGAGATTAGGGAGGCGGAGAGATCAGGGAGGAGCAGGGAGAGAGGAAGAAGAAGAAACAGGTCCATTTAAAAAATAAGTTGCAGTGGCCAAGCAGCAAGGGGTGCATTCAAAGCATAAAGTGGACCCTTAACAAGCACATCCCCAGCCCTTCTTATGTTGCATTTTGAGACAGGGTCTCACTAGGTCGTTTAAAGCCTTGCACTTGCCATCCTCCTGCCTCAGACTCCCAAGTCACTGGCATTACAGGCATGTGCCACTGCGCCCAGTATTACCGTTGTTCTTGACCTCATTTTCATGTGGACTATAAAAGAAGCCAAATATGTAGAAATGGAAGAATGTCGGTTACCAGGGGGAGGGCAGAAGTAGGTCAAAGGGCACAAGCTTCAGTGATGCAGGATTAATGAGTTCAGAGGTCCAAGGCCCATGGGGACTCTCGTTAGTAATATTGCATGGCACACGAAATGTGCTGAGAGAGTAGCACATTTTAGGGGCTCTCACCACATGCAGAGGGAGGAAGTATGGGAGGAGATGGAGATGCTGTTTGCTGCTCTGAAGTCATCATTTCACTACGTATAGGTAAACAAACAGATGATGTCATTGTTGATTTTCTTATTTGCATACTTCCTGGGGCTGGGGATATAGCTCAGTTGGTAGAGTGCTTGCCTCACAGGCAAGAGGCCCTGGGTTCAATCCCCAGCACCAGGAAAAAAAAAAATTCTCTGCATACTTCCTGTCTTGCCCCAGATTTTCTGTTGAGAATCAGTGCACTTTTCTAATAAGGAAAAGCAAATCTATACACATAAGAAATCCTCCTTGTTGGCCTGAAGAATGAGCTCAGGCCACCAGGTCATTCTCTTCTGCCATGTTGTGACGCAGCGTGAAGGCCACAGTATATACTAGTGCCAAGTTCCTGCCCTTCGTGGCCCCCAGAACTGGGAGCCAAACAACCTGGTTTTGCAAATTGAAAAAGAAGAAGAAATCCTGACGGTGTTTACCCTCAAGCAGCATGACTTACAGCAGGCCCAGAGCAGTAAAGTGCCGTGGGGAGGTCGCTCTCCGCAGGCAGGAACGTCTTGGAGGTGTGCAGGGTGAGACCTCCAGCCTCCAGGGAGATCCCGCCTCCCCAGCCAGCCTCAGCGAGGGGTCAAAGGCTGAGTTCTCCCTTTTGTCACTCCATCCTCCCCGACCCTGCTGTCTCTGCTGCTTCCTGGTGGAGAGGCAGGGCTGCAGGTGAAGGACCCAGCAGCATTCCAGTCCGGAATCCCATCATGCACTGTGTGCCGAGGGAGAGTGGCCCGACCTTGCTGGACCCTGGGTTTCTAGATCAAACCAGCTTCGACTTTTGAGCACGTGTATTAAACACTATCAGCTGATTTTCTAGGGTTGCCACAGCAAACAACCACAAACCCAGAGGCTTAAAACAGCAGACATCCACTCCCTCCCGGCCCTGAAGTCTTCAAAACCAAGATGCTGCGAGGCGGTGCATCTCGGGAAGGTTGGGGAGGACGCCGCCTGCCTCCGCCTCGGCTTGTTTTCACTCTGTCGTCACCAGGTCAAAGGTCCCCTGACTGGCATCACTCACATCTGTGCAAATGTCACCATTTACTGGAACTGCACACCAGCCGGGGCTCACTGAGGCCCTGGGAGAGAGTCCTGGGCGGAGGAGTCGGCAGGAGACCCTGGCTTTGTCACTTCCTGCAGGGGGCATGTGGACAGGTGACCTGCCTTCTGAGGTGTTGGTGTCCTCCTCGGTGAAGTGCAGGTGCTAGTGGGGCCTGAGAGACTTCCTGCCACCTCTTACCTGCTCTTCCTGGTCTCGACACTGTCCTGGTGACACCTTGTCTGCAGTGGCCACAGGCAAGGAGGCAAGGGCCACACACTCACTGGAGTTCCAGAGGGGACATGGCCCGAGCCCAAGATTTTCAGTTCCCAGTCCTGCAAGCGTCCTTGGCCCTGGGAGGCTGGCTGGCTGGTCAAGGAGGCGTTGCGGGTTCCCCTGGGCTGCACTCACACAGAAGGAGAAGGACAAGCAGGATGGAGAGGTGACCCAGTGGTACAGCGCTTGCCCGACACACACTGGCCCCTCCGTGTGTTGGATTCCCAGAACCACCAACAAAAGCAAAAAAAAGAACTGGGGACACTCCGTTCCTTCCGGCCAGGGAGCAATAGCTCCATGATTGCAGGACCTGGTGCGAAGTGAGAACGTGGGGCCCTTGTTAAAAATTCTTGGCTTTTTACTTGTGCAGCCACGTGTGGTCATCACTAGAGGGAGTCTACATTTCTAAATTTACTTATCACCTTAAAAAGATGCCCCAGGGCTGGGGATGTGGCTCAGAGGTAGAGTGGCGTTGGGCATGGGCGAGGCCCTGGATTCGATGCCCAGCACCGAAAAGAAAGAGGCAGCTGCAACAGCACCCGACCCTGCGCTGCCAGCCCCCGCCACCACTCTGCTTCTGTCTCCGCCGGTTCTCCTCCTGTGGGTGATCCACGTACGGGGGTCACATGCCCGTCAGCCCTTCGTTCCTTCTTACGGCTGGATGGTGCTCTAGCGGGTGGACGTAGGGACGACTGGCAACCACCTCTCCTGCAGTCAGGCCTCTGGGAAATGAGGGCCCCAGGAGCCCAGGGAGAAAAGAAAGTTCTCGTACTTTCCAGGTAGGAAAAGCCCGTTGGGTGGCCAGTGCACCACGTTCCTCTGGTCGCAGCTCCCTCTGCTCTGAGACTCTGAACCGCCTTATCTGTCTCCATCTTCTGCATGGAAGGGAGCAAGAGGAGGAAGTGGGTGTGTGGGGGCGGCGGGGAGCCAGCAAAGGCCGCTGTTGGGAACCAGTGCCCACCCGACACTGGCCAGCTCACCCAGATGGGAGTCTGCAGCAGCTCGGGGTTCCCCTCTGGAGGAGGGGCTTCCCGCGGAGCTCAGGTGAGCACACTGACCATCCTGCTCTGTGTTTTTACAGTTTAAAAAAGAATCCCCCCACCCCAATATGTGGCTCTGAGCCCTTGGCCGGGGCTGGCTAGGTTCCTCTCTCCTGCAAGGGAGATTTTTACCCCCCCATCTGAAGGGGGACTTCAGCTTCCCTCCTTCATCCAACACGCATCCGTTCCCGCTGTCTCGGCTTGGCGGGCCTGCAGAGCAAGGCTCAGGCCTCTTCCCGGCCTGGACGCCAAGTCCAGGGGCCAGCAGGCCTGGCTGCTCTCTCTCGGAGGGGCCTGGGGTGCTCTGTGCCTTTCTCAGTCTGGTGTGGCAGGTGACCTTGGCCTTCCCTGGCTTCTCGATGCCCCTGCCCACCTCCACCCTGTGGTGGCACTGAGCCCTCCTCACCCACAGAACCTGCCTGCCCCGCCTGTCGTATTGGATTGCAGACCCTCCCCCATCTTAACCCACAGCTTAATCACATCTCCCACCGCCCTGTCCCCAGATCAGGTCATGACCACAGGCCCTGAGGTTCGAAATTAACTTTCTTTTCTTTTTTTCTTCCTTTTTTTTTGAGAAAACAATTTAACTCTCCAAAAAAAAAAAAAAAAAAAAAATCAATAAGAATGGTATTCAATTTATATGAGAATTTCAGGATTTGGACTTCCTCTTACTAAAGGGCATTAGAGTCTCTTATTTCAATTTTGTGTCATGTCACATAATAACATTTTATTATTCTCCTCAAAAGATTCCATGCATTTAGTATTAAAGCTGTTTCTAAGTATCTCACGGATTCCGTCTGCATTTTGAATGAAGTATTTTTTCTTCTACTTATATGTGTTTTTGGCTAGCATGTCAGAAAGCGATTTGTTTTTGTATGTTTATCTTGAGCTCAGTCACCAATCAATCCTTCCTATTAATTGTCTTTTTTTTTAAAGTATATTTGAGGGATTGAGGATGTAGCTCAGCGGCAGAGTGCTCGCCTACATGCAAGGCCCTGGGTTCAATCCCCAGCACCCCCAAAAATCTATTTTAGGTGCAGAGTCTTACAAGGAGGTCTTCACGGGAACGTGAAGCGCAAACCTGGAGCGAGGGGATAACTCTGGGAAGGGCGGCGGGACCAGGTCAGGAGGACCGCAGAGCCAGCCGCGCTCGCCGCCCAGGGAGCCGGGCCTGCAGCCCCGACGCACCTGAGAGCCGTGTTCTGGGTCTCAGCCCAGAAAGTACAAGTCCCAGGCCCAGCACCCAGGTCTTCCTGACCCCAGATCTCGGCTTCCCAGGGCTCCTTGGCGCAGGTGGCGGTAGCTCAAGCCTGAGCTTCGTCTTGGAGAAGAATTGATTCTCTTTTCATTTTTTTTTTTTTTTTTTTTTTTTTTGGTACTGGGGGTGGGAGCCAGGCTGCTCCACCACTGAGCCAGATCCCCGGACCTTTTTCTTTTTCTCTTTTGAGACAGGCCTCACTGAGTTGCCCAATCTGGCCTTGAACTTGTGACCCTCTGACCCCAGCCCCTCTCAGCATGCGCGGCTGCTCCAGGCTCTCTCGTCTGATGGTGATGAAGGAGTAGCGGAGGCTGTGCCTCCTGTGAGCTTCACTCCCTCCCCTGGCTTGTTCTGAACTGGCCAGAAACTAAGTATTTTGGTCCCGCTGCCACCTGTCTCTGTCACCACTCCTCAGCTCTGCGGATGTTGTCTGGGGCTGCTTTGGAAGCCATGTGGGCTACAAAGTCATTTGCTCTCTGGCTCTTCCTAGAAGCCTGCCACACTTGGTGAACGTCTTCCAAGTCAGCAAACACCCTGCCTCAGCCCCGTTTTTAGTGGCTGCATTTCACTTCCGAACTTCAGGTACGGAACGCTGCCCAGCTGCGGCCTCCTGGGCCTCCTGCCAGGGAGCACCCAATAAGGCCCCCTGCCGAGTGTGGTCCAGGGCAGTCCCTTCTGCTCCCTGCATCCTGGCCCCATTCACGAGAAGCTGTTTTCAGGCGTGGGCCCTAGTGCCTTGAAATCTGTCCCCTTCATTACAGCTGGTCCTACAGGGAGCAAAGAATTGCTTGCTGGCTGGCAGCCAGCTGGGCCGGGGGTCTTCTGCTGAATGGAGGGAGGATTCAGCAGAGGCTTGGGCTAGTTTTTCTAGTTCACGGTCACTTCCAGATTCTTCTGTGGGTTTATTTCTTTAGGTAAAAACCCTACCTGGGTTTCAAACGACATGGGAGGGTTGTCACTGTTTGGAAAATGTGGTCTCCTGAGCTTTTCTTCCTTTCTCTTTAATAAAAGGAATTAAAGTCTTTGCTCCCCTCAACCTTGCACTTCTGCCAAGTGTCCCTAGTGATCTTTCACCAGCTTTTCTCCTCCAGGGGACTGTTTCTTCTACCAGTAGTGGGAGTTTCAAGCCTGGTTAAAGCCTCCATTTATCACATGAGACCCTCTAAATGCAAGTGGCACCCCACCAGCTTGCAGACACTTGATGAAGCCAGAAGAGAATAAAGGGTAATCAGGATGCTCAAGTGTTCAAATTTACAGCAGCTCCTGTTTGTGTGTGTAAGACAGACAGATTGTTGGAGCCCACCAACCAGATCCACTAGGCACATACCTGTCCTTGAATAAGGAAGGCTTAATCAGCTTGTTGCAGCACACCCCCTCCCGGGGAAGCCCCCAGAGGGCCGTCCGGGAGAGTCTGACGGGAGGATGGCAAAGTCTACATTTGTGCCAGGTGATGCCAAGGAGGCCAGAAATGCAGGGACCAGTTCTCAAGTGGACACAGTCATGGAGCTAAGTGAGCCCAGCCTGCCTGTGCTTCCAGTTGCTCAGGAGGCTGAGGCAAGAGGCTCTCTGGAGGTCAGGAATCTGAGGCCAACCTGAATAACATAACCAGATTCCATCTCAAAACAAAACACAACAAGAAGAGAAGCTGCACAATTTGGCAGTTGAATATCTTAACAGCAACTAAAATAGGATTGGAATAAACTGAAGGGTTGGAATTGAATTGATAAGGGTTAACTGTCACTGGGCCTAGAAGAAAGGGGTCTTTCACCATGTTACCAGTTGTCCGCAACTCTGAGCGTTGTCTCTTGGTCCACCTGGAATGCTGCCCCGTGGTGTTACTAAGGCCCGTCCTCACCATCTCTGGCTGGGGAAGGGCTCTCTTCACGCATTTAACCCAAATAAAGCCATGGACCTCCAGCACTTGTTCTCTGGGTAGTGTGGCATTTAAAGATACATAGTCTCCAAGGGGCAATTAAAAGCAAATGAGCCTGGCCGAGGTAGATCACAAGTTCAAGGCCAGCCTGGACAACTTAGTGAGACCCTCTGCGATTTAGTGAGACTATTTCAAAATAAAAGGGGCTGGGTATGTGGCTCCGAGTGAAGCGCCCCTGGTTCAATCCCTGGTACCAACAAATAAATAAATGCAACTAGAATAGCATTTTGCCAGCCCCTGTGGAAAGGCGAATGAAGACGCGCACAGCCAGGTCAACCTCCATGCGGATGTTAAAGGTGTCCACCTCTCCCTGGTCTCACTCTGCGCTCCAGCAGCTCCAGAGCGCCCCCTCCTGTTCTTGTCTGTTGTCCCACGAAGCGAATGGTACCCCAGCCTCACATCCTCCAGACAGCCTTCTCAGGCCTCCACTGCCTCTTGAGTCAGGGAGGCCACCAGCCTTCTGTTCAGGCTGGACCCAGCATGGCAGAGGCCTGGTGACCCTGGCCTGCCCTCAGGCCTCAGGGAACATGCTGCTCCTGTCCGCTCTGCCCTCCCGGGACAGTCTAGCAGGAGACTCCTGGTCAGCAGAGCTCCCCACCCGACGCGGGCACGTGGGCTACCTGCAGAGAAACCCAGTCAAACGCACTCATCGTGCCCGCACCACGGAACGTCCCAGCGCGGCTGAGCGGACGTTTCTGCCTGGACATCAGTTGGGTAAAATCATCTAACACAAAGGTGTTTTCGTAATAAAATGTCGAATACAGTACTGAAAGTGAAAACCAGAAGGACCTCCATGCCACACCGTTGTCCAAAACCGCGGAGTGGGACCATCCTAAGTCGGGGACCATCTGTGTGTTGAGATCCAAGAGCATCCTCAGCACCAGCTCCTCAGAGAGGCGGCGGGAGTCCTCTCCTGGTCCTATGTTCGCACAGCTTCTCTTCAGAACAAGCTTTCTCAAAATCTGCACTGCCGACCAGGGGCGGGGGACAGGTGATTCTCTGCCGGTGGGTGCCGTCTTGTGCATGATCAGACATTTTGTAGGATCTCTGACCTCTACCCACCAGATGCCAGCAGCCTCCTCCTCCCCCCAGTGAAACCATCAAAAAGTGTCCCTGACATTGCTGAGGGCATCTAAGATGCGGATAACTGACCCCCACTTGAAAACCACCGCTTTAAAATGTTATATGAACTTGGAACGATGGTGCACACCTGTAATCCCGGTGACGTGGGAGGCCGAGGCAGGAGGATGGCAAGTACAAGGCCAGCCTCATGAACTTGGCAAGATCACAAGATCCTGTCTCAAAATAAAAAAATAAAAAGTGCTAGGGGTGTAGCTCAGTCGTAAAGCACCCCGGGTTCAATTCCCAGTGCCCGAATGAGAAAAATAAAAAGAAAGGTCGGTGAAGCAACAGCCATGGCTTCTGGGGAGAAAAGTCAGGAGGGGGACTCAGGAGTCGGAGGGAGACTTGTCAGCTCTTCTGGACCTTCACCTTCTGTCCACGCGCAGGGGAGAATCTGTAGAAATATACAAACGAGTGACTCGCATAGATATGACTAAACCAAGAACAGTTCCAAGTTTTCCCCAGAAGACAACTCAATAAGCATATGGAAAAAGTCCCCGACATTGCTGCACCAGCAACCAGAGACCTCAAGAGGAGCCCACAAGGATGCAGCCACGAGAGCCACCAAGTGGCAGCATTGGAGCGATCTGAGGCGGCTTCATGCTGCTTTCAGTGCCTCGTGCAAAGAATGTGAGTATGACAGAGATTGCGTATTTCTAAGACCGAACGGGGCTCACCACTTTTTGCATTTCAAACCAGAAAAAAAAAAAAAAAAATAGCCTTTCCACAGACTATTTGGACCGCCTCACAGCTGGGTGGGTTCCAAGAATAAGAGTCGCAAGAGAACAAGGCAGCCTTGCATGGCGCTTCTATGACGTAGGCCTAGAAGTCAGTGGGTTGGTCTTTTCCTTTTCTTTCTATTTGTTTGTTTGTTTGCTGCCTTGCAGTGCTGGCGATGGGACACAGAGCTCTATGAATGCTAAGGCAGGCACTCTGCCACTGAGCTTTATCCCCTTCTCAACAGCAGGCTACTTTTAATTTACTCAACTGATTGATTGATTGATTGATCGATTGATCGATGAGCCGCTCCCTGCCTCACTACAAGCCCAAAAGCAACAGAACCAACTGATTGAAAACTCTGAAGTCTTGAGTCAAGTCTTTCCAGGTCGAGGATGTAGCTCAAGTGTAGAGAGTCCTTGTCCAACAAGCGTGAGACCCTGGGTTTGATCCCCCTGCACATAAAAAAAAAAAAAAAAAAAAAATACAAAATGCAAAACAAGGAAACCAAAATAACTCTTTCAAACCTTAAGCTAATCATCTTAGATATTTTGTCACAGCAACAGAAAACTGAGTGATAATGCACTGTTGGCAAGCGTGGCCCACCTGGCCTTTGGGAATGTGACCTGATCAGAACAGTCTTTCTCCTTGGTTGGAGGCAAGAGGAGGAACTGCAAAGACTTGAAAAAACTGAAAAATGAGTGCCAGGGAAGAACTCTGGTGGGCTCAGCTTACATCACACGGAGGAGACAGGCAGCGCCATCTGCCTACCCACCTGGAGGGTTCTGGGTACGCAGATGATTCTCCCAGCACCTGCTTCCTCACCTTAAGGTGCCCATCACTTTTCTTCCCTTCAAAGTGCTAAAGCCTCTATTTTAATAAAACAACAAAAAAATCTCTTCACATGGGTCTTGCAGAATTGACTGGGTAGAGTACTGGAAGCAAATAAGGTAAAGAAGAGAATATAGGCTGATTGTTCTAGAAATTCTAAGGGTGAGGGAAGGGGGAATGGGTGGCGATCTACTTGGAATGTAGAGGATTTGTCTTGAAACTGTGTCTTTTTAGAACGCATGTTCTTTTGTTTAGGTTGTGTGCTTATTTGGCTTGGCTTGTGTCTTAGTCAGTCTTCTGTTGCTATAACACAGTGCCTGCAACTGGATCATTTATAGAGAATAAAAGCTTATTTGGCTCACGGTTCTGGATTCTGGAAAGTTCAAGAGCATGACATGGGCAGCTCCTCGGTCTCTGGTGAGGGCTTCTTGCTGCATCATCACCTGGCAGAGGACATTGCTTGGGCAGGCAGAGCAAGCTGCTGGCTCAGGTCTCTCCTCTTACCGTCACTAATGCCATTGCCAGGGCCCACCCTCATGACCTCATCTAATCCTAATTGCCTCCCAAAGGCCCCACCTGAACATACCATTGACACACAAATCTGGGAATCGAGTTTCCAACACACGAACTCTTGGGGTGACCCATTCAAACCACACCAGCTTGATTTGGGGGCTCCGATACAAAGGTGGGCAGAGAAATAACTTCCCAGCCAAACACAAACAGCACTTGTGATTTTTCCTGTGAACTCGCTACAACCCAGTGAGGTAGGTCTTTCCACTCCCACCTCACAGAGGAGGAGAGCAGCCTGGGGGGCTTACGCCACCCTCCTAGAGTCACACAGCTGGCACGTGGCAGGGCTCCCAGCCAGGCCGCCGGGCTGCAGACTCACGTGGATGCCTGCTGCCCAGCCTCCCTTTGCCCTCCAAAGGGCAGGGCGGGGTCTGCGGCTGGCTGGTTGGGCCTCTCCAGAGCCTGGGTCCACCACCTGCTGGGAGGGTGACCCTGAAGCACTGACTCGTGGTGCTCGCCGAAGGGAGTTTGCGATGGTCACTGCCGACTCAGACCCGAGTGGGCATCCTGCCAGGACTCTGCCATCCGTGCCTCTCCAAATGGTCCAGGGGAGGCTGTGATCGGTGCTGGTCTGCTGCAGAGCTTGGTCGTGGGTGGACACAGTGGACACTCCCGATCCTCCCCGAGAGGCCTTGGCCCTGAGGACTCCTCTCCCCTCTTCCCTGCTGCTCCTTCCCTCCCTCCCTTTCTTCTTTAAATGCCCAGTGACCACTAATACCTGTCCGAAGAGTAAGCAAGGCAGGCTGTGTGCTCCCAGCCAGTGGCCCTGGCAGGGCCCCTTTCTCCAGGGCCTCCTCTGGCCTCCCTCGGCTGGGCGGAGCTCCCTCCGTGGGACATCTTCTCCAGGGAGTGGGCCCGGGGCTCCCCTGGGGCAGGGGCGCATGGCTCGGCACTGGGCTGGTCTGTGGCTTCAGACTTGGAGACAAGCTGTGTCACGCCAGGCGGTCTCGCCCCCTGATTCCCTTGCCCAGGGTGCAGCAGGGCCAGCCCAGCTTGCTCCTCCCATCGTGCCCTCTGTCCCTCGTTTCTCCTTTTCCATGCAGCCTGCTCTTGCATGATCCACCAGCTCTCCACCGGCGTCCCAGGCCCCACCTTTGTGACCCTGTCGAGGACTCCAGTCTCCATTCTCCTCTCCCTCTCCTGACTCATCTGCCTCTCCCGCCCACCTTCAACTCAGCCTGCAGACCTGGTCCTGAAGCAAACCACACTCCCTGGTCTTCCTCCGCCCCTCCGTCCTCCTCCCTGGGACCCTGCTCCGTGGTGACCTGTCTGCATCTCCTCAGCCCCTACCTATCTCCAGCCCTCCACCACTGCCTCCCCCAGTCCAACCTTATCAAGGTCACCAACAGCATCTGATTGGCACAGTGCAATGGACACGATCACCTTCTGCTGGGGGTCTTCTGGGCCATCCTGGACCCTGAAGACCTGAAATTCTCTCAATTTCCATCTGGAACTTGCTGGGGGTTTCTGCCTCCTGCCTGGCCTCCTTCCCTGTCCTCCACCCTGTCTCTAGAGGCTGACTTTCCACATGGCCCCAGGGCCTCTCTGGCTACGTTCTCATGGGACAGCTTATCCACTGCCAAGGTTGCCAGCGTGGTCTCACTTCCCCATCCCCCTTTGCTGCCATGGTCAAGCCACCATTGCCTCCCACCTGCACAATCTCATTGAAATCTTTCTAGAATGATCATCGAATCAGGCCAGCCCCTCTTTAAGCCATTTCTCACGTCCTCTTGCTCTTCAGATGAAGTCTCACCTCCTCTGCTGGATTCACGCACCCCCTTGTCCCCTGGCCCTGCCCACCTCTCCCTCCTCCTGTGCTGCCCAGAGGGTCCCTTATCCCAGGTCTTTGCATCTGCAGCTCCCTTCTTGGGGGCCCTTCTGGCTCCCCAGATCTGGCTGGCTCCTCCTATCCCGTTCTTCCTTGCCTTGATGTGATTTCCTCTGGGAAGACTTACCCACCACATTCTCTCAGAACAAAATCACAGCAGATCAAAATACCGGGTCTTCCCTCCCCTCTTCCCTGAGAAGGGACAGGAAAGCCCTGTTTGCATAACAAGAACGTCCTTATTATTGGTCTTCTTTATTACTGGTCAGTAGAAATGAGGTCAAGTTATTGTGTAAACATAAAAAATTAGATGGCCCTAGGAAAACACAAGGATTTACTTGGTCTGTGACTGATAACTGATGGAGACAGATCATAAAAGCAGAGATTAATGAAATGTGTGCTTTGTTCACATAAATAGATGCTCAACTGTGTTTAATGGAAACTGGGCTTTTTGCTTCCCAGTAGGTGGTGAATTATTCTAATGACAGGCTGTAGAACTAGCTTCTGCCTTTCTCATATTAAATCAACACCATCTTCTGGAATTTTAAGCACATCCCAGGCTAATTTGTGTTATTATCCTTACGGTAGACTTGAGACACTGAAGGAGTCGGAGGGTGGCAACCCTTGACGTGATTCTGCATCACCAGTAACTGAATCCCAAGGGTCTGGCAGATGGGAGGGGCTGGGTAGATACTGACGAATGAATGGACTAACCAATAAAAGACACTTTTTTTTTCTTGGTCCTGGGGATTGAACCTAGGGGTGCTTACCACTGAGCCACATGGCCAATCCTTTTTATTTTCAGACAGGGTCTGGCTAAGTTGTTTAGGGTCTCACTAAGTTGTCCAGGTTGACCTCGAACTTGCAATCTTCCTGCCTCAGGAGGCTGAGATCATAGGCATATGCCACTGTGCCTGGTTCAGATGAAGTCAGTCTTGAAACGGATTTCCAGAACTGATGTTATTAGCCTCCAGGGACTGCTTTCCTTTCCTTCCTTCCTCCCTCCCTCCCTTCCTTCCTCCCTCCCTTCCTTCCATCTGTTTCTTCCTTCCTTCCTTCTTTCCTCTCCCCCTTCCTTCCTTCCTTCCTTCCCTCCTTCACTTCCTTCCTTCCTTCCTCCCTTTCCTCCCTCCCTCCCTCCCTCCCTCCTGCCTCAGCTTCCCAAGTGCCGGATTCCCGGCCACCACGCCCCGCTTTGTTTTGCTGAGGATGAACCCCGGTCTCCCGCAGGCTAGCACATCCTCTTCCACTGAGCTCCAGTCCCTCCCCGACCAGAGGTTAATTCATCAGCACACGAGACCATCGAGACCATCGGAACCAAGGATGGGCAGGACAAGAGGGTCCCTGGGGCTCCCAAGGCCCAACCCCTCAAGGGATCGCTGAGCCCGCTGAGCCATCGCTCGGCTCAGCCACAGGCTGCCTGCAGGGTGGAGAAGGGGTTGGAGGAAGCGGGGAGGCCCAGGTCACACCTGGTCCTGCCCCTTTTGTAGTGCAGGGAGAAGCCCTGGGAGACCTACCCGTCTGACCTGACCTGGCACCCGGCTCTTTTAAAAGCATCGTTGCAAACCTCTACAAAGCCGGATCCAGAACTGGAAAGAGAAAGGAAGGAAAGGGACAGAACCCTCACACCTGTTTGTGACACCAAGTGAAACCACCCCCCCGCCCCCGTTTTGAGGTCAATGCCTGGCAGCAACCGCCTGGGGTCGGCCTGCCACCTTGTGGTGACATCAAGGACTGCACGTTTCCCATCCTGGCTGCAGGGCTACACGAAGCCAGAAGACAGGATTTGCACCCAAGTCCACCCTCCCCCCAGAGTTAGAGCCCGAAGGCCCGAGTTCAAACTCTGGTCCCACACGACCAGCTTTCCAGTCATATGACCCAGGTTTCTGGTGTGAGTCATGGTGACAGCAGTGCTCATTTCCCAGGGAAAAGGCCCAGGAGAAAGGGGATGGAGAGGACAGAGGTCTGCAGACTCTCCTCTAGGGGATTTTCTGAGGAGGAAATAAGAACCTCTCTCTTCAATGTCACCTTAAAACAAGAAAACGACGTGCACGTGGTTCGGATGTTTAGCCCTAGCAGGGATTGGGGTGTTATTGAGGTTGACCTTATTTATTTTGGGGTTGCTGGGGAATCAAGCCCAGGGCCTCATGCCCTGGGTTCAACTCTAGGTCAGGACAGGACAGTGGAGGTGGCAGTCCCCAGGGGCACCCCAGAATGAGGATCAGGAACGGGGCCAGTGAGGCCAGAAGTCGCGGCCCCCACTGATTCCTCCTTCCTGCTGATGCAGAGGTCCCGTGAGCCGGCCTGTGCCCCGGGGCCCGTCTCAGGTGTGCAGAATCTCAGGCATTTAGGGAAGACTTGCCCAACACTCCTTCACGTACCGAAGAGGAATCTGAGCTGGAGAGGAGAGGGGCCTGGCCCCAGGTCACTGCAATTTTCAGCGGCAGCATTGCAGCTGTGAACTGTGTGTGAGGTCGCGGCCCCTCGTCCAGTTCCGATGGAGCCTCGTGTTTGGCAGCGGGTCGTGGGGCGTGTGCCTGCTCACCTGCACCCTATGCCATCTTCCCCGCAGCCTTGCGCATGGGCTGCTTCACGTCTACGGATGAGGAAACCAGCTCCGGGAGACGCTGTTTCCTGCGAGGCGAGGGAAAGGTGGGCTTGGCCCCCTCCAGACCCCAGACCCGGTGCCCACAGACGCCAAGGTGTGGGGTGCTGCAAGAGGCGTCGAGCTCTTCTGGAGGGTTAATAAAGAAAAGCGGAGGACAGGGCTTGGGCGGCGTTCAGGACTCAGATCTGCTCTGCGACTTAGAGCAAACTCATCAGCCTCACTTTTCACTGTGTTGAAAAATGAAATAAAGGCTACAAGGTGGTGGCACTCCTGCCTCAGCACCTGGCATGCTCGCCGCTCGACTGAAGACCTTGTCCCATGCGCCCCAGCAGCTGCCACCAGGCCCTGCTGGCCACCAGACGGTCAGAACACCCTGGCACTCAGCCCAGGGACCCCAGAGTCAGGAAGGATGGCCCAGACTTCTTCCTAGTACGGCCGGGCCGCAGGCCCCTGGGAAGGAGTCGGGGCATCCCTGGCTGGAAATCCCCCAGTTCCCTGGAGAGACGACGCCTGCCAATTAACTCAGAGCAACAGAAGTCCTGGCAGGGCCTGTGGCCGTGAGGCAGGCGGGCTGGGGTGGACACCACTGGGCAGGGTCAGCTGGAGCCTGAGTCCCCACAGAACAGGCCGCAGTCACATGTAGCCTTCAGCCCACTTTCCTGGAGGGTCAGTGCTGGGTCACCTGGTGTCCACTCGTAGAAATAGGTCCTTGGGGCGCCTTTAATCCTTCTCTCTGCCTCCTCAAAGGCACCTCTGGCCTAGGGACGTGGAGCGGCAGGAATCCTTTCCCAGGGAGCTCCCTGGGCTGGGAGAGGGTGCTCAACAGATGGGGAATAGGGGCGGGGGAGGGGCGGGCGTGGGTGCTTGCTTCCTGTCCGCACCGTCCTCGGGTTCTTTGAGGCCAGGGTCATCTTGTCTCCCAGTGACCCACATCCATCTTGGACTTTCTCTCAACCTCTGAGGTCCAGGTGAAGATTTTTGTAGGGCCCACACATCTGTCCTGTGATCCAGCCCCCAGCTAATTAAAATTCACCCTCACACACATTAAAATATTCTTGGCTGTAAATAAGTATATGTGAATGATCACCTAAGTTAGGCGTTCTTGTTTATGGTGCTGGGAGTGCGACCCGGGGCCTCAGGCGTGCAAGGCGAGCGCTGCTTGAGCCACATCCCCTCCCTCGGCCTCCTGAATAGCTGGGATCACGGGTGGGTGCCCCTGCAGCTGGCTCAGCTCACGGTTTCCAAATGTCATCCTTCGCTAAGAGGAACCAGGACTCCATGGACAGCCGCGTGGTCCTCACGCTGGGCAGGAAAGGGGCAAAACAAACTGAGACTTCTCATTATGCCAGGCTGTAGGGAACGCTCGAAGGCGGGTGAGAACAGGTCAAGTCGCCAAAGCCAGCGTGAGAGAACTCCCACTTCCAAATCCCGGGCAACTTGAATTTCAAAAGAAATAACGAGTGACACAGACCACAGCCGGCCGGACGAAGCAGGAGAACTGGGCGCGTACACAGGCGAGGAAGAGGAGGGCTCTTCCTTTCCTTCCAGTGCAAGGCGACATACAGAGGCTGCGGAAGCTGGTCGGCCACTCTGGGGTCACCATCAGAGTCATAATTCAGATGAGATACATCAACATCCAGGTGTGGTGGCCATTTTGGGGATGAGCTCCACGGCTCCTGTGGGGCCAGAGGACTGAGGTGAGATCCAGCTCCTCCAGAAGTTCCCAGAGACTTCTGCCTCCCGGTCCCTCCTGGCATGGTCCCCTCCCACGCAGAACATGGAATGGGGCTGCCTTGGGTAGCCAGCAGGGCATTGCAGAAATGATGGGGTTCTGGGGATCTGGCTCAGTAGTGAAATGCCTGTCCGATGTGCTCAGAACCCTGGGTTCAATCCCCAGCACTGCACACACACACACACACACACACACACACACACACACACACACACACAGAAGTGGAGTTGGACTTCTAAAGCCATGTTGTAGAGGACAGGGACACTTCCTGCTCCCTCTTGAATCATGCCCTCTGGGAGAAGCCAGCCCCAAGCTGTGGGGACACTGGTGGTCCATGGAGAGAACATGAGGCCTGCCAACAGCCAGCTTCACGTCATGACTGACCCATGTAGGGGAGCCATCTCAAAATCAGACCCCCCAGCCTGGGACAGGACTGCAGGGGACAGCGGCACCCTCCACTCCCCACCCCTAGCCAACGTGAGGACGCAGCCTCACTAGAAACCCTGAAGTGGACCGGCCAGCTAAGCAGCTCAGCCGTGCTCCCTCCAGGCTGTGAGATCTGGACTCTGCTGGAAGCGGCTGCGTTGGAGTAACAGATAACTCACGCACACAGATAAGGACGCCAGCCTGCTGGGTGCAAGTCCTGACAGAGGCTGGCTTCTCCAGCCGCCTGTCCGTCTGCCTATTTCCCCGCACGGTCCCCACTGGCCCTCTGCACCCCTGTTGGACCCACTGGGCTCAAACTCCCACACTGAACCGGCTGGTATGCAACCTTCAGTGACAGCTCCCGGGGACTCAGAGACTTCTGCCTCCCGGCTCCCTGGGCCAAAATGCTGGCACACAGAGGACACTTGGGAATTGTCAGTGGAGGGGTCACATGCCAGTGGTGACTGAGCACCAGCGCTGGTTCCGTGATGGTGCCTACGCCAGGCACCGTGCTGGGCTCTGCAGTCTTCAATTCTAGAAAAGTAGGTCTCAAAATGTGGTCCCGAGTCCGCAGCATCAATGTCATCAAATTCCTGGGCCCCACCCATGGCTGAACCAGAAACCCTGGGGTGGAACCCAGCCTGACTAACAGGGGTTCTACGGAACCGACCTTGAGAACAACGTCCTGGTCCTCGGGTTTTGGAAGACAGCCAGTTAGGGCCGATGGGTTCCTTCTCAGCAGGAAGAGGGAAGAGCCCTTTCCCAGGCTCAGACAAAATTTGGGCTCCTTCTGGGCTGGCGTTGCCCATTGTTATTCACATTTCAGCCCCACCTGGAGAGCTGGGGTGTGCTTAAGGCAAAAATCCATTTTCCCTGTTTTAAATCTTGACTTTATTTATCTGTTTCCAAAAGGAACTGTGTGTGATTTCTTTGGGAACCATTTCTTCTTTCACTGATACCATACACCAGATCTACGTAAATACTTGGGGGTTCACTCCCTCGTCTATTGAATGTCTATCTTTGATCAAGGACCGTATTATTTAGTTGTCTTCAAAAATATCTCTTCATTGTTGTTGCTTTGCGGTGCTAGGGATCCAACCCAGGGCCTCGCGCATGCCAAGCGGGCATTCTTCTTCCACCCAGCCACCTCCCCAGCTCCAGAAAATTCTTGTCTTCAGAGTAAAGCTAAGAATAAGTTGTTTTTTTTTTTTCCCAAGAGTGATAGACAACACTGAAGCGAGGCGGAGCCCCCTCCCTGACCAGTCCCAGCTGTCAGAGACAAAGGTCAGAGTTAGGGCTCATGATCAGGGACCGGGAGCCGAGTCGGGGTGCCAGCATCTCAAAGACAGCCGTGCCCAGCCTGGGGACCAGCCCTGGGAGGGTGCACACTGCCCCAAGCTTGGTGAGCCTGCCCCTGTCACAGAGTGGGGGTGGGGGGCCTCTGGCAGTTGCAGGAGCCAATGTGCACATCCACCCTGCGGCAAGGAGCCCGCCAGTTAGGGACCCATTTCTAGAAGGCAGCACGATGCCAGGCTGCGCCTGGGTCCAGGCATCCGAGGAGCCTCCAGGGCCCAGGGAGAGGAAGGTTGGCCCAGGGCTTCAGCTCTCTCAGGACTTCCCCGTCAGAGGCGCAGGACTCCTGAGGCGGGACTGCCCCCCAGGCTGGCCTCGTGGAAATGTCCTTGTCTCAAGGAAAAGGAACAAAGGAACCAAGGCTTTCCCAGGCCTGAAGCCACTCCCAGGTTCTAGGGTTAGAAATCTCCAGACGACGGATTCCCAGAGGTGGCAGGGCTGTCCGCCTTGCTCCAGGACCTGCTCTGGAGTCCCCTCTTCTGCGAGGGTTTTGGGACTTTGTTTCAAGGTCCTCAAATCTTCTCCCTGCTTCCTCACCACCCTGTGAGCTACCGTGTGGCTCCTGTCTTTCTCCACGTGCAAAATGTTTTATGTGATCCATGGAGCGAGGCAAAAGGGGAGGCAGAGGAGGGGAGGAGGGCAGCCACCTGGACGGCGGCCTTCTGCACCTTGCTGTGTGCTCCTGCCAGAGCGCTCCCTACCTACAGGACAGGTGCACCTAGACCCAGAGGCAGTGCATCCGTGGGAGTGATTTTTGCAGGACATACAACTAATTGTGTGCCCTGAGAAGCGGTGCGTTTGGCTGGGGGTATAGCTCCAATATAGTATATCCCTATACTGGGTATAGGGGTGGCGCGAGGCCTTGGGTTCGATCCCCATCTACACCCCCGCCTGTGCACACACTTAGACATGGGCCCAGGGACGTAGAGCCAGAGTGCAGCTGTACTCCGATAACTCCCTGTTCCTTCGGTTCTGAGAAAGCGTGTGGCGAGCACTTCCCAGCCCGGCATTCCTGACCTCTGCTGAGATGGGTGAGCCCTCCAGGCGCCGCTCTGCACTAGTGCACTAGCTCTCTCTGAGTCCCCTCTTACGTGTGGCCAAGATAACTCTGCCAGGCAGCTAGTGGAGTCACCCTCATGAACGGAAAGACCAAAGCTGAGAAAGACCTCAGGAATTTGGCCTGTTCCCGGGCCTGGGAGTGGTGGCGGGGTGTGCGCTGCTGGACGCAGGTCTCCTGGCTGCAGGGACTGGGGTCTCCCCGTGGGCGCTCTCTCTCTCCCTCTCTCTCTCTCTCTCTTTCACATCCCTGTGATGACATTGGGTGCAGGAAAATCCAGAATAATCTCCTATCTGCAGCTCCTCAAAGGCACCTGCAAAGTCCCCATTGTCAGGTGTGGTTAATGTAGCCACAAATTGCAGAGATCACCAGGGACGTCTTTTGGTGGCCTTTACTGTGCCTGCCATGTTTGACTTTTTCTGTTTTGCAGAATAACAACAAAAAGCATTTTTGAATGCCTTCAAAAGTAGTCCTTACTTCCACTGGCTTAATTCCACCAGGAAAACCTGTTAGTCAGGCAAAACTGGGCTTATTGAACCTCCTGCAGCAAAGGAGAGCACCTTGTCACAGGCCCCAGCTGGCGAGGTTGGGGAATGGCATCTACAGGGCTGCAGGGCCTTGGTGGAGCGGTCGCGGAGTGGGCCTCACCTGAGAAATGGGCTGGCATTGGGCTGTTTCTGAGCTGACCTCTGACCTCTGCAAGGTGGGCCCCGGGTGGGGCTTGGAAGTGAGAGCTAACACATATCCTTATCTTCCAGGTCACATATTTCTTGGAGCAAGCAGCTCAGTGACTTCTGCCTCGTCTCAGTATTGCTTAACACAGGAATTATGCGGGCTTTAGCCCTCACGGATTACAATAATGATAATAATTCCCACTTCGTGGGGCGCCTCCTACAGGCAAGGCGATGTCAATACATTTTGGCAATTACAGCGGCCCTGAAGGGCCAACATATTCCAACATATTCTCTGTACAGTAGAATTACAATTCCCACTTCGTGGGAATATATTCCAACATATTCTCTGTACAGTATAATTCCACTCTTGGATTTTGGAGTCAAAAAGTCCTGGATAAAACATTCCGGTTCCTCCACCTGTGTGCCAGGTGACCACGCAGGTGAGTTCTCTGGGTGAGGCTCCACCTCTTCATCTGTCAAGTGAGGGTGCTGCTCTTCTGGGGGAAAGTGGGCTGGCATCTGGCCAGTGCACACCGCGAACACATGAGCAGGGACTGTGCTTCCTGTCTGCCCGAGTGCACCTGGGCATGTCTGTCCTTCTGTTAGTTTCAAAAGCGTCCTCCTTAAATGATAAATGTGCACAGTTCTAACACAGTGAGGCTGCAGTTATTTTTACTCTGGGTAAGGAGGGGCAGAACAGAGATGTTAGGTGACTTGCTCAAAGCCACACTGCTAGGCAGGCAGAATTCTCCAAGTCGAAGTTGCATAGCAGAGAAAGGGGAGTTCTCACGCTGTTGGCGGGATTGAAAAGCATTACTGCCATATGTAAAGCAGTACAGAGGTTCCTGAAAAAATGAGAAACAGAACTGGCCTAGGATCCAGCAGTCCCAGCACTGGGTATATATGCAAAAGAAAGGGCTCAGTATGTGACCGTGACATTGCACCTGTACAATTTCTGCAACTCTGCTCACAACAGCCAAGGTACAGAGTCATTTAGGTGTCCCTCAGCGGAGGCATGGATAAGGAAAATGGAGCATTTGTACACAAAGAATATTATTCAACCATAAAGAAGAATGAAATCCTGTCATTTGCAAAAATGTGGATGAAACTAGTGGCACCTGCCTGTAATTCCAGCATCTTGGGAGGCTGAGGCAGGAGGATAGCAAGGTCAAGGCCAGCCTCAGCAACTGAGTGAGGCCTTAAGCAATTTAGCAAGACCCTATCTCAAAATAAAAAATAAAATGGACTGGGGATGTGGCTCAGTGGTTAAGCATCCCTGGGTTCAGTCCCTGGTACCAAAAAAAGAAAAGTGGGTGAGCCAGGAGATCAAAAGTGGACAAGCTTTTCCACTACTGTGACTAAAAGACCTGGGAAAAATTCTAGGGGAGGACAAGTTTATTTGGGGCTTGCGGTTGCAGAGGTCTCAGTTCCCAGATGGCTGGCTCCATTTCTCCAGGCTTAAGGAGAGGCTGAACATCATGGTTGAAGAGAGTGGTGGAGGGAAGCAGCTCACACTGGTGATCAGGAAGCAGAGAGAGAGACTCCACTCACCAGAAGCAATATATATACCAAAGCCCCAATGCCCACCTGCCTCCAGCTACCACTCAGCGAATCCCATCAGGGGACCAATGCACTGCTTAATTCATGGATTATTCGTGATTGGGGTTAATTCATGACTGGGTTAAGGCTCTCATAACCCAATCGTTTCTCCTCTAAACCGTCTTGCATTTTGGGGAATACCTCACATCCAAACCCAATAAAGATATTATGTTAAGTGAAATAAGTCAGGCACAGAAGGACAAAAACTAAAAGAAAGAAACAAACCATGTTTTTATTCATATGTGGAAGTTTAAAAAGTCGACCTCAGGCCAGTATGGAGGAAGGAAGCTCTGTATAGAGGGAAAAGAGGGGTGGGAGGGGTGGGGGGAAGGGAAAAAATAACAGAATGAATCAAACAACATTACCCTATGTAAATTTATGATTACACAAATGGTGTGCCTTTACGCCATGTACAAACAGAGAAACAACAGGTATCCCATTTGTTTACAATAAAAAAATAAATTAAAAAAAAAAAAGTCGACCCCATTGCTGGTGTAGGAGCACACACCAGCGATCCCAGGGGCTCAGGAGGCTGAGGTGGGAGGATTGCCAAGTTGAGGCCAGCCTTGGCAACTCAGCAATACCCTGCCTGAAAGTAAACATAAAAAGGGCTGGGGATAGGGCTGGGATGGAGCAACGTGGTACAGCACGCTTGTTTAATCCCTGTTTAGTCCCTGGGGGCTGGGGGGAATGTTGCTCTTATCAAAATGGAGCTGGATAGTGGTTGCGAGGGGTTGGTGGAGAGGGGATGGCCAACAGGTACCAGTCGCAGTGCCTGCTGAGGTTCTGTAGTGACCCGGCAGCTACAGTGACAACAACCAGCTGTACATTTCTGTGCATGTGTGCGACTGTGTACAGTGACGGATGTGCCCGTGGCCTGCCCTGGGACGCGCTCCAAAAGGCCGAGACTGCACAGCTGCTCTCCCTCGAGTCCTCAGAGGCCCCGTTGCAGGCCGTGGCCGCTGTCGCCGTCACTGTCGCCGTCACCTGCTTGTAAAGACAAGCTCCCTGCTGACACCTGCAGTGGGGGGGACAGAGTGTGTCTGTCACGGGGCTTCACGGCGTCCGCGGCTTGGCCCTCGCCACACCGCCACCCCATCAGATGGGATTTCGTGGGCTGGTTAATAACCGTGCTCCGGTTCCCGAGCACCGATACCTTGGTCTTCCCTTCGAGGTGTCCCACTTCCACGAGGAACTACCGCACACTCACACGCACACCTGCACACGTATGTGCTAAGATGAAGGTTAGGTGTGTCCTGCCATTGAGACTGCGGCCTCTTCCTGTGAGTTTTTAACAAGATTTGAAACCTGTGCGGACCCTATGACTCAGCAGGGGCAGTTCCTGGGTCCTCGTCCTTGGGAGGCCAGACCGTGTGCAGGACAGGCGTGCAGGGACAGGTGCGTGCACCCACGAGGACTCCCGCGGCCTTTGCGTAAGGGCAGGAAAACCTGGAGCAATCCAAAGGTTCGCTGAGGGGCAGAGGCTCCTGGGCACCTGGTCTGCACACGGCAGGCTGCCGCCAGGTGCTGGAGGAGCAGGCGTGCGGTCCACGCCAAGCGGGAAGGAGGCTGAAGCCAGACCTGCCCGAGCCGCCAAGCCCACGCTCGGCCAGCCCCAGGCTGCTTCGCTTAACAGTCGTGTTTTCTGGGTGAAGTTCAGGGACTGAGGTGGCCCCCAGGAACACAGTGGCGAACCTATGGAAAGGTCCCTGCTGCTTGCCCCAGGTGAGGGCAGCAGGGTGCTGGAGGCCCACGGAGGCCCGCAGGCAACGAACAAGACAACGCAGAGAAAGGAAGCCCTGCGAAAGGTGGAAGCCAGGAGATGCCCCGCCCGGCGCCCGGCCCTCCGCCTGCTCACTGGCCTCTTTCGTCCTCAGCATCCTCTGCCACAGGACATTTGGCTCACTGGCTTATGAGGTCCTTCCAGCGGGCGAAACCCGAGGGGCAGGGTCTCTGGTGCCTTTAGTTCTCTGCTGTATCCCCGCGGGCCACTCGGCATGCTGCCCACGCTCAGTACGTATTTGAACACAAAACAGAGACAGGCCAATCTGAGAATAGCACACAAGGCCCCACGGCTGTCCCCGAGGACCAGGGGTCCAAGCCTTTTCGGGTGCCAGCACCACACAGACACGCAGACCTGGACGCCACAGGGAGGCCCTGGCTGGGCTCCAGCCCCAGGGCCTTGCTTTTCAGGTCCCCCTGCCCCAAATCCCAAAAGCTTGATTGACAATGTGGTTTCCATTTTAGATGTGAAACTGAGGCTCAGAGAGGTCAGGTAACTCCAGTGCAGGATGGAGGCGGCTGGATCCCAGGGCCTGGCGCAGCCAGACCCCAGGCAGGCGGCTGCCTCCATGTGTTGATGGACAGATGGACGCTGGCCAGGGTGGCTTGGCACAGTGGAGCTGCAGGGCGCACAGGTGGGAGAGGTCAAGGAGGAGGAGGTCCGTCTCCAGTGAGAGCACAGGACCAACCAGAAGCTCCTGGACATGACCGGCACTGGGCCAGCAGGACCAGCTTGCAAACGCCTGCGCCCAGCCCAGCCCAGCCCAGCGGGGACCCTAGTCCTGCCCAAAGCCCAACCCAGACCTCCGCCCCAGGGGGTGCGGTGGCCCAGGGAGCAGGAGACTGTGCTCCACTTTATCAGAATCCCGTGTCCTCCTGGAATAACACCGAGCTTTCCAATGCTGGCTCCACAAGTAAACCGACACCAGAAAAAGCAAAATCGGACACGTCGAGGGTGGTTCCATAGGCGGCAAAGGGCGTCGGTTCACAGGAATGGAGAGGTGACCAGGGATTCAAAAAGGACATTGGAGCCCGGGGGCAGGGTGTTTGCCTAGGGTGGCAGCCCTGGGCTCAACCCCAGCATCACCATACATAAAGAAATGGGAAATGACGTGAACCGGAGGCTGGGAAGACAGGACGTCTGTGCAAAGAAGCGGATGTATTAGAGGTACAAAGGGAGCCCATAGCGGAAAGTGGCAGAAAGGAGGGGAGCCGTGGCGAGACTGGAGCCCAGGCCCTGGCGGAGTCTGACATGCGTCGTGTGTGCAGATTTCAAAGGGGACTGTTCCAAGCACGAAGCCAGGGTGGGGACGGGCACTGGGGCTCTGAGCGCTCGGCCCCCTGAGAGAGGGGGACCCCTTTTCCGCACAGCCAGGGTGCCAGCTGACCTCCCCCCGAGTGCCGTGTGAAACTGCGTTGCCCTTGGTGCTCTCAGCCTTTCACCCGCGCAGGTGTGGCCGGTCCCTAGCAGACGACAGCGCCGGCATAAATGCTCCCGTGTTGGTATCACTTTACATGCAAGGGTAGGTCACATGTCACACAGTTGGCTATTTTAGTCACCGAGGACATACATTTCAGTTGCATGAGCGCGCTCACCGTCTGATGTGATGTCACCTCCACCTACTTCTAGGACATTTTCATCACCGCAAAGAAACCTGGTCCCTCTGAGAGCAGCCTGGATTGCCCGTTCTGATATTTCATGTGAATGGCCTGGTGCAGCAGGTGCTCTGGGGTTGCTTCTTCCACTTGGCCCGGGCTCCCACATCCATGCCCCCACACTGCTTCTCTTTTCATGGGTGCATAGCACTCCACTGTGGGCATGTACAGTGTTCTCATGTGGATGGTCGTGGGGTTGTTCCCCCCTTTGGGCTATTGTGGAGTGTGCTGCTACCAGTATTCACGTTCAGGTTCTTCTTGGAGTGTCTGTCTCCAATCACTTTTGCCCTGTGCCTTGGAGGTGGATTGCTGGACGACGTGGAGATTCCATGGTTAGCTCTCTGAGGGTCCTCCGTGTGTTTCCACGGAGGCCACACCCTTTCCCTCCCTGCCAGCGAAGTACAGGGGTCTCATTTCTGCACACCCTCATGGACACTCACTGTTTCTCTTCTACTCGTTCCCCTCCAGAGCCATCCTAGCAGAGCTGGCGTGTCCTCCGGAACTTTCTCTCAGCGGAGTTCTTGCTCCACAGGCTGCAAGGCACACAGCTTGGCCACAGAGACAGGCCACTGACAGCCATTGTGTGCTCAGCTCCGGGGCCTGGCGCCCTCCCTACGAGGACATTTCACTTACTGACTTACTGTCACACCGACCTGAGGACACTGGGTGCCTTAGCATCCCCATTTGACAGGTGAGGAGACCGAGGCTGAGGTGAGACCTTGGAGAAGGTCCACAGAGCAGCCTCCGCCATCCCCTCACATAATCCTTTCTCTGAAGAATGGCGCTGAAGAGGGACTCGCTGAAGAGGGACTTGGTCCTAAGCTGTGTTTAGGTTCCTCTCTCACAACCGCTTTGAGATTTGGGGAGAGCAGACGCCGGCCGCCATCCTGTCTCAGTTTGACTGGACCCCCACATGGGCCACTGGGAAATGAGAGCGTGCAGAGCCAAGACGGCCCAGGGAAGAGCCTCCTCCTTCCTGCTGGACAGGCTCTGGTCTTTGCACTGGGACTCCTGTGCTGGTGTTTATCTAACTAAAGTGTCCCATTAGAAGTGGACACACTTGCTCCCTTTCAGCCCAGGGCGGGGCCTGTGGTGGGATTTCCTGAAATAAGGAGGAAGAGGGTCTCCATACTCAGGGGATCCAGAGTCTAGGGGGAAGTCGAAGAGCAAGGAAGCAGAGGGAGCCCCTCAGGAGGGCACGGTGTGCCTGGGACGAGTCCTGGCTACGGAGGGGAGGGCTTGTATGCCCTCACTTGTGTGTTAGGTCTTATTTTTAATGAAATGGTGGGTTTTAATTAGAAAAATAAGATAAGTTCATGATCCAAATCAAGCAACGTGCAAGAGCACAGAAAGATAAAAAGACAAAAAAGAAAAAGATAGCCACCATCCGCCACCCCCCCCCACCCCGTCGCTCGCTTCCTGAGGTGATTTCGAACGATTTTGTAAATTTGCTAATATTTCATCAGCAGCGAGTCTGCAGAAGGAATTGCCTACACCACCCCACATCCCCAGGCTGGGAGGCCTCCTCTAGCCTGGCCTAGAGTCCCACTGATGTTCTGGAGGGTTCTGCAGGAACGTGTATTCTGCTGGCCGCCCCCTGGTCCAGCATCCAGTGAGATTAGTACACGGCATCTGCTGGTCATGTCTTCTCGGTCTCTCATCTAGGACTGTCCCCTCCCTCCACCTCATCAGCAGATCTTAGGAATGTGCCACATGACTGCTCACCTCATGGTTCCCTTATGATGTCTCCAACTTGCTCCCTGTATTTCCTGTAAACTGGAAGTCGGGTTGAAAGGCTTAATTCATTCATGTTAAACATTCATCTGTAGCAAATAAAAATGCTGGATGCCCCAAATCTGATTTTCTGATAACAAATAGTTTTTACTTTTCAGTGTAAGTACGCCCCATGAAATAGTCATGTAACCTACTTGTACCAAAGAAGCTCGTGTTGTTTACCTGAAATTCAGATTTAAGGATGCCTGTGTCTTACCTGGCAACCCCAGCACAGTCACCAGCCACTAAGAGCTCTGCGGCCTCTTCTGAGCCAGCTGGGGAGTCACTTGTATGGCGGCTCCTGAGGCTCGATTTCTTAGCCACCGACCAGGTCAGGCACTGGAGGTCAAATCAGAGGTGGCCTTTGCCCTAAGGATGTTTAATTTTAAAAAGCATTTGGTAAACTTTCCACGCAGGCATCCAGTTTAAACCTGGGCCACAAATTGAGAGCCCATTTCAAGAAAGAATAAGGAAAATTCTGTTCTGCCCAAGCTGTAGGAGAGATAGCAGGAAAAAAATGGACCGAAGTGAGCAATTCACAGCAAAGAAAACCCAGGTGACCTGTAAAGTCTGGAGTCCAGTCTGACTGGTGGCCAGGAGAAATACCGCCTGTGGCAATCAGTCATCATCCATGTGATTTGCTCAGATCAGTGAGACTGAACTCGAGTGTGAGAGGATGTGCAGAAAGGAAGATCCTGTTGGGAGACTGAATTGGGACAGACGCGTTAGTAAGATAACTTCCTATCGAGATGGTGCTGGAAGGACTTGAAAACAGGGTGGGTTGATGGGAATGCCTAGACAGACCCTTCTAGAAAGGGCAGTCAAGAAAGGCCCAGGGCTGGGGAGATAGCTCAGCTGGTAAAGTGCTCGCCTGGCAAGCACAAGGCCCTGGGTTCAATCTCCAGCACCAGAAAGAAAGGAAGAAAAAAAGAAAGAAAGGAAGGAAGGAAGGAAGGCCCATATTTGATAGGTAGTGTCCCCCATGCCCCAAATTCTTCCAACAGGAGTTTCTGGCATGCAACAGTTGCTTAATAAGTGTTTATTCAATTCACAGAAGACTCATGTCCTCCTCCTGCTCTGGTGGAGGGAAGAGGATGATGGTTTAAATGCTGTCTGTTTATCAAATGCCTCTCCTGAGTCCCCACCCATGTGACCCAGGACACGCTCTTCCTTGCATGTCACTGACTAAGTTGCATCAGGTTCTGAAATGCTGAGGCTGCGGAGAGGGAGCTGAGCTAGGTGTGCATGCAAAGGGACAGAGAAGGGACGAGGGACCCATTGCTGGATGCAGTGGGAGGGTGTGTGCCCTAGGGGGAGGGACCAAGGAATGGCGGACCGGATGCTCCTGGGGGTGAGTGGGCAGAACCCAAGGATGCCAGGGGAGGTCCGGGCAAGGTTAGGGCCCCTGGTCTTGGGTTTGTTTTGACTTAAACCAAGCCCGGGGGCTCATCCTTATTGGAAGCCCCAAAGGACATTTGAACTTTGCAGACCTTAAGCCACTCCTGAAGTGCGGCTGGCTGACAAAACTCCATGAACACATCGGTGAAGGCCTTCCAGCCGCGGGGATGCTGGGCAGAGGGACCGTTTCTTTGTCAAGTTAACAATTGATAGGATACTTCAAAACATTTTTTTAAGTATGTAAAAATCAGGAGGTAAATGGCGGGAGGGAAGAGGTCCATTTTTCAGCCCTGTTCTCATGTGTTTTACAGACCATGCCTCTCTCTTTTTTATAATTAGGAAAGTTATTTTATTACATGCCATCCAGATACATTGGCAGGGGTGGTGCAGACAGGCGGCGGCTCAAGCCTTCACCCCCTGGAACCCCTCCCGCTCCCTGGGCCCAGACGCTCTGAGCTGGGCTGGCGCCCGCAGTGTTTCGTGGCTCACAGTTCCCATACCTCCAGGGTGCAGAGGTAGAGACACCCCGAGACCCCTGTACACAGAATTATTAGCAATACGTGTCGAGCATTCACTGCTGGTCCACCTCGTGGTGGCACATTTAGTAAGAGATCAGGAGACATGCGCTGTGAGCACCGGCTAAAGGAGGAGAAGAACGCACAGCTCGATCTGAGGCACGTGAGCGCCATCAGCGACAATCTCCCGGCTAATGCGCTCTCCACCCGGCGGGCCTCTCCACCAGTTCCCGATTCGGGAGTTCTGGGTGGGACCTGAACATTTGCATTTCTAACGTCTTCCCAGGGGATGCAGATGGCACCCGAGGGAGCCGCCTTTGAGAACTGCTGTTCTAGAGTGTGGGAAGAACACGCCAGTCAAAGGGCTGCTGCCCAGCAGGAGAGGGGCAGGGCCCCTTCGGAGGCATCCTCTGTACTTCAGCCCTTTCTTGGGTTGATGATGCCTATTGTTATTCTCTCCGGGGAATCAGTATGCACAACTGCTCACCTGGGGAGCCACCGGATCCTGGCGGCGCACAGTCTAGACACATAGTGGATTCTTTTATGCCTCAGTTAAGCATCTGTTAAATGGGGTGTAAATTGGACTCCGGACAGGGTCAGACCTGGTGAGAATCAAGGGTGATTCTGAGGAAGTGTGCACCAGCCGGCTGCTGCCTATACAGTCACAGGCAGCCACCGCCGCTGCCCACATCTTCCTGCCACGGAGCTACCTACTTCAACCCAGAGGGAGCTGGAGCTCTGGGTGGACGCAGATGGTGCGCTAGCAACGATACCTATTTTGGGTGTAGTGCTGGAGACTGAACCCAAGGCCTCCTGCCTGCTAGGCAGGGGTTCTACCACTGAATGACAATGCTAACCCTTATTAAAATTTGAGATAGGATGTCACTAAATTCCTGAGGCTGGCTCCAAACTTGCGACCCTCCCGCCTCAGCCTCCCAAGTTTCCGGGATGACAGAGTTGCGCTGTTGTGCTCGGCACTGCGTGGAACTGCATACTTCCACATAATCCATGCATCCCTACCAGGGGAGTAAAGTATAAAACCACACCCAAGAGGAAAGGTCCCATTCTGTCCCTTGGGGTGGTGACTTGCCTTGATGTTTTCCTCCGGATGCCGTGGGGTGGGAGAGTACAGAGGTGGGCTTTCTATCATTCTTCTTGATTGCTGTATCTAAGATATTTCACATTTGGAATTTTTATGTGGTCAATTTTGCTCACCTCTACGTGTCTTGGAGTGAAAGTTGCATCCATGACTCAACTCTAAAAATTCCTGGTGTATTTTTCCTGAACTTCTGCCCTTAACTCTTGGCTATCTGCACTTTGTTTGAAACAAGGAGCTGTTTCCCCCAGACCCCTGTCCTCACTGACACCCACTGATCCCTCTGCCTGTCTCCTCTGTCGTGACATGATACCTTTTACTATCCACCAAACCTCCCTAGAGCTGGGGTGGAACACTGAACGACTTACTCTACTCCATTAAATTTTCTGGTTATCCTTGCACCAGTACCAGGTCATTTAATGTTTAGAAATGGGTAGCATTATCAGAAGGACACATGTTTATAGTAAATAATGTTAAAACAGTGCAAACAGAGTCTGGTTTCCCGCTGCCCCTATCCCACTTCCTGGAGACACAGCTCTGAGTTAGGGTTCGCAGCAGGATTAGGGAACAAGAGCCCAGTCTTTGATCTGGAGCAGCGCCTGGCTCAGGACTAGCAATGGGAAGGGTCCGGCCTTTCCCCAGGCCTCTGGGTTCTGGTTGTTTGGGGTTTCTTGGAAATGATGCGTCTTTGGGGCTGGCAAGAAGATGAGCTGTGATTGTTATTACTTTGCAGATAAGGTCCTAAGCAGCTGGTTATCTCGTCCAAAATCACACTGCTTGAGGGTGGGCGAATTCCTTCAAGTTCAAGGGGCAGAGTGGGGCATGTGCGATTTCTCTTGGCGTATCTTCCCGCCTCCCTTTCTGGCTGGCCCTTTGTTATGTTATACATTTGATTGCTGCTCTCTCCCCCAATAGACCAGAAACTTCAAAAGAGCAGATGCCACATCTGCTTTGTTCATTGTTCTGCAACAGAGCGCATAGTAGGTGCTCAATGGACACTTGTGGATTGATAGGAAGCTCCTCATCCTACTGCCTGGTGCCTGGGCGAGGCATTGACATGCTCATAATGGCATGCCAGAGGGCTTCGCCCCTGGACAGGCGCCGTCTCCCATGGCCTCTGAGGGTGTGTGGAAGTCCGCTGTGCTGGCACGCGTTTCTGCACAGACCTACGTCTGCAGGTGTCTGTGTAAGTGCAGGATCCTGTGCCTCCGGGTAACCAGGAGCCTGAGCTCTTCTAGCTAAGCATTCACAACCAGCCAGACCCGGAGGTGGAGAGGAACCTGCCATGCCCTGGGACTGCTGGGGAGCCACTTCTGTGCCAGGGTTGATTGGCTTCCGGTCTCCTGCCGTGCAGTGCAGACTCCTGGGACTTTCCCTTCATCCGCATGCCTGGGGAGAGCTCAGAGATTCGCTGCCACCTGATAAGATGCAAGCTCTAGATTCTTCTGGGATATTTTCTGTTACTAGAGTAACAAACCTTGCAAGTCCTGGTGTTATATCCCAGAAGAAGAATATTATTTATATCTATTGACTAATCTAAATCCATAGGATGAACTCTTCTGCAGATGTTAAAAAATTAGATACAGCTAGGGTGGGAGCGGGGATGGTCAACGGTACCAAGTTTTAGCTGGGCAGGCCATGAGTCCTAGATATCCTGCACAGGGAGAAGACTGTGCCTAACACCAACGGCTGTGTGCTTGAGAATCGCTCTGGGTGGATCCTGAACGTTCTCACCACAGAAGAATGATAAGCATGTGAGGTAATGGATGCGTTCCATTGCTTGATTTAATCATTCCTGGTGTATAATACAGCAACGCTTCTGTAGCACACTGTGAGATAGGCAATTTTTATTTGTCAATTATACCTCAATAAAGCTTTGGGGTGGCGGAGGGAGGCTAATAAAAGAGAGAGAGAGAGAGAGATCTGGGGACAGATAATAATAGAGGAATGGTAAAGAATGTTGCTAAATGGTAGTCTTATGTAAAATGGCAAAGAATAAAATGTTCCTCTAAAAACTGTGTGCAGAGAATCGTAGTGTAAAACGACTCCAAGGATGCCTACAACCTTCTTCACTGTGGTCACTTCTGGGGAGAAAGCAGGCGGCTTCCTTCATTATCCCAGGAAGGTGTCTGAGAGCAAAGAGCTGAGCCGTCACCCCAGGGAGGGTCTCCTTGGCCACAGCAGCCACGTTTACCTCTGAGAAAAGGCCAGAGAGGGCTATCTGCAGCACAGCTGTACTATCAGCCATAGTTTAAAGGTATCTTATAACCAAAATATATGCACCCAGTATTGGGTAATTTTAAAAAGTACCTGGCATTAAAACCAAAGTCCAACTGAAAGTTGCAAAGGGGGACAAATGCAGGACCAGGTCCCCACCCACCCACTCGCCTCCTTCCAGGTAGCTGCCATAAACAGTGGTTCCTGAGATGGTAATGGCTCCTTTGTTCCTTGTGAGTAGACAATGCTGCTAAGTGACAATGTTAATGGCGTGAGTTTTCTGCAGGAAAGCTGAATGGTTATACCTGGGGTGGAGCCACAGGAGGAGAAAGGAACGAAACCACCACTCCACCAAAGAGAGGGGAAAGGAAGGAAGGTAGAGAGAGACGAGGGCTACCCAAAAAAAGAAAGCGTCTTCCTGATCTGAGGGAGGATCGGCACACAGAGGCAAGACTGGCTGCCGGCCTTTTAAATAATAATGATGCTAATCATCTGGGTGGGGTTGTGCCTTTTTAATTCCAGCCAACTGGGAAGGCTGAGGCTGGAGGATCTCAAGTTCAAGGCCAGCCTGGGCAACTTAGTGAGACCCTGTCTCAAAATAAAAAAGGACTGGGGATGTGGCTCCATGGTAGCATGCCCCTGGGTTCAATCCCCAGGACCCCCCGTCTCACACACTGATCTGGTGGCAGAAGCCTGCTGCTGTCCTGCTCAGCTCTGGCTGGACCACCCCCTCTGCCTCATGAGGACCAGGATCACATCTTATTTCCATTTCCAATTATTATTATTAAAATGTTCAAATGCATCTGAAAGTGGAGAGGATGATATGATGCCCCCTCCCCTGGATCCTTACTGGCCCCACCACCCTTCCCGCCCCTTGCTGTTCATCTGTCCCTCTCTCCTGGTGGAGAGCCAGGGTATCAGAACACACCCCAGGCTCACCCAGAAACACCCCCACTTTGTGTCTCTAACACACAAACACTTTTTTGCTTGTCTGCTCTTCAACTACCTGGTCCCAGCATGCTCATTGCTCCCAACAGAATCAATATCAAGCTCTTGCCATGTAAAAACTACTCCCTCCACCTTGGGATTGTGAAATCAGGCCAGCCCAAGACCTGAGAAGCTTTGAAAAATTGGCAAATGCTGAAAACAATTGAACGAATGCCTTTAAAGCTGTGTACCAAGTCAGATCCATGGGTGGGCTCCCCCAAACCTCCTGTGAGCTCATTAGAAACCAAAATCCCAGTCCCACCCGACCCAGTGAAACTGAACCCCCCGATTATAAAAACCCTGGGTCACTGTGGCTGCTGTCTACACTGTGGAATGGAGTGGCCCCTGAGTCTGGATCTTGCTGGCCGTCTTCAGTTTCTTGGATCCTTACTTCCAGTGACAGTGAGGGCCCATCTCACAGCAGGGAACATCCAGGCCCTTGGGGACAGATGGGGCCCGACACAACTTCCATTCTAGTGGAAGAGACAGACAGTAAAGGAATAAACTTCTAAATATACAAAGTGCCTGCAAGCTGCAGCTGGCCACATACCAGCCAAGAGACGCTTTCCCGAGGCCCGATTGATTCGATTGCGCCAGCTCGGACCCTGCCCCCGCCTCCCCGGTCTCCTGTGCTGTGGCCTCCTCCCCAGGGGTCTGCTTCTGTGTCCAGGCTTTGCTCCGTGGCCAGGATGTGAGCTCACAAGCCAGGCGTACATGCCCCGAGCACAGCAGGTGTATAGTGAAGATTCGTTGATGAAAGCTACTGTAATTTTTCAAAGTACCTAACAATGATCAATATGTGAACCGGCTCCCTCCTGCCAAGGATTCCTATCAGCAAAGAGGCTGATAACAAACAACTCTGTAACTGCAGATAAATTGTACCCCACCCTGGGTGCTGGGGCAACCTCGCCTCAGGCTGGAGCCTGGAGCCACCACACCTCTGCCCAGAGCAGAAGCAGCCCTAGGCCAGGGCTTTGGGCGAGCCACTTAGGGACTCTATGCCCTTGTGGCCATCCTCTGGATCACCTGTCTGGAATTTTATTTTCTTCACCTGAGGCTTCAGGTCAGGGAGCTGGCTAGTTACCATCCCCACTAGACCTGAGAGTGACCTGGCCTCACTCATTAGCATAAAGATCTTAGGTCTTAGGATGTATCCACACATCTTCGGAGTGGGTCTGTGATTCTGTTCCACGCTAAGGCCAGAGCTGGGGGAGGTGGAGAGAATCAGATCCTAGAGCTCTTCTGGAGATGCAGCCAGGAGGTGACCAGACGTGGTGCAGGCACACACACTGGCGCCGGTGGCAGACGGCTGGACAGAGAGCAGGACGGGGCCCAGCACAGGCCACTCACGAGGGGCTCCAGGTGGTACTGAACTCCAGATGGGAGGGTTTTCAAAATAAATGCTGTCGGGCGATCGACCCAGGTCCCTCCATTTGGAAACAGTGACACTTGGCTTTCCGCTTGGGCCCCAAGCGTTTCTGCCATTCCACAAGGGTTCTAGACCCCAACCTAAAAGGGAAGTGAGACAGACAGTCCAGAGGAAATACAGGCAACCAGCAGGAACAGGCGGTTCGCCAGCGAAGAAATCCAAGCAGTTGAGAAATACAGGAAAGGCTGTCTGCACAAGCCAGGTGCAGTGGCCACCTGCAGCCCCAGTGACTCAGGAGGCTGAGGCAGGAAGATCACACGTTTGAGGCCATCCTGGGCAACTTAGGGAGACTCAGCCACTGAGCAAGACCTTGTCTCAACATTTAGGGAAGGACTGGATGTAGCTCAGTGGTAAACACGGCTGGGGTCGATCCCTAGGACCAGAAAAACCCAACAACAGGTGCCCACCCTAACACTGCCCCCGACGGCTGTGCACACGCTAAGGAGGAGCTGCGGCTACAAAGGCCGAGGATGTGGCTTGATGTGGAACAGCAAAGGGCCCTTGATGAAAACAGGGAACAGAAAAGGGGACTCGGGCACAAGCGTCTTACGTGGAGGAGAAGCTAAGGGGCTTCTGTGGGTTCTGACACACCCCGTCAAGCACTGGTGTAGTGAACTTGGGGGGAATGGCCCTCCTCTACCCTGCTGGGGGTGTCTAGTTAAGTGTACCTGTGTGATTCTGTGAATCCTGTGGATTCTGTGGGGAAACTGATCCATGAAATTCCATAGCATAGAACTGCCCAGGTCCTGAATAGCCTGCAGGTGGTTTTGCTTGGGCCACAGGCTATATTAAAAGGTGTCTCAACCAAGAAGGTTAATAGTTGAGTCCTAAGGCAATTGGCTTAGCACCTGGCGTGAGATGGTCACACTTGAGCTACCTGCCTGGCCCTGAGGGGCCTGGCTGTAAACCTCTTTGCCTAGGGTCCCTCAGGTGTGCTGTGTGGAGTTATCCGCAGAGGCCTCCCACCCACCTCCAGACACTGCGGGCCTTCCCTTCCTTTCACAGAGAGCCTGACTGGGTCTTAGGCCTCCGTGGTTATCAGTCCCCCAGCCACACCCCTCCACGAAGCTCTGTGAGATCAGGGCTGTGTTGCTTTTGCCCACTGTCCCCCAGTCAGCCCTGAAGGCAGCAGATGCTCAGAGTGCATCTGCTCTCTGTCTCGCTCACCCCCCCCCCACCACCACCGTGCTGAGCAACACCCCCAGCCCTGTTTTGTATTTTATTTAGAGACAGGGTCTCACTGAGTTGCTTAGTGCCTCAATTCGCTGAGGCTGGCTTTGAACTTGCAATCCTCTTTCCTCAGCCTCCCCAGCCAGTTGCTTGGGCCACCCCACCTGGCCCCGGAAAGCATCTTATGTACCAAACATCCTGGGGCCCAAATACTTTGTTAAGCACTGGAGAGGAATGGGTGCGCGGTTGCAGACTGAATGAAGGAACTCCCACCCACACCTCCAGAGTCCCAGCTCTGCAGCAGCCCTGATGCCCTAGGGCCTTGCACTCTGGCCCCTCCCTCTGCTTCCTCTAAGGCCAACTCCCGTCCTCCGAGCCCCTCCGGATTTCAGTGTCACCCCCTCTGCAAGGCCAGCTGATCCCTGGGGAAGGCTGGGCCCCTTAGACCTCCTGGCAACATTCCCTTTGCCTCTTCGTCCTGGGTGGCCAGTCTGAGAGGACAGTGACCCGACACCCAGTCCAGAGGAGACCAATTTGCCAGGCCTGCTCAGGTGCCACACCGCAGAACCACAGAGATCCTAGACACCTCATTCCTGGTAAAGGTCAAGGTCCTCACTTGCCACCCCCTCCAGCTCCTGCCAGTCCCGCCTAGTCCCATAGGAGACTCGCAAACTCAGAAGGAAGGCGTGGGGGAAGGGGGGAGCAGATGCAGAATGCCGCCCACGCCCTCCAGGTCACCTCAGAGATGCAAACAGCCCCGCCTCCCGGTGCAGATTTCCATTGTATTCGTGAGCCAGCGCTTCCCGGCTCCTGAGTTTGCTAAGCCCTGCTAAGTGCTGTTAATTTGAGCACAGCTCCTTTCTTTGTTTGGTTGTTACCCAGGCTAGCCTTGAACTCTCATGCCTCCTGCCTCCACCTTCCCAATAGCTGGGACCACAGGTGTGGACCACTGTGTCCGCTAAGCAGGACATCCTTCAGGAGAGGAACCGTGGGTGCGAGGGAAGCGGCCTGGTGGGTGGTGCTCAGCCAGCCTGCTCCCTCCGCCCCCTTCCTTTAGAGCAACAGACCTGGTACCCAAAAGGTATCCAGTGCATCATTAGGATTTGTTTACTTATTCGTCTGTGTATTCCTTCATCTGTCCACTTAATCATGCAGTACATGAGTCGCCACCTGCCTGGTGGCTACTTACCAAAGGCACCCAAGGACCCCTCCCCATCACCCCACTTCCTTTCTTTCCTTTCATTCTATGCTGGGCATCAAACCCAGGAGCTTCATACATGCCAGGCAAGCAAGTTACCAATGAGCCACCTCCAGCCCAGGACCTCTTTACATTTTAAAATGTGATTGAAATCCTTAAAAAGCTTTTGACTGTGTGGGTTATCAATATTCACGGTACTAAAATTCACTGAGCTATGTAACAGATTTTTATTTGAAAGTGACAGTAAGCCCATTACATAGTAACCCCCAAACGCATTTTATTTTATAAGAGGTAACCACATTTTCCAAAAACTGCAAAAAAATTTAACAAGAATAATTTTGTCAGAACTACCATCTTCCCTCGATTCACCACAATGAGGGACACGGAGGGAGACAGGAGAGGTACCTTTCTGTGGTCTCAGCCTTGTTAGAAAATGCGGAGTTGTGCCTTTGGCCCTGCGTATGGGGTCTTCGGGAAGGGTGGTGCTCTGGACAGGAAGGGAGTGGGGCTGTGCGGGATGCAAACCCTCACAAATGTCCCGGGCAGCACAGGCGTCACAGGGCAAAGCCGGGAGTCCACCTGCTGCTCGGTTGCTGGTACTGTCCTCGTGTGCACACTGAGCGCGGTAAGCACTCCAAGAGCCGGGACCACTTTCCAAAGCCGACGGAGGGAAGTGATCAGAGAAAGGAGGAAGCCAAAGAGAAGGTCCTGCAAGTTCTGCTGAAGCGTCGGCCTGCTCCGTCCGGGGCCCGTGAGGAGCCCAGCTGCGGGAACCTACGCCCTATGATTGCAAGCAGAACGGCACCAACAAACAAGCAAACTACTCTGGTCTGTAACATTAAAAAAAAAAAAAAAAAGTTTTTGCAAAATCCTTAAATGTCCAGCAGCTTAATGGAAGGCAACTGTATTCCCGCCTCCGCCTCGGCCTTCAATCTGCTGTGATGTCTCACGCCAGGCAGCGTCTGGAAGATTCCACTGTATTGAGTGCAAGGGGCAAGTGACATCTGACGCTGTTGGGAAACAGTCGTGACCTCAGGGCCCTCTCAAGAGTCTCGTGGACCCACTGCTAAGGGACAAGCCGGCTGAGTGATCCACAGTGCCGAGGGAGCTTCCAGTCGGTGCTGACGGCTCTCCAGGGGTGGGGGGACCAGCCTGGTGGCCCTGCGGCCTTCCCAGTACCCTCCTCAGCCTCCTGGGCTCTTCCCTGGTCTCCTCTCCTTCCCACTCCTCTTTCCAAACCTCCCCTTCCTGTTCCTCAGCATGGCTGGGTCTTGTCTCTCTCCCTGGGGGCTCCAGTCTCCGCCAGCCCTGGTTTGTCCAAATTGGAAGCTCTGGTCTGTATTTGGTCTGTGGCCTTGGGCAAGGTATGTGGCCCTTCTCAGCCTCCTTTACTCCCTTTTATAGGTGAGGAAACTAAGCCCTGACTCAGGGGACATTTTGTAGAGCCGGAGAGTCTAAGGCCAACCAAGACCTGTGACTCGGCTCCTTCTGGTGAGTTCCATAGGCAGGGAGCGCACCCTGAACGGAACGAGCCCTCGGCTTTTGGGGATTCTATATTTTGTTTGTTTATTTTATTTTATTTTTTAAACATTAGGATTTTATTCTTTGTACTTTGCTCTGTATCAGGTTCCTTCGGGTTATTTACTAGACTAAATCTGTTACCACAGGCGACTGTTCAGCCAGACAATTTAAACGACTGGCTGAAGGCTCTATCTACCAGCCTTGAGTCAAACGGACACAACCAAAGACAAACCGTAAAAGTCAAGGGATGAGACGTTTTGATGTTTCAAGCTGACTGCCTTTTCTTTTTCTTTTTTGTTGTTGTTTTACTTTTTTAAAATTATTTTTATTTTTACAGACTGAATTTTGATTGATCGTACACAGATGGGGTACACCTTTCTTTTCTGTGGTTACGCACAGTGTAGAGTCACACCATTCGTGTAATCATACATGTGCACAGGGTGACGATGTCTGTCTCAGTTCACCGTCCCTCCTTCCCCCTATCCTCCCCTCCCATTTCCCTCTACACCATTGAAAATGCCTCCATTCTTCCCTTATCCCCTCCCCAGGGATTCTGTATTTTAGAGAAAAGGAAAGTCTTCCTTCATAAAACAAGCGTTTGCCAAGTACCCGCTCTGTGCGTGACCTGGCTGGAACTCGTAGGACAGGTCCACTCTGTGAGTGTCTGTGCAGTGACCCTGATTGCTCTGGTGATGTCGCACGTTTTTGCATCTCCCTGTTGCTCATTTGTATGTGTTCTGGTGAGGAAGTTCTCCTCGGATCCTGCGTGGCTCTTCACTGGGCTGTGTGCTGTCTTGCTGTGAGGTTAAGTTCCTTTTCCATTTTGGACATGGATGCCTCAGACGAGCAAATGACCAACCTTTCCTCCCATTCCATAGCGTCTCTTAGCTCCACAGGTTGTTTTCTTGGCTGAGGAGATGCTTTTCAGTTTGATGTAATCTCATTGTTTATTTTTGCTTGTTTTTGGTGCTGGGGATTGAATCCAGGGGTACTTAACCACTGAGCCACATCCCCAGCCCCTTTTTTTTTTCTCTGCACTCCCAAGTTAGCACTATTCACAAAGTCCAAAATATGGAAGTACTTAAGTGTCCAACAACAGATGAATGGAAAGAAAATATAGCATATAGCTTATATATGGAATACACAGTGATGGAATACTATTCAACCATTAAAAAGAACAAATCCTGCAATTTTCCACAACATGAAAGATCCCCAGCCCTTTTTAATATTTTATTTAGAGAGAGGATCTTGTTGAGTTGCTTACAGCCTCACTAAGTTGCTACGACTGGCTTTGAACTCATGATCCTCCTGCCTCAGTGTCCTAAATGGCTGGGATTATAGGCATGCACCACTGCACCCAGCCTATTTTTACATTTATTGCTTGGCTTTGGGGCTCGTATTCAAAGAATCATTGTCCAGACTAAGATCGAGGAGTTTTCTCCATGTTTTCTTCTAGGTGTTTTACATTACAGAATTTTCATTTAAGTCTTTAATCCATTTTGAGTTGATGTTTGTATAGCTGAGAAGGGTCTGATTTCATTCTTCTGCATATGGCTATCCAGCTGTCTCAACCCCAGCAGGTGACAGACTTACAAAAGAAAATACAAATTACAGAAGTTATCCCTAGGCTGGGGGTGTGGCTCAGTGGAAGAGCACTTACCTAGCATGTGTGAGGCCCTGAGTTCAATTCTCATCACTCATATAACTAAAGAACATGGACAACTAAAAAATACTTAAAAAAATAGTTATCCCAATATGTTATTCTAATAGCTATCCTAAACCTTTTTAAAACAAAATATGCTCAAGGCCAGTTCATTTCTTCATGATTTCTACACTTGGTTTAATTACTTTCTTCCTTGGGGTCAAACACTTCATCTTTTCACTTTTGAAAATTGAGATATAAGGCACCTATGCTAAAATGCCAGAACCTTAGCGTACAGCTCAACCAACATGCAGAATCAGTAAGTTCTCATAAGCAATACGAAGATGAAGATCTAGAACATTCCGCTCTTTGCAGTCCATTTGCCCTGCCCAGCTGAGCTAACCAGCATTCTGACTTTCACCAACACTGATTAAGGTCACCTGTTGCTTGTTTTTTGTACCGGGGATTGAACCCAGGGGCGCTTAACTACTGAGCTACCTCCTCAGCCCTTTTTATTTTTTATTTCAAGACAGGGTCTCACTAAGATGCTCTGGGCCTTGTCCAATTGCTGAGGCTGGCCTTGAGCTTGCACAGTCTTTCTGCATCCACCTCCTGAGTTGCTGGGGTTATAGGCATAGGCCACTGTGCCTGGCACCTGTTTTGTTTTTATTTATTCTTTTTGTGTGTGTGTGTGTGGTGCTGGGGATCGAAGCTAGGGCCTTGTCTGCTAGGCAACACTGCACCACTGAGTTATACCCTCAGCCCAAGCTCAGCTGTTCTTGGCAGGTTTTGCTTAACATTATGTCTGTGAGGTTCAGAAATGCTCTCTCATTCTTCTTTATTGTGTAGAGAACCATTATATGTAGATACCAGAATTTATGTGCTCATCCTGCTATCAGTAGATACTTGGGCTGTTTCCGGTTTGGGATTATCTACATGCTAGATGCCAGGAGCACCTTCCCTAGTCTAGATTGCAGAAAATACCTCCAGACCTTGCCATTTGTCCCCTGGGGGCATAAATGATCTCTTTTGGGAGCTACTGATCTAATCCCCCAGCTCTGCCTGAGGTGCTGGACATTCTAGACCCACTGCCTTCCTCGACCAAAGCATGACCTTCCAGCTCACCACGAAAGACAGCGGGTCTTTGTCTCTGTACACTCTGAGCCATTCCACTCAAAATTGGAGCAAGATCTGCGCCTCCTGTGGGGGATATGGAGGAGGCGGATATGGAAAGAGTCTGACATTGGCCTAGGAACACTCAAAGAATGAGCATGGCAAGACTAGAATCAAGGAAGCAGGTAGGACGGTCGGCAAGCTGCAGCTCTCTCTACCGTAGTCTCTCTCAGGTCCCTCGCCCAAACCAGAGGGATTATCACCCTAGGTACCAAGGAAAATTGATGAAAGTTGTTGGGGGAAAAATCAAAGAGAAGATAAGCTGATAGAAAATTGGGCAAGTAGCATAAACAGAAGAAGTAACCCCCACGACCAGGGAAGGAAAGGCACTCACCAAATGTGACATTTTCTTCCAGAGGGGCTGTCTTACCGGCAACAGTTAAGGGCTGATACAGTCCTGTCTACGACACTGATCTGCCCCTTTCCTAGAAGGCTGTTGGGAGTGTTAACGAGTGGGACCTTTTTAGAGACTAGACGCCCTCAGCTCTGGCCGCCTGGTCCAATTCTGAGCCTTTTCTGGAAGAAGCATGCCTGCATCTTGCAGGCCTCAGGAGGCTGCCCAGCCTGACTCTGGTAGCCCAGGTTCTGTGTTGCACAGGCTATTTTAATAGACAGCCTGACTCAGATTGTTAGGGTGTGTGTGCTTAACCTCCAAAAGACATGTTCACACCCAGTGTCTCGCTCCCCCCTTTCTGCCACCTGTCTGGCCCTTGAAGGTTGAGTTCTGAAACCACCGTTCCTGGAGTCCTCAGATGTGAAATGGAAACAGTAGTAGCTCCCCTAGGGTCCACATGTGGACTAGATGAGATAAAACGCGAAAAGCTCTTAGAATCCCATGACACACATAAGCAGCACACGGGGAAAGCCAAATAAAAGCCATAAAATCCTACTGGCAACTATTATCAATGTTAGTGAAACTGAAAACGAGTGAGCTGGGTGCAGGGGTGCAGGCCTGGTGACCCCAGAAGCTGGTGAGGCTGAGGCAGGAGGATTGCAAGTTCAAGGCCAGCCTGGGTGACTTAATGAGAACCTATAAAAATATTGAAAGCAGTGGTAAGGTGCAGTGGAGGCGGGTGGGACAGAAGAACAAGAAGAGGAGGAGGAAGAGGAAGAGAAGTAGAAAGAAAGGCAGAAGGAAACCATGCAGAAAAACAAGAAGAAAAGAAGCAGGAGTCCACATGCACTAGCATGGAAGGCAGCGGCTACCCACCACAGCTGGGACAAAGGAGCGCACCGTTCACTTCCCAGCACCAAAGGAACAAGGAGAGTGAACTGCAGAAGGTGAAGTCCACACCAACTCCACTACTGCCATTGAAAGGCACGGTGTTTAAATGACGTGGCCTTGGTGTGCAATCTGCTTTAGCATACTGCATGACGCGGCTTGTGAATAGAAAACGCCTCTCGGTCTCTGGGAATGGGGGTGTGGGAAACTCGGGTCTTTTTTCCCTTTTTCCTTTTGTGCGTGGATTGTAAACTAGCACATCGTTCGGGTCTTTGCTCAAGGATGGCCTTGTTTGCCTGGGTGGCTCTTTGAAGAATCCCCCGCCCCTCGGTCTCCCAGCCCCTCTGGCACTGTTCCAGCCTACTGGCCTTAGGGTCGCGAGTACGTGGTGTTCATAGTCTGGCTCCTCAAGAGCCCTGCCCTTCTCCAGGGCGAGGACTTGACCTCTGTGTCCCACTGTCCCCTGGCATGTGAGAGGTGCTGGCAAGCTACCTGCTAAGTGCATGAGGAAATCCACTCCCTGGTGAGACCATCGAAGAGGGGCACAGCATCTTCCTTTCTAAAGGTCCCCTCTGGGCCACCGCTCCATGGGACAGCACGTGTGGCCTGAGTGAGCACCTCTCAGCCCCAGCTCTCTGCAGAGGAGGGTCCCTGTGTCCCGATCTCAGCTTGGTCTTAGGGTCTTCCTCCTTCTGTCCTCAGTTCCAAAGTCTGCCCTGACCCCTAGACTAGGTCAGCCTTCAACAGGCCCCGTTACATACGGCACAGCCCAGAGGCCTGCGGCATGCTAGCCTCTGCTCAGCCTTCGTCCTCGGCATTTCTTTTCTCTTTTCCTCCCTTCATCCCTTCTCCCCTCCCTCTCTTCCTTCCTGCCTTCTATTTTAACACTTTTTCCTCCTTTGTACTGAGGATTGAACCTGGGGTGCTCTACCACTGAGCTATATCCACAGTCCTTTTTTAATTTTTGAAACGGGATCTAAGTTGCCCAGACTGGCCTCAAACTTGCAATCCTCCAGCCTTAGCCTCCTCAGGGGCTGGGGATGCCAGTGTGGCTGCCACACCTGGTTGGTTAGCCCTTTCCATAGGCCAACAGAGGCTGTGTGAGTTGGGGATTTTGTCGGTTTTATTCATGCTGTCTCTCCAATACCCACAATAGAGCCTGGCACACTGCAGCCCTCCAGCAGCCATGGAGTGGGTGAACGGGTGCCTTCTGCAGAGGCCCCGAGAGCTGAGTGAAGAAGGAGGAACATCTCACGTGCCCTTCGCTTGCTGATGAACTGATGGATCCGGTGGGTGACCTTGGCAGAGGAGGGGGCAGGGAGGTGGCTGAGTGTGAGGGTGGGGCACGGAGGCCTGGAGGTGGGGGGTTTAAAGGAGTCAGTGGTTCACCTGAGAAACAAGACAGCCTGGGACAGAAGGAGCAGCCTCTGTTGTGAGAGAGAAACCGACAGCGCTAAGCGTCGCCAGTACGTGCAGCACATCGGTAAGTGCAACTGTGACAGTAATAATGTGTGTACCCAGATATCACGCAGCACGTAGGTCACAAGGTCTGCTGAGCGGTAAGTGACGCCGTCTGCAGCCAGGCGTCGCTTCTGCAGACACTCCACACACCTTCTCATTTAGGGCTCCGCTCTGTGGTCTCCATGCTGCAGAAGGGAACAGCAGGCATCGAGAGGAAAGCACTTGGCTCAAGATCCAGCAGCGTTAGGATTTGCACCAGGCCCGGCTCCTCACTAAGTCTCAACCACTGGAGAACCGACAGGAGCGAAGACCTTGGAGGAAAGGCAGGCCACAGCCTCCCTCCTTCATGGCAACCCTACAGAGAAAGGACCACGAGGAGGCCCTGGCCTCCCTTTGCCCTCTGCCTGCTGCCTCTCCGGAGCAGGAGGAAGTTCCCAGAGCGCCTTCAGCCACGCTTGAGCCAGAGGCAAAGGAAACCCTGTGCCTCCTGTGTGTATCAACAAGGGCTCCCTGTGGGAACCGCCCGCCCCGGAGCTCTGGTGTGGGGTAGGGGCGCAGCCAGTCGGGGAGCCTGTGCTTAGCCTGGGCCAGGCCCTGGATTTGAGCCCGGCAACAAACAAGCAAACAAACAGGTAAGCAAGCACCCTATCTAAGGCCCGCCTTCCCCGCCCATCTGCTCACCACTTTCAACTGCTATTACTCACTTGGTAGGAAAAGGAGGGACTGGAACTTGCAGCTGATTGGAAAGAGCTGCCTCCACTGCACAGCCACACAGGTCAGTAAAACAAGCAACAGACTGTCCTTGTTTAACATGTTGGTATTTTGTTCTTCATGGATTTTTTTTTTTTTTAACATTCATTTTGATTTTTTAAATTAAATTTTAAAACGTTGCATTACGATGTAGACTGAGTTTGGGGTCTCTTCTTACCTCTGCTCACTTAGCCTAATTCTAGCCATTTAGTTGCACCCCCCCCCCCCCCCCAATGCACCATGACCGACCCTGCTGGGAGCATGATCTTCTCCTTGGGCATCAGCAGTCCTGGGGCAGAGGGCTGGTCCCCTGTGGGTGGTTTCTTGCCTTGGACTGGAGTCCAGAAGAAGATGCAGGTGACTTGCTATTCTGGATGGGAAGGGGCTAGGAGTCTTGGTTTCGGCTATTTATCTCTTTTGAGGTCTTACTGTTTTCCTGAGTAAAACCTAAAATTGGATTTATAATCTAATCCTTTGGGTGTGGGACGGGAGATGGACAGGATGAGGAACAATACATAGACAGGGAGAATCAACCCAATTCTATTTTTAAAATATGTTGGAGTTAATAAGATAAACCTCCTTGCCTTTTCCTCCCTTTTCTTCCAAATCCATATGAATTACAGAATTTTTATCACACTGAGTAAATGAATGAAAGAGTGTTTAAAACAAAATAAAACTAAGGTCTAAATGAGAGGTTTTGAGTAGGGTAAACTGATTGTCTCAAAGGCCAATTTGTGATAAGATTAAAGAACAACATCAGTTTACAAGATCAGGACCAAAACATCACTTAACGTATGCAGCTGTGGCTTTAGATCTGACTCACTATACACAGCCTCAGAGTCTCACATACAACAGGGGAAGAAATCGTCTCAGGCTTGTTTTCTTGGAATCGTGTATGCCAGTGGCCTCCAGCTACCCGGGGATCACCTATGGCTTCAGGGGTCCACCCAGGGCTCTTAATCCAGGAGTCCAGAGGGATGCCTGAGAACTGGGAGCTCTAACAAGTTTCCTTGCCACACTGCTGCCCCTGGACTGTCCCTTGCTTTCAGAAACCCTGCTTTCGGCTAAGTTCAGGGTTTGAATGGATAACAACTTTGTAGCCAGCCAGTCAATGAACCTGGATGTGGTCATAAAAGGTCTACTTCCGGGGCAGTAGAGCATCTTTCAACAGAACGGAAACGTGTTATTGCCTCACAGGATAAATTAGGGCAGGGTAGTTAGGAGCCTTCTCTGTGCATATTTAAGTTTATTTATTTATTTATTTTTTACAAGAAGGGAACGGTAGTGGAAGACATTTCCAAGTTTTGGTTTTGGAAATTTCTAAAGATTTTGATCAGGGAAGGGGAGAAATTATGCATGCGCAACATGTGCATGCCCGTGTGTGTGTTTGCTAAAGAGTTTTTGGTTGGTGTGCCTGGTATTAAGATGGGTTTGGAAGACTGATGTTTCTTTTAGATTATAAACTAGATCTAAAGAAGAATCTTTTTCTTGTCGTTGCTGGTTTTAATCTGGCGTTGAGTTTCACTGGCTAGAGCTCCCCTCTGGATCCCTGGGTTGCCATGGTGACATTTTGGCCTTTTGGGTGGTGGTGTTGTTTTTGGGCTGGCGGCCCCAAGAATGAGTTCCGACATGCAGGACTCCAAGCCTGGCGCCAGAGCCTGGGAAACCAAGGTTGGTGCGCCAGGTGAGGGAGATGCGGGAGGAAGCAGACCATATTGCAGCCTGGCTGGTGGAGGTTTAAGAAGTAGGCAAAGGGGAGAGGAGGCAGTGCCAGTGGGCATGGTCCAGGGAGGCCTGGGACCTGGGAGAGAAAGGGCCCTGGGAGCCTGGGACTTGTCCAAGTGTCAGTTATTTTCTGGGCTCCTGAGGACTGAGTGCAGACCTCCTCCAGACCCCAATACTGATTTTTCATAATGTTGTATTGTGACAGGCCAGATGCTCCCGTTTCTGAAGGCAGATGACATATATGGGCATTAGCAGTGGTTATTGCATCTCTTGGGTTTTTATTTTTGTTGGTTTAAAGATACAATCACAGTAGAAATGACACACAAAGACTAATAACTTATAACAATAACAAAAAAAAAAAAAAAAAAAAAAAACAAAAACCAACTTCCTTTCTGGACTAAATTTTAAAATAAAATCAATATGTTCCATAGTGATGAGTGTGTTCATTTTGAAAATTAATTATAACAAGACACATTAATTGCAAACCTCTCCCCAAGGAACACAAACTAACAACAGAAATGAAGCCCCCCCTCCTCCACACCCATGCTATTGCTGGGCAAGGAGGTGTGGCTTGCGTCCCAGGGCAGGATCCCGCGGCATGGCATGGGTCACGCTTAGAATAAGATTACCCCAATTCTAGTTTCCTGGCTGGGAGTGCAGCTCAGTGGTGGGGTGGGTGACCAGCCTATGCCAAGTCCTGGATTCAATCCCCATCACCCAAACCAGAGAAACAAAAACAGACAGAAAGAAAAGAAAACAAAACAAAACAACAAAACCCCACCCCACCAACTTACACGTCCAACTAATTTTCCATTTTTGTCTTCTGCCTCTCTGCCCAAGAGGTGGCTAGATGAAAATGCTTAAAACCCTTTCCATGAAACTGCGGGCTGTGCTTAAACAAAAACTTTTTGTTTTGCACAATGTGAAAATTTACATGTCTTTCTATGGATGGCTATGTCATAAAAATCCCTTGGTGCATTTAAAAAACTGCCTTTGAAGGCTCCTGGGGCAGAAGCCACACAGGAGGAGGTCAGCAGGAGGTGGCTTCTGACACTTCTTTCTTCTAAGGCACATATATTAGAGAAATGTGGGAGACATTTTCAACTCATCTCCCTGTGAAAGAAGCCGTTTGGCTGGCTTGGGCAGGGTGAAAGGACTTGGAAAATGAGGAGCAGTCTCTGCAAGTCTCATTGGCCCCTCCTGCCCAGCGGGGGTGAGCAGGGAGTCCTGGTCAACAGTCAGCACGTATTTCAGTCTTCCTTACCACAAGTCTATCTTACTGAGAGCTCTTAGGGGTTTTTGGTTTTGCCCCCCGCGGCGTGTTGTTGTTGGGTTTCCCAAGTACTCTGCATTTCTCCACAAGGCAAACAGCCTCAGATAACCAAGGTGTAAAGAAACCTCTCTGGCACTCCAGGAGGACCCTCCCCGCCCCCGCCCTATTCCTTCTTTCCCAGAGGATTCACTCACTGTGACTCGGTCAGTTTCAGCAGGACCTGGAAACCTGCGTGGTGCCTGAAGTCAGATCAAAGCTAGGAATGATGGCTGAGAATTCACGGAAATGTTAATAATTCCGGCTTTGGAGGCTACATGGATTTAAAAAGTATCCTTTGCCGGTAAGACAAACACTATGTTTAAAATCTGTTGGATGAACTCTGGTCCTGCACGTCATATACATATGTAAAGATCATTTAAAACACGGGGTAGGCCCTTTCAAATGGCTAGTTTACAGTTTCCAAGGGGAGGGAGGCGGGCAGGGAGGAGGAAGGAGGACCTTCCAGGTGTGTCTTCCAATCGCGATAGCTGGTTTTGGCTGTGAATCTGTCCCCCCACCCCTTCCCCCTTGCGTTAATTAAATGAACGCTCCGAGCGTGAGTTTACAGCACACGACTCGGCCCTCGGGGACCTGTTTCCTGCGTTGCGCCTGCTCTTAAAACCCCAGCTCCCAGAGTTGAAGACCTGCAACATGAATTTCCAGTTCCTAAGGGTGAGAAGTACTGTTTGGGTGGAGGGCAGTTGCGGTTCCCGACGCCGGCAGGGAGGAGAGGAGAGCCCAGAGACCGCTGCTAAGCGTGAGGGCTGGTGGCTAGACGGAGGGTGCCTGCCGGGTGCAGGGTGGCTCCCGCGCGCTGCAGGGGCTGCCTCTCCTGGCCAGTACTGGCGCAGGAAGCCGGGTGCCGCCGCCAGCGCCTGGCCATAGAGGGCCTTCTCTTCGCTTGACCGCGAACAAGATAAGTGAGTTAAAGCCTCCGGGCTTAGCTGGCCTGGAGGTGTATGGTGACCTAGGACACCGAGCGGGGAAGGCCTCCAGGTACAGGGCCCCCCGCCCCGCGCTCAGAGCGGTTAGGTCAAGCGCTGCCCGGCCTCGGGACATTAATGGAGATAGGCAGGCTTCTATCATCACCCGGCCAAGCATGAGTGGCCTCTGGCTGGCTGGGGTCCCCAGGCTCAGGGCTGGGGAGAGCCAGGCCTGTCTCGCTTAACAGGTCCCTGCGAGTAGCAGTGGCTTGGATACTGGGCAACTAACTCTGTGACTTGGAGGTAGCTGGACAACTCGAAACCCATCTCGGCTGCTATCAGATGGGGCAGATACCTGCGAGGTCTCGGTTTGGAGAGCCCGCACCATTATCAGACGTTGGACAGAATTGGACTGGGCCCTCCTTGGAAGCTTGGAACCCCAAGTACCCTCACCTGGCACCCCACTTTGCTTGTCTGCAAAAAGGCGTTGTTTGTGAGGAAGATTAAAGATTGAGAAGCTGCTTCCAGTTTGCGGCCTGGTGCAATTCCCTAGGAGCCCGGTAAAGGGAGTTGGGTTGGACCAGACCGGAGGCTTCTGTGCGTGTGCGGCAGCCGCTTTGCGTGCTGTGAACAACTCTGCTGTTTATTTTCTATCAAGATTGTTCATATTTTGGGGTGCCTGTGAATTGATGTCTGTAGCGCTGGAGGGTGCGGCTTAAGGGCTTAGATAGGTCTGCGTTTCCTGTGAAGCCCAGTGTGTGCCTAGTGTGGCGCTAAAGGGTGAAGCGGGACGACAGTCACCCTTCTCCCGGATTTGCGGCAGCCTCCGGCTTCTGAGCCCTGCTGGGTCCCGGCGGGCTAGCCATTTACTGAGGTCAGGCTGTTGCGAGGGGTGGGGCCGAGGTCCCGCGCGCGCCGCCGGGTCCGCAAAATCGCGCAGGGGCCTCCACCTGCTGCTCGGACGCCCCCTCCTTGGGTTCCAATCCGGCTTTACCTGCGGAGTTGCCTTGTTCGGCCTGGGGTCGGGGGTGGACGTTGGGGCGGCTGAGGATTCTGGCCTGGGGCCTGGAGCCGTATTTCCAAGAGGCGCCGGCCCACCCTCTTCCGAGGTGGCTCACAATTGGGGTGCTGCTGTTTTTGCAGACACCTGGTCGCCCCTGGTCCGTGCTTTACTGGGCCATCCTGAGGCTCCGGAGCCAGAGTGTGTGTGTGGCTGCAGGCTCCCTAGGGGGCGGCAGAGCGGAGCCCCTGACAACCTTCCACCCCCGCATCCCTGCTTCCGCCGGGCGTGGATCCTTACAGTTAGTTTCGCGCTGCGAGGCCTCTGGGGGTCCGGAGTGGCCACTGTACCCGGGCGCTGGCTGTCTAAGGGCGCAGCCCCGCTGTGCCGCGAGGGACAGGGACTTCGGAGAGAAGTTTGTTCTGGGTGCCAGGGCAATCGGCTACGAAGTGGAGCTCATTGAAGGCTGAGGCTTCCGGCACCTTAAGGGGCGCGCGCCTTGGTTCCGGCCCAGAAGCAGACGGTGTGCATGTTTGGGCAGGGTCTCCAGAGACGGGAAGATGATTTTTTTGAGTCGCCTTCCCCATCGCGGGTTTCGTTCTAGTGCGAGCGGAATGAATGACCTTTACCAAGAGGTTCCGAAGTCTCTGCGCCCTTCGGTCTTCCAGAGAGGCGGCGCGTGGACCCTCGGTGACCGTCCACTTCCTCGCCTCCGCCATTGGCGCTCCCAGGCAGAAAGAAATCTGTTCCTCCGGGCGGCTCGGGCGAGAGCTGCCGCGGGAAGGAAGGACGGCTAGGGCCTGGGGTACGGGGCAAGCACTTTCCTTCCCACTCCTGGCCCCAGACTGCAGGTAAAGTTGCCGGCACAGCCAGACAACTTTCTCAAGCTGCTCCCCGGGCCGGTCTTGGAGAAGAACCGAGGCTAGAAGGAACAGAGTGGGGGAAAGCCCAGCGTCACCCTTTGGGGAGTCTGGGGCGCCCGAAGGAGGCGCCGGAGCCTCCTTCTCGCGAGAGCCCTGGGACCCCGGTCTTCCTAGTCCTGGGCACTAGCGGTGCCGGGGTAAATTCTTGGGTCCAGCAGGTGCCGGGGTTCCCTCAGCCGAGAATACCAGGAGCGCTGGCTGTTTCTGCCGTTATTTACCCCGCGCCCCAGGCACCTGTTTTGGAAGTGAGGCGTCAGGGTTGCATTTGTCGTTTAAATTCATTGACCTTCGTGCTTAGTTCAAAGCTCCGCAGACATCCTTGTCCGGCAAAGTCCCAATGGTTTCAACCTTCAGGTTTTGGGTCTCAGGTCAAAAAATCACCTCGGACCTGGCTGCTCTCTAAGGAGAGGGGGAACGTTTCGCTTGGAGGACATCTATTTTTATTTTAGTCCTTACTTTGAGGCCCAACTGGGTCTAAAGAAATGCTCAAATCAACCCGAGGAGGAGCAGAAGGGCGGAGGAAGCCGTCCTGTTGTGGATGGGGGGAGTCAAGTCCACCCCAGGTGGAGGAGGCACTGTACGGATGAGTAGGATGAGTACTGAGGTTTACAAAATTGGATTAGGAATCAATTGAGAATGTTTAAATCCAGACCCGGAAGCCAGTTGGACCGTCCTACCACATTTTGCCCTCAAGAATTAACAACTTTCCTCTTGCAATGAGAAAGTCAATTATAATAATAGGGTCAATGAATTTCGTTTCTTTAAATTTTAAAAATTAACACTGAGCGTGGCTTTCCAGCGTGGGCGTCGAGTACTGTGAGGGAGTGGAGGCAGAGTTGAGGCAGAAGTAAGTTTCGTTTTCTCCCTCCACCTGTGGGACCCGCATGCCCACTTCTCTCTGAAGCCCCCTCCCTGTTCCTCGTACCCCCTTACCCCACCCGCCCGTGGAGCTTCGGTTTTATTCGGCCGGCACCTCTTGCATGGCGAGTTGAGGCATTCTAGTGACCCGCCCGAGGCAGTTGCGGATCCGGCGCTGGACTGGGCAGGGAAGTGGGGCTGAGCCGTGGAACGCGCGTACCTCGCAGCCCGGCGGCGGGAGGTGCAGCTTCGGGCAACAGCGGCGACACGCCGCTGTCTCAGCTTTTGGGCCGGTAGAATAGACTGCGGCCTCTTAGGCGCTAGGGCAGACTCGCAAGAAACCACGCCTCACCCCTGGCCCTCTGCGCCAGGACGGCGCAGTACCCTGCGAGAGGCGTAGGGGTGACGGGGGCCGATCGGGGCTCCAGCTGCACGACCCCAGCCTCGTTCTTAAGCCCCCGTTTGGCGGGTGGGATGGGGTGTGTTGTTAGAGATACGGGCGCTCGAACCGTGAGACACCCCGCATGCACAGTCTCCACTTCCAGGTGACCTCGGTCTTTTGGACATTGTGAAAAGGCCTTTTACGTGAGACAGAGAGTAGCTCATAGGTGCTTGGATCCCGGTTCCCAGTTCTGCCGATCTCAGGTGTGTGCGGGGTGGGAGTGGCAGAGGAAGGCGCCTGGGGGTGCCCAGGCCTCGCTGGTCTGGGGTTCCCAGCGAGGTACAGTCTACTGACTCCCCTCCTAGCCCCTCGCAACGTGGGGCCAGGCGCGACGCCAGGCCGGGGTGCGGGGCGGAGCTAGGCTGGGACTGGCTGGGGGCCGCCCCGCCCGGCGCCTGGGCCTTCGCGCCGGCCCCCGGGGAGGAGTTATGATAATTTCCTTCTCATTAAGGCACTCGGGTCCCGCGGCTATCGCCGGGACACAGTGCGGGCGCGGCTTCCCGGGTCCACGGCAGCGGTCTCCACACCCGCGGCGGCCACATCTACGCTCTTACGGCCCCCGATGCGCGTCCGGTGATCGGGACAGCAAGACCCGCGCGCGCGCGGCGGGGCGGCGGCAGGCGCTTGGTCACCGTGACCCCAATTTTGGATTTACCGCTCGGGGGGTGGGGGGAGTCTGGATTTAACTGGCGACTGTTTTGGGGGACGCCGGACGCCATGTTGTGGAAAATAACCGATAATGTCAAGTACGAAGAGGACTGCGAGGTGAGCGGGGCGCAGGGGCGCAGGGGCGCAGGGCGCAGCCCCGCCCCGCCGGAGTACAGTCGCGGAGGCAGGGAACCAGACCGAGGTCCGGGACGAGTGAGCAAGAATTCTCATCTCTCGGCGGATCGGGGTCCAGTCCTCCTGACACCCCCTTATCCCATTTCTGCGGGCCCTCTTTCCAGTACCGGGCCTTTTCCTAAATATCCAGCCCTAGGGAACAAGGCCTGGAAAGAGAATGGCAGATCCCACCCACAACGCTTACCAGTCGGTTTCCTCCGAAGAGAACAGCCCTTCTTCCCGTTTTCACGGAAGAGCGCCCGTCTGCAACCCTTAGACGTGGTTTTTTTTGCAGGAAGTCTTGGTCCAAAGGGGGTCAAGTGAGACTACCTGCCGGCGACACTTGTGCAGAGCCTCCTCCAAGGCGGGCTTGTCACCTGCCCCGCTACCTCCTCAGGGAAGCAAGAAAGCAGCCGAAGCGTGGCTTTCAGGAGAAGTGGGGGCTGGGGCGCGTTGGGGGGGCCGAGGCCACATGGGGCCGTGAGCGCTCGGGAGTGCTCCAGCCTGTCGGACAGGTTGAGCTAGAGTTTCGGAGAGTAGGAGGGAGGGAGGCGGCGAGCGGGAAGAGGAAGAAGACGCAGGCGGCGGGAGTCGAGCACCCGGGCGCGTGCAGAGAGGAGCCCGGGCGGCCCGGACGCTGGAGCGCACGGCTCTCCTGGAGCTGGAGGGGCTGCCCCTGCTCGCAGGCCCGGACGCTTCCGCTAGGGGGCGACAGTACCATGTTTCTCCTGTTTCCCTGCTACCCTTGTGACCCCGGGACAGATGGAAACACATCTTTTAGGAATTAAGTCCGGCCGCCGAGGGGCGAGGGGACGGGAGCAGGCAAGGCTGCCTGATTTTCAGGGTCTTTTCATTCTCCCTCTGCACCCGGATGTGTGGGAACGGGCCTTGGCCGGGCAGGGCGATCTCCCTTCTTAGCTCCACTTGGCCGGGCCTGGCTAGCAGGGAGGACAGCCGTGGCCGCGCGCGTTCCCTCCCTAAATCCTCAGGCGGTGTTGGATGGCAGGCTGTGCCTGGGAGCGTCACCTGCCCGGAGGTCTTTGTCCTAAGGGCGTGGAAGGGAGGGTCCCTGGGGCGGAGAAGTTGCGCACCTCCGGCGCGGTGCGCATTATCCCTGTCAGCTGCTTGCCTTTCGCCGCGCGACTGCAACATGTGCGGGCTGACGAGCGAGCGCGCTCTGCACGGTGTTCGCCGCAGGCCCACTTGCTCCCCGAGTTCGGGCTGCTGCCTCGGCCCCGCTCTTCCCCGGCCCAGGACCCGAGGTCCCGAGTTGGCCCCTCCGAGCGCCTCGGGCGCCGGAGCGCCCAGATCTTCGCCGCCGGGCTGCGAGGACTCGTTCCCTCAGGTCTCAAACCCGCCGCTCCTTCCTCACTGGAAGTCACTGCACTCGGTGGACAACGAAATCCCGGGGCGCTGTGTCCCCGGGCTCCAAGGCTCGGGCCTCCTGGGATTCCCCGCGCCCCTGGCGCTGCCAGCCGGCTGGTTCGCAGGAGCAGGGGTTCGCACCAACCGGGTCTCCGTTTTTCTCTTCCAGGATCGCCACGATGCGAGCAGCAACGGGAACCCGCGCATCCCCCACCTCTCCTCCGCAGGGCAGCACCTGTACAGCTCCGCGCCGCCGCTGTCCCACGCGGGAGTCGCCGAATACCAGCCGCCGCCTTACTTCCCGCCGCCCTACCAGCAGCTGGCCTACTCGCAGTCGGCCGATCCCTACTCGCATCTGGGAGAAGCCTACGCTGCGGCCATCAACCCCCTGCACCAGCCTGCGGCCGCCGGCAGCCAGCAGCAGGCCTGGCCCGGCCGCCAGAGCCAGGAGGGGGCCGGCCTGCCTTCGCACCACGGGCGCCCGGCCGGCCTGCTCCCCCACCTCTCCGGGCTGGAGGGAGGCACCGTGGGTGCCCGCAGGGATGCCTACCGCCGCTCGGACCTGCTGCTGCCCCACGCTCACGCCCTGGACGCCGCGGGCCTGGCCGAGAACCTGGGGCTCCACGATATGGCCCACCAGATGGAAGAGGTGCAGGTGAGCGGCGCCAAGGCCCGGCAGGGACTTTGCCCTACAGCCCCCCGCATGCCACGTTGCCCCCCAACTTAAAGGAAACTTTGTCATTTCTCCCTCAGAATGTCGACGACCCACACCTGCTTGGGCACGATCAGACTGTAATCCGCAAAGGTAAAGAGTGGCCGGGAGTTGTTTTTTTGTTTTCTTTTTTCTTCCTCTGGCTGCTGTGCAGGCAGCCCAGCTTGTGAAGTCACCAACTTGCTGGCAGGATGGGGGTCCTGGGTGGCCAACATGGAACACTGTGTGATTGAGGGGACCCACAGGACTGCGGGAGACTAGGTTTGTAGGAGTGAGAAGAGGGCATCCCCCCATCTGAGTGAAAGGGACACCCGTGGAACTCTTGGGAGCTGTCTCTTAATCTCCTGCGTGGCTGCTTCATAAGCATAGAGGGGGAAACGCGACCCTCTGAATGCTGGAGGAGAAAGTCTTCCAGAGTCGGTCTTGAGATTTAATTTGGGGGTGGGAAAAAACATCTGCAGCTCACACCTTAGTTGTTGGTTCTGATGACAGTTTTAATTGTAGAACGAGTTGATGTGATTTCAAACACGCATAGGGGAGGAGTAGTTAATTCTGACCTGCAAGAAAAGTTTCGAAACAGTTTGGCCTACCAAACCAACAGACCTGAAAGGGACCGAGCTCCGTGATCAGTCAGAGGTTGGGTTTTTGCAGGGGAGGGAGGAGATGGAGAAAATTGGATTACTTTGAGTGAGTAAATCTAAGTTGCATATTGACAGGATTACCAGTCCGACTGTTGGGGGAATTGGAGTAGACCTAAATTAAAGGTAGTCAAGGTCTGTTACTTGAAATTGAACTGTTTGAGTAGATTGGGGAGTGGGGGAAATGGAATTTGGGGAAAAACTTGGAAAATAAAATTTCCCAGTAAATGTAACAAAGAAAGGGATTAATTTGTATTTTTAAATTTATTGTGATCAGCTGCATTAAAGGGTTTTGGCAACGGATCTGAATTTGTCCTGTGCTTTTATTAGTTGTTCATTGATTGAGGGAGAACATATCACCATGTATTTAATATTGAAGCAGTCGTCTGAAAACAAATGTTTTAATTAAAAAGATTGCAGCAATGGCCAGGAACTGGAAAACCTCCACACTTGAAATCTTGACTAATTAACTTTCCAAGGTGTTACCTTGTGAATTTCAGATTTGATTTGTCTTTGAATAAAGAAAGAACATGGCTTTGAACAATCTGCTTGAGCAGGGCGTGGTGGTACACGCCTGTAATCCCTTCTACCCAGAAGGCTGAGACAGGAGGATTGCAAATTTGAGGCAGCCTCAGCAACTTAGTGAAACCCTGTGTCAAAGTAAAAAAGAGCTGGTAACGTAGCTCAGTGGTAGAGTGCTTGCCTAGTGTGTGGGAGGCCCTGGGATGCATCCCCAGTGCCGGTGGGGAAAGAACTGCTTGCAACTTTTAATCCAGCATGTGAAGCTGTTTGTCTGAAAGTACTTTCACCTTTGGTTAGTGGTTTTGTTTTTTTTCCCCCCAAATGTCTGCAACTCTGACCCCCAGACCTGGTCTTGTCTCACAGGGCCCATTTCTATGACTAAGAACCCCCTGAGTCTCCCCTGTCAGAAGGAGCTCGTGGGAGCCGTGATGAATCCCAGTGAGGTCTTCTGCTCTGTTCCCGGAAGACTGTCCCTCCTCAGCTCCACGTCCAAGTATAAAGTGACGGTGGCTGAAGTGCAGAGACGATTGTCACCGCCCGAATGCTTAAATGCCTCATTGCTGGGAGGTGTTCTCAGAAGGTACTGGGCTCTGGGATTGGGGATTTGAAGGTGAATGTATAAAAGGGCCTGGAGGTATTTTTAACATTTATGTAACTTTTATACCTAACACTGAATTGTAATGGGCTTAGGGAGGGTTTTCAGTACATTTCTTTCTTCTCTTTTAGAAAGTGCCAAATGTAGAAGGAAGTGCTAAAACAGCGCTCGCAAATTATCATTTGCTTGGGATTTGATTCTGTGCATGAAGCAGCAGCATCTGTACCAGGAGAAGGGGGGCTGCCTGGGCTTCATTCCCCCAGGGAGTTTTTGGGAGATTGTTGCAATTTTACAAGAGAAAATTTATCTACTCCAGTACGACTTGCAGTATTCTGTGATTAAACAACAACAAAACCCTAAGGCAGAAGGGAAGTGGTGTTAGGAGAGGGTTTTGATTTTGGATTTTACAGGGATTAATTAAACAGGGACCAGGTAGCACTTTGGATGATGATTCTCATCATGCAGGCTTTAATGGACTCAGCTTTGACAGCAGCACATAGGGACTGTAGAATTTTCAGAGTGTGGTTTCTTGAGAATAGTCGACTTTCTTTCACCCAGAGCCAAGTCCAAAAATGGAGGCCGATCGTTGCGGGAGAAGTTGGACAAGATTGGGCTGAATCTTCCAGCGGGGAGACGGAAAGCAGCTCATGTGACCCTCCTGACATCCTTGGTCGAAGGTTGGTGCTGTTACCTTCTTTTGTGGCGCCTTAAGTGTGTGCTGTCTTTAGTGCTTTGTCAGTAAAGAGGCCGAAGACAATTCGTAAGACTCGGTCGCAAGTAAAGATGAAAGCAGTGTGAATTGTCATGTCCTTTACCGTGACCATAATTTTATCAAATAAGCTAACACTTGTGTATGACTGCTCATGCATTCTGCTCTGGGTTCCCCAGAAAGCCAATTGGTTGACAGAGAACGTGATTTTCCTAACCTAAAATGCCACAGGGGTGAAGAAACATTTCCTGTTTCATGAACCGGTGTTTGAAGGGTACAGCTGATCAGTAGCTATGGCTTTTAAAAGCAGCTTCCTTACTGGTGGTCAAAAGTGACACTTCTGAAATGGTTTTGGAGCTGTGGACTATTGGGATTGTGCTCAGTGCACACAATGGGAGGTGCCCGGTTTACTTTCGTCCTTTCTTTCCATCAAAATGGGAACACACCTGTACTCCCAGCTACTTGGCAGGCTGGTCAGGAAGAGCATAAGCCTGAGGGCCAGTCTTCGTGAGCCTGTCTCAAAATAAAATTTCAAGAAAGGGCGAGGGGTGAGCCGTGACAGGGTGCCTGGGGTTCAATCCCAGTATAGGGGGGAAAACAGACCTCCAGACCACAAACGAGCCCCCAGTCCCCGTTCTCAGATCATAATGTGTGCCTCTTAGCTTCTTGGATGGGAGCCTCTTCCCCTGACCTGGAAAGTAGCCAAGAATGCAATATGGCCTTTAATAGGGGTGAGGAAAAAGTAAATAATTAAAAAAAGATAAAAAACAAAGCCAGCAGCACACTTACTGCGCAGGAACCGGAGCTGGTGGAGCTGGAGCGAGGGCGGAGCCCCAGCCCCTCGCCCTCAGCGGGGTGCCGGCCAGGCCCCAGGCTGGGGAAGCCAGTGAGCAGTGGGCTCTGGGAGCCGCGCAGCCGCTTGTGCACCTTATTCCCCTGGCCTCCTGGCGTGACTGCGGTGCTGAGAGACCTGGCTGAGCCCCTGTGCCTCAGAAGTCGGGCAGGGAGGAAGGGCTGCCTGCTTGGGAACAGCTGTCCTGCATGGGAAGCGCGGCTTCTGCGTAGAGCTCGGTGCCTCTGCCAGGTTTCCTGACCGGCCAGCCAGGCAGGGGGCTCGCATGAATGTGTGTGCCCAACAATGGCTCTCAGATTCTGATCCCTAGGCACGAGGGCCCCTCCACCATCTGGGGTTTTGCAAAGCGCCCCCGGGCCTGAAAAGGCGCCTTTCTGCTGGGAGACGACTCCCAGTTTCCTTCCTGGGATGAGAGGTGCTCATCTCCCTTCATTTTCCTGCTTCCCCACAAAAACTTACTAGCAAGAGAAAGTGTGGGCCTCTGATAACCATGGAGTAGAGGACTGGGGAACTGTCCCCAGCACAGGAACAGACTTCAGGTGCTTCTCCCTGACCTGTGCGCCTCACCCTCTCCTCCCAGACAGCGCATCTTCGGAGGGCACCCTGGAAGGCCGGCCTGCCTGCCTGCCTGCCTGCTGTGGAGTTTTTTGCCCCGCGTGATTTCATCTTAGACTGCAAAGTGACTGGCAGACAGTGCTGGGAAAAGAGAAAGGGCATTTTGCTGGCAGTTCCTATAGCCATCCAAAACCTAACCCTGTCGCCCTTGCTGATGATTCTAGGCGAAGCTGTTCACTTGGCTCGCGACTTTGCCTACGTCTGTGAAGCGGAGTTTCCGAGTAAACCAGTGGCCGAATACTTAACCAGGCCTCACCTGGGCGGGCGGAACGAGATGGCCACCAGGAAGAACATGCTGCTGGCCGCTCAGTAAGTGTCCGTGCTGTCGCAGACCTTCAGGTGCAGTCCCTGCAGCTCAGAAGAGGAGCCAGTGGTGAAATAGGGTGTGGTGAAGGAAGACGCCAAGACCGCCCCATTCCCAAGTCAAAGCCATTAACCTTCTTGTAGGGTTTGCAGGGTCTGGGCTGCCTAGTTACTCAGCTCAACTTGATTCAGCCCCCCTCCATTTCTGTATTTGCATAGCTTATAAAAATTTGTTTTGTCACAGGCTGTAAAGAGACTGTCTTCTGCCTCCTGATAACAGACTGTTTAAATGCAAAGTTCAGGGTGATTTGAAAGAGAGTCCTGGACCAATTAATTGTCTCAAATGCTACTCAGTGCAGCTGCGGAGTTTCTCATGGAAACCCACAGTAGGTTGATTTCCAAATCAAGCTAAATGAAGCAGAATCAGTCAAGTCCAGGAGAGAAGGCAGGAGTGCAGTGAGCCAGCCTGGACAGAGTGTGGGTTTCAGGGGGACTCGTGATTCTCTAGGTTCCTGATGAGTGCTTATTTATCGGAACCACTTTGCACCAAAATAAACCGTGCCTTGACCTCAGAGTCCTCGTAGTCTTGGCTAGTTGTGGGGTTAATCCTGTTACTTCTAATTTCAGTGAGGATAGATAAGGTAGTGCTTGAAAAGAGCCTAGTTTCAGGGTCTGGCACGTAATAGGTGCTCAGTGCAGCAGTTGGCTGGCGGTAGTTTCTGTTCCCCTTGCTTGGTTCAGTCAGGCTGCTCATCCTCAGGGTCATTTGTCCTGCGTTCCTTCCCTAAAGAGCTGGGTAGAGCTCACTGGACTCCCCTGATGTCTCCACAGGCAAGTGTGTAAAGAATTCACAGACCTCCTCAATCAAGACCGAACACCCAACGGGAACAACAGACCCTCCCCAATCTTGGAAACGAACATGCAGAACTGCTTGTCTCATTTCAGCCTGATTACCCACGGGTTTGGCAGCCAGGCCATCTGCGCCGCTGTGTCTGCGGTGCAGAACTACATCAAAGAAGCCCTGATTGTCATAGACAAATCCTATATGAACCCCGGAGACCAGAGTCCAGCAGATTCTAATAAGACCCTGGAGAAAATGGAGAAGCACAGGAAGTAAAATGAGGCTGAGCAGAGGGCGGGAAGGGAAAGGACCGAGATTCCTCCTCCGCTGGGACAGACTGGGCAGCGGTCCTGCCAGACTGGGCAGCGGTCCTGCGGCGGGAGAAGCTTCCAGCCTCCCTTACCCACCTACCCTAAGGCCTCTTGTCACTGGAGGCTTGTACATCTTGACCTGCCCTCCTGGATCCCTGTGGCTTCTCCAGCACTGCAGTGTCTGACCTTGGACACATGATCCCAAGGTGACGAGTACTGGGTTTTGGTTTTTTTTACTTGTTGAATGTTTATTTTTTGGAAACCCCATCCCTTCTTCCTCTGAAAGTGGTGCTACAAGTTTTAGAACCTTTTTGTAAGTTCCCTGGGCTGACAAGAAGCCACGGGCCCAGCTGTTGAGACGTCAGAGCGATGCGATTCAGATCAACAATAACTTATTTTATTCAGTGTTAAGATATGGCTGGTTTTTACGTCCACTAAATAGTTTTTCAAAAATCAGTCTTTACCTACCGTCTTAAGCGATCGTGCCCTCCAAGAGGAGGCCAGGTGCCCCGTGCTCAGAGGCTAGTGAGCAGCTGGCGGGTGGGTGCAGACCCTGTGCCCAGAGGGGCCTTCTGGTTGTAGGAAACTTGTAGAAACAATGCCTGCTGACAATTTCATTTTTCTTTTCTTGTCTCTCTCTCTCTTTTTTTTAACTTTGAAAGTTAACTCTTTAAATGGGCGACTCTTAGAAATGACAGGTTCCTGTAAGGTACTGAAGCTTTATTTGCATATTTATTTCAGATCTTGATTTTTCGATAAACTTGAAAAGGGTGGACACAAAGCGTTGGCTGCTGCCTGTCACCCCCAAGTCCCTGTGGAGGCTCTGTGTTTTGAGAAACAGTGTGTTGAGTGTACAGATTTTATTTATGCATAATTTAATGGGGTCTGTAAATACTGATGCACTTCTTATGACTTTTTGAGAAACGGGATTCGATTTTAATATTAACTTTTAATGGTGGTGGGGTAATCTATAACACGTCTTTAGATTTTATTCATCTGTACACAGGGTATGAAGAATTAAGAGGATACAGGGCTTTGTTCTTGGTTTGGAAGATTCTATTTAATTGGAGTTCTCTGTTCAAAAAGCAATAACTTGGCGTCTCATTCCTGTGGGGCTGAATCTCAAGGTGAATGTGTGTTATAGTTTGTGTGGGTGAAATGGAGCTTTGGAATTGAACTCCGTGCCTGTAAATGTTCCCCAAATTGTCGTGTGCATATGATACCTGTATAATAAAAAGTATTCTCGATAGAATCCTTGAAAGTCTGGTTCTAACTTGATTTTTTTTTTGGTCTTGTTTTCTTTTTTTAAGTCCCTACGATGAGTGGAAGATAATTTATGGCTTGACTGTGGCTTATTAATACAGTAGACTGGGCAGAAAAGTTGTCTGCCAGGAAGGAAACTTGAGTTTTGTTTTCTCTCACTGGTGAGACTTCTCAGCTGCCCCGGGTCTTTGCACTAACACCAGCATCTCGACAGCAGATGGGACCATCCTCCCCACTTGAGTGTTGGGAAGTGTGTGAGGGGCAGTTTTTTGACTTTGAGAGTGATAGGCTAACTTTTTTTTTTTCTCTGTTTGGTGCTGGGGATGGAACCCAGGGCAGCAGGCACGCTAATAAGCACTGAGCTACACACCCTGAGCCCAGGACGCAGGTTTCCAGAACAGTGTCCCCTGAGGGTGGGTGTGTTCCTGCCCTGCACTCGGCATGCTGAGATGCTGGATGCTGGTCAGGAGTGGACATGAGATCACAGGTATTCCCTGGGCAGACGTGCCTCAGAAGACTTGGCGTTCTGTCAAATGCAGGCAATGGAGGCGTGGGGTGTCAGTGTTTCAGTGAATCAGAATTCTCCATCTTTGGGAATGGGCCCTCTGCCCAAGGCATCCTAGTCATTTTGTCTGCCTGCAGGGCAAACCCGAGATTGGGTCTTCATGCGTCTCAGGAGCGGAGGAGTCTGGCAGGGGTTGTGTCCTCACTGGATGTTTGCAGAGGTCTTGGATGAACGCTGCTGGCACTCGATCTCAAGTTGAAGTGGCCTGGCATATCCGCCAGGAAGTGATATGTTTATGGTTTGGCATGTGTGGCCAGGCTTCAAAGGAAGTGGGAGCACAAGGCTTTTCCACGTGGGATGAGGCCACTGCTGGAGCTCTGGGCTCATCATCCTTCATTTGTGATTCTCCACCTCGTGCTCGGCCATTCCGCACTTGGTGTTGGCAGTGGTTGTTATTAAGTAATTCAAGCTCTGTCAACCCAATACTTTCTCTTGGCAGCTTGTCCTTGGCCACCGAACGTTCCCATTAAGTTGGATTTATCTGGTTGGTACGTCAGGATGACAATTGCTTTCCTTTAGAGCAGCAAAAAGAGGTCTTAGGTTGGTAGTTATTTCTCAATCCGGGCTTAAGACATTGGGTGTTAGGGAAAGTCACCGGGGCAAAGGGCTCAAGGAAGAAGGCCTGTTTCTTACCTGCAAACTTGCGTCTGAACTGGAGGTAGGATTTTGGGAGCTGTGCCGCATTGCGATGCAGACAGTGCTCTGAACTCGCTGCCTCCCCGCCCGCATCGGCCCAGGATGGAAGAGTCGCGAGCAGGGCCCCTGTGCCTGGCTCTGTGCTGGCTTCTCCCTGATCTTGGTTGTTATTGGTGGCAGGCAGCCACTAGGCTCCCTGGGAATATGGTTGCACAGCAGTGATTTTTCTGCCCAACAGCTTTGATTCAGTGCCACGGAAAACAGAACCGAGTACCCTCAAGAGTACCCCACTGACCACTGGCTGCTTGCAGTGAGTGCGGGCCTGCCCTCTGGCATTAGGTCGCTGCACCTTGTCCCTCAGGGGCCAGTGTGGGCTTTGTTCTGAGCCCTGTGTGAGCATGGCTGTTCTTCCCTGTCTTCCCTCGTCCCTGCCCCAGGGCTGCGCGCTGGCTGTTCTGTTAGGTGCTTGATGTCACTGCCCTGGGGGAGGAAATAGGGGCTTCCTTTTGCCCCTGGTTGCACTGCAGGAAGCCCCATCAGTTGCTTGATTTACCTGCGGGACTCCTGGGCAAGACTCTGCATCTGCTGGCTGGAGACTTGACCTCCAGGGACCTGGTGCCTGGGAAGTGGCCTGCCCTGCAGATGGCACACCCGTAGGGTCTCAGGAAGGTCAGAGAGCGTTTCCTGTGGCAGTTCCTGGCTGTCTTCGGTTGTGATTGGACTTGTGGGCTAGGAAAGGAATGATTAGGAATGATTAGTCTCGTTCCTCATTTGAAATGATTCCACAGCAATGACCGTCATCCTCTTCCTTTTGGGGGTCTAGCATCAGGGTGAGCTCTGAGCCCCCGGAGTTCCTGGATTTGAATGTTGAAAACCGTATGAACCAGGTCACGGACCAGGAGAGACTTCTGTGGGCTCAGTGGGGATTGGGTTTGTGGCACCCATTCCTGGCCTCCCGGCTGTCACTTTGCTGAAGAGGTTGCTGTTACTTCCAGGTGCTTCCCCAGTCTCCTCCCTTTTGCAGGTGGGTAGAGTGGTGTCATGTGGTGGCAATGAATCTGCCCGCCTTCACACGCAGGGGGAGAACCTGGCCTCCTAGGGGAAGAGCAGCCTGGGGTTCCCACAGCAATGGGAGCTTTCTGTTGGCCCTGCAGAGCAGCCACCCTTGGCCAAGTCGTCTCTAGCCAGCTGGGCCCAGGGGTGGCCTGGGCTGTCCCCCTAGCTGGAGATGCAGGAAGGTTCGCTTTGCACGCTTGACTGCTGCAGTCCGTGGGTGTGTCCTCCCGGAACAGATGTTGTCTTGGATGACTGGACTTGCCTTTCCCAGGTCTTAGCATACCTGGGGTTTCTCTTCTAGGTGACCGTTCTCATTTGCTTCTTTGAAATCTTCAGGTCTTCCCCCGGGAGCCTTGGGGATAGGTGGATTCACCAAAACCTGCCACCTTCCTGGTTTGCGGGCCTGGGCTGGCCTTGTGCTGAGGTCCCTTTTGATGCAAGACACATCACACCTTGAGAGTGCTGTCCACTGGCATCACCGAACGTGATCTTCTGCAGAAACAAACTTGACCTTCCGATTTTAGAATTACTCTCGGGCAGAGCCCCTGTTGCATGGAATGCTCAGTTATTTTTGGCACTGTCAGAAGTGCTGTGATTTCCTTGCTTCCCTTGGATAACATCTTGATGGAGGAGATGGGAAGAAGGCGCGGAAACCGAGTCCAGAGGCCTGCTTCCAGGGGCGGCTTTGCTAGGAATGTTTACAAGTTCTCGCCGATTTCAGCGTGACTTTTCATCGGGACACGTGGTGCTGCTTGTGGCTTCTCATTTTTTTCCGAAGAGAACTTTAGCCCTAGGAGCCGCCTCCTAAGCCAGCAGAGTTGAGTGGGTTGAGGGGTCTTGGCTTCTGGCCTCGGCTGAGGCTTGAAGGCCTTTGGGATTTTATGGGTGTTATGGATTGAATCATGTCCCCCAAAAGGCATGTTGAAGCCCTAACCCCCAGTAGCCCAGAATGAGGCCTTGGGAAATAGCGTCGTTGCAGGTAATTGAGTTGAGGTCATCCTGGAATCGGTGACCTTTGATCCCAGGGCTCCTGTCCTTACAGGAAGAGGCAGCAGACCCCGAGGGGAGCACCATGTCAGGACGGGAGTAGAGCGCCGCGGTGCAGCTTGGCCGAGGGGCATGGCATGTGTCCCTGCCAGATGTGCCCACTCGGTCTTTCAGAGGGCGCCCGGCCCTGCGCACACCTCGACTTTGGATTCTAGCCTCTGGAACTGTGAGACGTGCATCTCTGTTGTTTTGAGCAACATGCTTGTGGCACTGTGTCCTGTCAGCCGTGGGGCCCTCAGGCAAGTGCTCACAGAAGGACGTTTTCCTTGGTTGTTTTCTTGCCCTGGGTTCTTTCCCATCTGCACAAAGAACGTGGCCTGCTGCCGGGTCAGGCCCACCTGTCAATGTGCAAGCTAGTCCTTCCAGAGCAGTCGGCATCCTTGTCCCAGGAAAACCCGGGCTCTGCGGTCCCTCTCCCTCCTCCCTCTGCTTGCTCCATGTCGCTGGGTGCGTCTGTGTCTCCTGCCATCGAGTCCTGAGCAGTGACTCCTGAGCCCGTCGATCATCAGAGCACCTAATGCAGGTGTTCTCTGCCCTTGGCCTACGGAAGCAGGAACGCTGGATAGAGGATTCAGGAATCTGTACTTCACACAAACTCCTCTTGGCGATCTTGATCTTGAGATGAATTTAGGAATACTGTCTTCCAGGACCTCCTGGTTTTGAAATTCTACTGGGTTGCATCCTGCAGTGGAGGTGGGGCGGTGTGACTTGCTGCGTCCCCAGCATCCTTTAGGTGATGTGCTCTTGTTCTGGAGCTCCTGTTGCAGCCAGTGGCCTCTAGCACCTGGGACACTCCGCTGACCTCCAGCAGGCCTTGAGTTCACGAGGGCAGCGCTGCTCTGTCTTGTCCTTGAGGGTCTCACGATGCACCGACCAGCTCAATGCTGGCACAGTGCAGACACTCAGGAAGCAGGGCCGAACTGGGGCGAGCGGTCCCCGGCCCCTCCCTGAAGCCTCCTCGTTGCTCGGGGTTGGTTGCCTCCAAGCTGCGCCCCAGTAGGGCTTTCATCCTGTGCCTCCTGAGCTCGGTGGCTCGGAGGCGGGGACTTGCTCTGGGGGAAGGCGTGTCTCTGGTCACGTTCTCGGTGCCTCTCTCTTCCGCTTAAGCAAACTGTCAGAATCCGAGAAAACTTGTCTCAGCGTGTCATTTTACAGGTAAACAGAGGTCCAGAGAAGGGGCTTTCCCAAGGCCCTGCACTGCCTCCCATTTCGTTCTCTTTGGACCTTCAGAAGGACGGGGCTTGCCGTGCCATCGCACCTCACTCTGGGACCTGCCTCCTGGGGAAGACTTGTCACTGAGCACCTGCAGCTGGTGCTGGGAAGAAAAGGTGGAGCCCTTTCACCTGCAGGGAGCTAGCTCCTGGAGAGCGCAGCAGATGGTGGCTTGTCAGGAGGGGCGAGGGCTTGGGGAGGGGGCCACCAGGGAGGGGAGCTGGGCCGAGCTGGAGGCAGGGGACAGCATCTTCAGGCTGTCCTGGGGTCCTCAGAGCTCCGAGGTGGCTCCCAAGGACAGCAGAAGTCAAGGTCAAAACTGGCTGCAGAGCTTTGCACTGTGGGAGCTCACTTGAGCTGATGATGTCGCAGAACAAACAAACCACTCTTCAGACGACCCCTTCCAAACATTTTAAGAGGGCTTTTTCACTCTTTCAAAGCCTCCATCTTTTCGCACACCCCACCCTCTCTGTTTCTTTCCACAGTTCTAACATGCCTTAGCTTCCAGAATCTGTCTCTCTTGAATGGTTGGAAAAATAAAAATAAAAATACATTCCAGGTGAAATCACTAAAAAATAATTGGGCAAAACACCTGTGGATGAGAGGGTAAGCCACCAAATATTGGGAGGAGAATTCCAAAAAGAAAAGTGTAGGCAAAGGCCCTGAGGCAGAACGTGCTTGGTCTGTTCACCACAGAGCAGAGAAAACCCCAGAAGACCCCAGGGTTGGAATGCGGCAGGGTGGTGGTGTCAGCAGATGTGGGAGCACGGGGATCTGACGTGACCTGGGAGCACGGGGATCTGACGTGACGTGGGAGGACGGGGATCTGACGTGACCTGGGAGCACAAGGATCTGACGTGATCTGGGAGCACAGGGATCTGACGTGACGTGGGAGGACGGGGATCTGACGGTGACGTGGGAACACGGGGATCTGACGTGACGTGGGAAGGCCAGTGGAGTTCAGACCACACACATTTCTGAAAGGGCCACTCAAATGCCAAGTGGCAAACAGATTGGGTATGTGTGTTCCTGGCTCCGTCCATTTCTCTGGAGCACTGTGCCCACCTTTGTCTAGCCTCATGGTGGAGGCCGGGGGCGTGGAGGCTTGCCAGTTCTGGTCGCATTTATCAACAAACGCCCACTGAAGGCCTCCTGGATGCTGAGCTTTGTTCTAACGGACAGAATTGTGAACGGGGTGGACGTGGCTCGGCTGGCAGGGAACCTAGACTGCTGGTGGAACCAGACAATGAACAAATGGTTTCAGCCTGAGTGTGGTGTGTGCCTGTGATCCCAGGGACTGGGGAGGCTGAGGCAGGAGGATTGCAAGTTCAAGGCCAGCCTGGGCAATTTAGTAAGGAAATACATTTATTCAGTAAGTAAATAAAGGGCTCGGAACGTGGCTTCGTGGTGGAGTGCGCATTACTGCGAGTCCCAGTACTGCGAGTCCCAGTACTGCGAGTCCCAGCACTGTTGGGAAAGGAGATAGCAGATAGCAGTGGTGCTTGGAAGAAGAGAACAGGAGGGAAGCTTATTTCAGACAGGTGCAATCAAGGCAGCTTCCTGGAGGAGGTGATGTTTGAGCTACGCCCTACCTGGCAGAAAGAAGCTGGTCTAGCAAAGGTCTAAGAGTTTCCTGTGCAGCTTGCAGCCAATGTGCGGATGTCGCACATCCAAACCCCGGAGCAGTTTGCCTCCTGTCCGAACAGCTGGCTTCACCAGCCTCACTTCCGCTGCCCAGGGCATGCTGTGTCCCGGGAAGCAGAGGGAGCCCGAACGAGCCAGGCGCAGGGGCACAAGCCTTGTAATCCCATCAGGAGGATCTCAAGTTCAAGGACAGCCTCTGCAACTTGGTAAGACCCTGTCTCAAAGTAAAATTTCAAGAAAAGGGGGCCGTGGATGTAGCTCGGCGGTAGAGCACATGGCTGCCATGTTCAAGGCCCTGGGTTCCTTCCCCCAGGGGCAGTGCCTCAGGTTAGACCCGGCACAGTTGAGTGGCGTGGCCCCAGCAGAACCCCACAGGTGTCCACAGCTTTGTGTAGAGAGATGCTAATGGAGGGCTGGGTGTTCCGCCTGCTGTGCCACTGGCGGCCGGGGTGGAGGACTGAGCGCTGACCCGGACTAGTTATGCCCTGGCATGCAGGCATAGTGAGACGTGTGGTGCATGGTGGCGTGCCACGCATCTGCTGTAGGGCGAAGGACACTGTGTCCGTGGTGCCTTTGTGTGTGTGATAAACACTGCTTGACACGTAGGAACGCAAACTTCCAGTGACGGTAACGCGCATGGCATAGGTGGATAGCTCTTGTCTGTTGAACCCTCACTAACTGCTGTCTCCACTAAGCGCACGCTCCCATCTGGCTAGCCCATCGTCAACCCCTTGCCCCTCTGTCCTCATGTTCTTCTGCAAGGTCCCTTGCTCAGAATGACTCCCTCCTTGTGTCCAGATTGGAAGCAGCATAGCTCAGTGATGGAGTGGGCAGACTCCAAGAAGGACCGACTTGGATCCAACCTGCTTCTATCGCCTTCATGACCACAGCCAGGGGAAGCAGCCCCTCAGTTTGGGTGTGTGGCAGGAGCTGTGTTCAGATGTGGTGGTGACACTGCCTGGCGTGGCTTCTTCGCTGGCCTGTAGCGTCTGCTTAGCTTCATGAGCATACACCACTCGCTCTCCTCAGCAGTGACTGTTTCCAACTTTGCATGATTGTGAACCACTGTGGGATGAATCCCAGTGGGAACCTCAGCCATCAGTCTTACTTCTTGGACTCCAGCATCCCAAGGAAATGAAAAGCCTCCATCTCTGGTGCACCCTTGTGATGATGGCTTTGACACACGTGTTCTGCACAGGCAGGTGTCCGTGGGGTTATCTTCCCGCCTAAGTGCCGGGGAAGGGCTCTCCCCACACCCACCCCATAGCGCTAAAGTGTTCAGAGAAAAAGTTCTTTTGTTTCTTTTTCCTCTCCAACCCCCTCAGAGCTGTGTTGGAGCTCAGTGCACGTGCCCTATGTGAGCGTGTAATTTAGAGTGAGTGCACTCCAAGCGCATATTCCGAGTGTGCAATCCAGTGTCGAGTGTGCAATCCAGTGTCTGTGACATCTGCCACAGAGCACATCCCTCGGCCACACAGCATTGCCCGTGTCCTTCCGCCCTGGCTCTGCTGCACCCGTCGGCCCCTCGCCTGCTTTCCCCTGTGGGATTCCTTTGCCTTGCTGGGAGCAGAGTCCAGGCTGGCTTCCCCACTGTTGTCCCTCGCTGGCCGCGGCGAGCTCCGCCTGTCTCCTGCCCCGTGCAGTCCTGCAGTGTGGGTCTGCCGCACCTCTAACCCCTGCTGAGAGACGCCTGTGGGCTTCCGGGTGTTCTCTTTACCGAGGGCTGCTGAGACCAGCCGTGTACACCTCTGGGGGACACCCTTCTGTCTGGGTGGGTCCGGTGGCCGCAGAGCCTGCATAGAGTGTGCCCCTCCTGCTGGGAGCAGGGCACTGCAGACGGAGGGACAGACAGGGCTGGCCAGGCCACCACCTTCCCTCTCTCGCACTCAGACCCTTGTTGTCCTGGGGACTTGATGTCCTCCGGCAGCCCGTGTCCGTCCTCCTTTCCCTCCTTCCCCCTCTTCTCAATGGCAGCCAGATGGGCAACAAAGTCCACGTTCACCTGGGAGCTTGAGACCCTGGCCTGGGCACTGGCCCTGGCCCCGCACTCATCGGCTCTGTGACTGGCGATCCTGGGCCTCGCCAGCTCTCCACCTCTGTTTATTTGTTTGAGTTCACAGATAATGCCTACCTTGCCAAGTTCTCAGAGGGTCGAGTAATAAAAGGAGGACAGCCAGGGCAGATGGAGGGTGGTCTGAGGAGGAAAACAAATCAGTCCAAGAAGAGCGGCAAGGATTTTTATTTGTTTTTTCTGTACTGAAATTGAACCCAGGGATGCCCCACCACTGGGCTACACCCCCAGCCATTTTAGTTTTTATTTATTCTTTTTAATTTTAATTTTTTTAGTTGTTGATGGGTCTTTATTTTATTTATTTGTATGCGGTGCTGAGAATCAAAACCAGTGCCTCACACATGCTAGCAGGCCTCTTCCACTGAGCCCCAGCCCCAGCCCTTTTCTGTTGTTGTGAGACAGGGTCTCACTACGGTGCACAGCCTGGCCTTGAACCTCCCACCTCAACCTCCTGCGATGAGATTGCAGGCGTGGGGTTTCAGGTAGCCACCACCACACTGTGATGCAAAAGGAACAATGGCAGCCGCTGATGGGGGACACAGAGGTTGTCCACTCTGAGTGACTTAGCCTGGTGCCCTCCTGAGCCTGGACAGCCTCTACCGTCCTCTACCATCCAGGACTGTGCCCAGCCTGTGGGGTGCTGCGGGCTCCTGAGTTCCAGACAGGGGAGCTGAAGGGTGAGACCACATGGACCCCTGCAGCCTCTGGCTGCCAGTCCTGGCCAGCCCAGCCCCTCAATGGGGCCTCTCAGGGCTGGCATCGGGCAGAGCTGCCACACCCCAAGTCAGACCTGCCACAACCAGCATGGCCAAACTTGTGGTTCCAGCGAGGGGCGAAGCGGATGGTTAGAAAGATAAAGACTCACCAACACACATTTTGAAGGTAAAGCTGGGATCGGGTGGAGCTCTGCTCTCTGATGGAGAAGCAGATCTAAAGTTACGCCAGTGATCTTTATTTATATACGTCTCATCGGGTTAAACACTACGCAGGCATTATTCTTTCTATTCAGGAAAGTTCCAGAAACTAGGGCATCTGTGTAGCTTTTCCACAGTTGCAATCCACAGTTGCAAAGTGCAATGTTAGGAGCGTTGTGTAGCCCTCAAGAAGGTCCACTGTTAAAAGTTACTATAATATGGGGGGGGGGTAGGGAAAAATAGTTACTTTATATTAGTAGAGGGGAGTGAAGGGAGGAGAAGGGGTATGGGGAAGGAATGATAGAGTGAAACAGACATTATGACCTCATGTAATGTATGACTGCGTGATCAATGTGATCCTACAATCTCAGAAAAATGAGATTACACTCCATTTATGTATGATCTATCAAAATGTATAAATGCATGCTACTGTCATGTACAACTAATTAGAACAAATAAAAAATTTAAAAAGTTACTATAAACTAGGGGACTCAGGAGAGGCAGAGCTGGTGAAACGTTGTTGTATCTAGCTTAAGAATCCCTCTCTTCCCAGGAGCTGTGTGCCTGAGATGGAGGACAGGGCTGTAGGACTTGCACAGAGCCTCCTCATGCAGGGCACTGGCACAGTGGCTAAGCATCCCGTGCCCCGGCACAGGAACATTCCCAGGCACCAGGCATGCCACCGCCACGAGGTCATCGGAGACCCCCAACCTCAGTCACTGCTCTCCAGACATACCCACTTCAGCCTGTCTCCTTCCTGCCACGCCACCTCTCAGTCCATGCCACTGTCCTCTCTGACCTGGCCACCCCTGTGTCCTCAGCGCTCTCTGCCCCCTCTGGTCTGCCTAGGCACCTTTATCAAGTGAGCCCAGGGGATCCTATGGACATGGAGCCAGGCTTGCCACCGCCATTCCACCAGGCTCATCCGCCCAGGAGGTGGTGCGGACTCTTCCCCGCCTGCTCTCGGGCCCTCCTCATCCCTTGCCTCCTTGCCGAGGCTGGGCCCCAGCTCTGTCCTGCCTCAGAAGGGCACCTGCTGCCCCTGCCCCTTCCTGGCACCTTCTGTGTCTAAGTCTTTGAGGGAGTAGCAGGAGCATGATGGGCTCAGCCACCTCCCAAGCCGCCTCTGGAGTCTTCACCGGAGTTGATCGGAACCTGGAGATTTTTGTTTTTCTGTGGTACAAGGTGTTCCTGCCCAGAGCATAAGCTCTGAGAAGGTGCCCGGCGTCACTGGTGTGTCCCAGCCCAGAACCAGGTGGGCCAGCTACTCTTACGGACCGTCAGGTGGTCCTGAGACCGTGGAAGTGAGCAGGCAAACTGGATTCACAGGTGCTGAGAAGTTGAGTTTCACTTCATTTTCACCTGTCTTGAAATATTCTTGTTTCAATAATTTTTCAACCATTAAAAAAATGTAGAAACCAGATGCAGTGGCACGTACCTGTCTTTTCGGGGACTTGGGAGGCTGAGGCAGGAGGAACACAAGTTCAAGGATGCTTCATCAAGACACTGCCTCAAAATCAAAAAAAAAATAAAAAAGGGCTAGGGATGCAGCTCAGTGTAGGACACCCCTGGGTTCAATCCCCAGTACCAAAAATAAGTAAATAAAATAAGAGAAGGGTAAAAACCAGCTGGGATCACAGGCATGGCCGCTGCGCCCGGCTGGCACCTAGCTTTACAATGATGCCTGCTGCTGGGACAGCAGGTTGTCTGGCCACAGAGGGGCAGGAAGGCCAGGTGAGCGGCTCTGCCAGTCATCCCAGGAGACAGGGGCAGTGTCTGGGGTGCTAACCCGGGGGATGTGGGTGTCGCTGTGCTTTGCTGCTGGAGCTAGCAGGACTCCTGCCGGGTTGGGGGGGACACCTTAGCACTCTGCGGGCGGTTGTGAACTAAACATAGTGGCTTCTGGGATTTGGCACTTCTCCTGGGCCATGATTTGTGCCACTGATTTGTGCTCTTTCAAGCAAAATGACCAGCCCACCTCCTGGCCCAAACGCTCTGCAGGGGGACAGGGTGGGGCCCACGATTTCTCCCAAGATGCTGAAGATGGCAGTGGCCGCGGTCCCTGTGTGCCAGTCCCATTCTCTGCAGCCCGTTCATACCTTTCTCCTCCTGTCCTCGGGGTGGAGGTGGGTGCTGCCCCAGGCCCAGCTGCCTCACGGCAGCTCCTCTGCTGTGAGCCAGTGGGAGTGACATTTATGTCCCTGGGCTCTGGGAGGGGTGGGATCTCCCTGTCCCCTGGAGACAGCTGGCAATGTCTGGAGACAGTTTTGGTTGTGGCAACTGGCATGCCACACATCCAACCAAGCACAGAGCAGCTCCCTGCATCCAAGAAGCCCCCGGCCCGCGGCCACAGCCAGCAGAGGAAGAAAGCTGCTGGGGACTGAGAAGCTGCAGGCCGAGGCCACGGCGCTGCATCAGGGGGCTTGCCCCGCGTGCTGCAGGCCCGGGTTCCATCCCTGGCTGGAAGGAGAAGCAGCCAAGGAGCAACCATACAACACTGCAGGCTTCGCTCAAAGCCATTGGGACTTTATCCTCCGCTGGATACGTTATTTGTTCAAAACATCTAAAGGACAAATATGTGTCAGTTTCATAATTTAAAAAGAACCAGGATCTGGGGACGTAGCTCTGTGGTACAGCTGGATCCCAGCACCATAAAGAATACAACACTCAAATAAGGTCTTTACCAGTGAACAAATGTCTTAGGAATGAAGCTGAACCCAGTGGCACATGCCAGCTGCTCAGGAGGCTGAGGCAGGAGGGATGGCAAATTCGAGGCCAGCCTGGGCAACACAGGTAATGTAGCCAGACCCCTAAGTGTCATAGGAACGGTTACGGGCCGCCTGTGCTGAGTTCTGAGCGAGGAAAGCAACGCCCAGCTCTGTCCTCTGTAAGCATCTGGGGCTGGAGCGACTTTCTGGCTTTTCAGCCCGAGCCAGGCGGCACCGTCATTGTTGCCAGTGGATCCAGTGAACCTGCTGGAGTTTATCCTTTCCCACTGGGATCCGGGGGGAGATGAGAAGGGACTGGTGCAGTGAGGGGTCCTCATCTGGTGTGGGAGCCTGGGTGCAGGGCCGCTTTCCCTCAGTGCCCTGTCCTCAGCCCCTTCTGGAGACAGGGAGGACAGGAAGTGGCCCTCCCAGACCCCCCACCCTGCCCGGAGCCTGGGCTCATTCCCTCCTCTGTCTTCATCTCTTGGGCCAGATATCTGTATTCCTAAGAGCAGAAGACTTGCGTGCGGTGCTGATATTTGTTAGTATCTTTCCCCACAAGACAAAAAATGCAGAGACTCTCTCGTTGCTTCTTTTCACTGTGGCTTCCCCGTCCTTCTGCTGCCTGTCTCTGGCTGGTGGCAGGGGGCTCAAAGCAGCACAGGTCTCCTCGCCCTCGGACCATCCACTGCCCGTAACAGGTCCATGTGCAGCGTGCGCACCTTGGTGAGGGCGAGGGTGGCCGTGCTTCGCGACAACCTTGGGGACGGCTCGTGCCGGAGGCTGACAATCACCGTACCTCGTGTGGGCCAGTTGGAAGGTCCCTGAGCCGCCAAAGCCAATGAGACCCCTTCAAACCGAGGGACTATTAGGTATGGTGACAACACCCAGAACAATACCGGGGCTCACTGAGAAAACACAGAGGGCAGAAAGCATGCCCCGCGTCCCCTCTGTCCCCCAGGGACCCTGTCTCAGCCCACTTTGCAGACGAGCCCTGGAGGCTGTGATGGGACCGGCCAGGGGCTTAGCTCCCCAACCTGGGCGAGGCAAGCTGGCTTCAAGAGGGCCTCAGGCGCCTCCGGGGGCTGTGCTCGTGATCCCCGAGGCAAGAGCACACGTTCCTGAGCACTGGGAACACGCCAGCCTCTGCTTTAGACCCTCCCTGCGTGTGCAACCATGGACTCCTCCAGCTGGACATGGCTCTCATGACACCCAGAGTTTCAGAGGGGAAACTGAGTCTCAGAGGCTGAGCTGCTTCTCCACAACCCTCACATGGCAACAGGGACAGGTCAGACTGTTAGCAGGTGTTCAGTAAATGCCCCAGAACGAAGGGTCTGCCCAGGAGGACAGGGAGTAGCTGAAGCAGAGAAGGTGGTGTCGCCGCTCCCAACCGCACCCCGCCCCTCCTCCCGTCCAGCCACGCGTCCTGGCCACCCGCCATGCTGGTCCTGGTGTGCATTAGCTGAGCTAAAGTTGCCCGGCCCCGATGTGGGGCCCATCCCAAGTCGCGCGCTGCATGACTCCCAGCCTGGTGTGTGCGTGTGGGGACAGAACGGAGACCCTGAAGGGCAGGTTTCACAACAGAGGCCCCCGAAACAGTGGCATTCCCAGCGACCGTCAGGGCTGCCGAGACCTTTCTCATTCCCATTTCTGGCCCAGGGCAGGGTTCTGGCACCTATGACATTGTGGCTACTTATCCAAAAGTCATGTCCTTTGGGGCACAGCCCACCAGTCACCCCAGACAGAATCGGGAGTTGTTTGTGTGTCCCCACCACGTCCTACAAGTACAGGTGGGCTCCAGGGACCCCAGCCCCCACCCATCACCTTGAGGCTGACGCTGTGCTTCCTGGGCCACCAAACTGCGTCGCAGGGGAAGAGGAACTGGGGAAGGCGTCACAGGAAGGACTGGGCAGGATCCTCGGGGCCTCGGCCCCCTCTGCTCTGGGGTGGGGTCCGCAGGTTCTCGCTGTCCACCTGGCCGTGTTTGAGGGAGGCTTTGCCTCCTGGGGAGGGCGTTCCATTCTTCCACTTGGCCTGTCCCTGAGTCTGCTTTCTGCACTGGATGACCCAGGTCGCCTTGCTGCAGCCCAGTCCATGCTGGGCTGCAGGTGAGCCTCAGCTGCAGGAGAGTGTTCTAGAACTCCTCAAAGTTTGGCCCCTCCATGGGCAGGGATGGATGTGAGTGGGGGCGTGGAGGCCATACCTGCCTGGATGAGGCCTCCCTGGGCCGGCCAGTCCTGCCATCACGTGAAGCAGAAAGCGTCCTCATTATCCGCGGTTCCGCAGGCAGGCTGGCTCTCAGAGGGCCAAGCCAGAGGGCCCTGAGGTCAACAAGCAAGGCCACGGGCATCTGCCATTATCATTCATTTTGTATAAACCGGAGTCCACACAAACGGAGGGTGGAGACGCAGCACTGGCCTCCCTCGCCGACTCCCGCCGGGCCCTGCCGGGAGACGAGGCTCGGGGTCAGCTGTTAGAGAGACGTTTAGGCGCAGACCCCCAACCGCGCGTGTTTTCTGGCAGTTGGCCTTCTTTGCGTGGCTTCCCGCCTGATGGGTGCTAGCCGCTCGCACAAAGCCGCTTATATCTGCAGGGCGCGCCCGCACTGAGGCACAGACCCTCCGTCCTGTCCGGGGGGCTTTCCGCATGGCCGCCCTCCGCTGCCGTGGCAGCCTGCTTGCTCCCCGATGGCTTCTCTCAGGATCTACGGTGAAACCCTGGAAGCCGAAGCTCCACGCCGCTCGGGAGAGCCCTCCCGTGCCTCTTCTTGGTGGCCCCCTTCACAATGCTGCTGTCCACATGAAGGGCCTGCTGGGAGCAGGGGCCCAGGTCCCAGGCCACACGGGTGCTGAGCAAGAGAGGCTGGTGGCTGGCCGGCTGCGTGGGCAGAGACGGAGCCGGGAGCTGGGAAGGTAGAGCTGACAGAAGTGGCTGAAGAGGTGGATGGAGCTGGGGTTGTCAAAGCTCGGTCCTCGTCCCCATGCCAATCGATGACCAGGAGATGGTTTTGAGAAAAAGGAAAAGGATGGTTAATTACTTTGCTAGCAAAGGAGACACGCAGAGACTCCTGTCCCGAAGGCTGCGATTCTGCCCATCAGCAGGAACAGGGGGCTTTTATAGAGGCGATCCAGAGAAAATGAGAGTAGAGAGGAGATCAGGGAGAAGAAGGTTGGGAAGAAGAAAAAACCATGTAAGTTTCAAAGCCACAAAGGGATATAGACAAGCATCAAGTGACCCCCGTTACAGGGTGGGAGGAGGAGCTGCGAGGGATGGGCGGGACTGAGGGCGGGCCTCCGCAAAGCCTTCGGCCAGCCCTGGGCACTGAGGCCCGTAGTGAGTCACGGGAAGGAAAATCTTCCCAAGGAAGCTGCCCCCGGCATCTTTGAGCTGGACCTGTGACTGGGAGGGTTTCCATGTTGGTTTTGAAGCCTGATTCCCCCAGGTACCCTCCACCAGGACTGTGCAGGAGGAGCAATACTTAGGGTAGGGCTGGCGTGGTCTTGCTCAGGACTGAAAGGAAGTTCCTCGAGCTTAAGTGACCCAGGGAGGTGGGACAGCGGTGAGCCCAAGGGCAGGGCTCAGAACAGTATTGAGTGTCAGCATTGGGAGGAACCTTAGTGGTCTTTGTCTAACCCATTGATCTGGGGAAATAATGTGCAGGTGGCAAATTGCTTTTATGTTATGTAAATATATTTAAAGGAATTAAAATAACAACATATAGTTTATTGAGCAATTATTATGCTCCAAGGTCCAAGCTAAATGTTTTATGACCATCATTTCATTTCAAATCTTCCAAACAACCCTCCAAGAAATTATTTTTTTAAACTATTTTTTGATTTTTCTCCCCAGCACTGGGGGTTGAACCGGGGCTTCCGCGCGTGTTAGGCAAGTGCTCACCCACTGAGCCACCTTTTCATCTTGAGATGGGGTCTTTCTGAATTGCCCATGCTGCCCTTGAACTTGGGACTCTCCCGCCTATGGTGTTACGGGGCTACCGCTCTGCTGTGCCCTGCTCACTCTGTGCGTGGACCGTCTTACTTACCCGCAGCTGGGTAAACGAGCTGCCCGCAGTGGCTCACCATGCCAGCGCCCCCACTTAGGAGTGAGTGCTTCCTGTGTCGTCCTGAGAGGATGACTTCGTGAGGAAGTTCATTTTGCTTAGTGGCCCAGGGTTGCCACGTGACAGACTAAGCAACACAGAGCCCGGGACGGCAGCTGGACACAGGCACCACGGACAGCATCTCTCTACACTGCTACCTTCCCACGAGCGAAGCCACCTCTCTAGGGTGGAAATTTCTGACTTGTTCCTTTAAGTCTCAAGGGTTTTCTTTCCATTTTTCACCTGGAAATGATAAAATAGCATCTTCCAGACTTCAAGGACTCCTGGACATGTCTTTATGTATCTCCCGGGACGCGGGCAGAGTATGCAAATTCAACATCACCACTACGCCAATTCAATAGCATCTTCCCCCAAGAGCACTCTCTCAGGGAAGGAGACGGGCAACTTGGTCCTTCAGAATGTTCCACCGTGGGGTCTTTGGAGCTGGCCTTCGTGAATCATGGCAGCTGGAGAATGACTTTAAAATGTCAGAACTTGCTGGTGGGAATATTTACAGACTGGACTGTGGTAATGATTCTGTAACTCCAAGTTATTAGAAGTCACAGAATTAGGTACTTACAATGGAAGAATTGTGTGATATGTAAATTATATTCCCATCGAGGTGTTCCAATAAACAATAAGCAGGACGTGGTGACACATGCCTGTAATCCCAGTGACCGAGAGGCAGGAGCATCTCAAGTTCAAGGCCAGCCTCGGCAACTTAGGGATACCCTTTCTGAAAATAAAAACAGCCCTGCCTCCAAGGCTGTGGATGTGGTCCGATGGCAGAACACTTGCCTAGCATGCACGAGGCCCTGGGTTCTGTCCCCAGCACCACAGAACCACCTCACCCCCCAAAGCACCACTTAACAAAGAACAGAAGGAAGAAGCAGTGCCAAACAGCCGTCTTCCAGGCCCACGGGGGAGCTTGCTAAGCTCTGCAAGTCACTCAGGTCTGGGGACCCCAGAGGAGCTGGTGGAGAGGAAGCTGCGGGTTTTTTCCTGCCCACAGTGGGACTTGAGGCCGAGGTGGCCGAGCTTCTGCCCAGGGGAGCTGAGGGGGTCCACACCTCCGCCCCAAAGGGCATGGGGGCCACTGGACAGAAGCACTCGAGTGGTTTCTGAGCGGAGACAGTTACATGAATTGAGGATTTCGAGAAACCGTCCCTGGAGAGAGGTGAGAGGACCCTAACCCGGGCCAGCCTACCCATTGGGGTGAAGTCCCCAGTTTGTGAATCCCCAGTGAACCTCGGTGGATTTCCACCTCTCCTTGCCTTTGAGCGTCTGGAGCGCAGGAAGGCTGACCTTCGTGCCCCAGTGTGTATTAGGGTTCCCTTCCATCTCCAAACCAGGAAGCTGCTTTTCCTTAAGAATGAGGCCCGTGGGAGGTGAGAAGAATTTGCAGCTTGTCTCTGGGTGTGATGTCCTGCTGGGCCCTCCTCCTGCTATCCCTGCCTCTCACTCAACCCATTGCACAGCTTCTGGGGGCTGCCCTGGGACTCCAGGAACCCGGCAGCCCTGCTGAGTTAGACTCACTGACTTAGGGCTGCTCCCTTCCCCTCCAGATGCCCCTTCCCAGCGTGCTCTGTCGTCCTGTGGTCCTGTGGGGCCCTGGGATCTTGAAGTCACTGGTTAGTAAGTCTCTCTGGATACCACAGTATCATCCCTCTGTTTATAAAGTATTAATTGATCACCTACTGTATGCCAGCTCCTTACAGGAGGTAGTGACAAGTAAGAGACGTGGTCCCTGCCGTGAAGGGGACAGTCCAGTGGTGACAATGGTCCCAAGCTGTAGAGAGCTGGCTGCACTCATGGTGTCCCTGCAGTGACTCCTGCACTGATGAAGTCTCTCTCACGTCCCCGTTTCCAGGTGCCATCATCCCACAGTGGGTGGGAGCTCAGGTCCCATGCAGCCCTGCCTCACATGGAAGGCCCACCACACATGGCCACTGAGGCCAGCAGGGGACCTGTGTGCACCCAAAGCTCAGAGCTGAGGGCTCCATCCCTCAGTCTCTCCAAAAAGCTGGAGACCCTCCTGCCTTCAGGGCAGGGAATAGACACAAATGCGCAAGTAGTGAAAATCCTGCCAGGCAAGTGCTGCACACCTGCAATCCCAGGCACAGAGGCTGAGGCAGGAGGATCGTGAATTCAGCTTGAGGCCAGCCTCAGCATTTTAGAGAGATCTTCAGAAACTTAGCAAGATCCTGTCTCAAAAAAAAAAGTATGTGTGTGGGGAGGTGCCAGGTGTGTAGCTCAGTGGTAGAGTGCCCCTGAGTTCAATCCCCAGGACAAAAAAAAAAAAAAAAAAAAAAAAAAAAAAAATTCCATCTGAGCTCCAGTCCTGCAGAGAGATTTATGGTCCCCAAATAGACCTCAGAAGGAAATGGAGACTGCTGGTGGGGCCAGGAGTCTGGGACACCTGGAGGAGTTACAGGGGACACTGGAAGGATGACCAAGACTTGGGGTGGGGGAGGAGCACTCCTGGAAGAGGGAAGAGCCCTCCCCAGGTGCTGAGTGGACCTGGCCAGGCACAGATCTGGATCAGATAGTGCCTCGCAGGTCGAGGCGGGGGGGTTTGGAAGGTCTGGGATCCTCTGCAGGTTTGGGTTCAGATTTCGGTCCCGGGCTGGAGGGAGGTGGAGGCACCTCCTGGGGAGGAGCCCTAAGCTCACACAGGCTGACGGGCAGTGAGCTGTTGGTGCTTCCCCGTTCCCGCCCCAGAGGGACTTCCCCAGGGACAACCGGTAACGGTGGCTCAGAGTGTGGACCCAGATTTGGCAGAAATCTGAGCTCAGAATGAATAATGGAAGTAAAGGACTATCAGCTATTAAATAGAACCAGATCGGTGTGTCCCCGTGGGGGGAGGCTTGTCCTCACGGGGAGGTTGACAAGTAATGCAGGTGGAAAGACAGCGCGGAGGCCAACTTCAGGGAGGCCAGCACAGGCAAGAACCACCAGGGGTGCCAGTCGTGGGCGTGGTGCGTGGAGCCGCGGCCCCTTGAAAGAGGGATTCCAGGCCTCATGCTCAGCCTCTGCGAAATGACCTCATCTGGGGAAACGGTCTTGGGATGTACTTAGGTCAGAGGTCCCAGATGCCTGGACGGCCCGGAACCCAGTGTCTGTGTCCTTGTAAGAAGCAGACAGAGGACATGACACCTGAAGAGGGAGGGCAACAGGGCCCCAGGCAGAGATTGGAGCCATGTGGCCACAAACGAGGACACTTGGAGTCTCCAAAGGCTGGAGGAGGTGAGGCTGGATCGTCCCTGCAGCCCCGGGAAGCGCCTGCCCTGCGACACCTGGACGCAGGACGCTGCCAGACGGTGAGAGCACGCGCTCCTGTTGTGCTCAGCCACCAGCCGAGGTGGAGAGTGATGGGGTCTCAAAGCACCTTCCCCCAGGAAACAGTCAGGTCGCAGGGGAGGAACCTGTCCCCTCCACCCTGACCAGCTGGAAGGTACTGACGGGCAGCTCCTGGCCCATGTAGGATGCTCGAGGAGGACGAGGTCTGGTCCCACGCAGGCAGGGCGAAATCTCCGGGAGCCGCTCCCTCTGAGGCACCAAGGGCACCAGGGAACCCCAGGTTTCAGGACCTCATCTCAGTCGCAGGCACCTGAGTGTGGGCGCAGGCGCAGGCTGGCCATGGGCAAGGAGGGGAGTCTGCCTTAAGTGTGGGATGCACGGGCCGTCCCGGAACCCTGCGCACTTGCCTGCTTCCCCGGGGGGTGAAAACCGAGGCCCAGAGCACCCAGCTCACCCCAAGTGCACGGCCAGCGAGCCTGGAGCACAGCTGCTCACCAGGGCTGGAAGGCCCAGCCTGTGCTCCCTGCTCCCTCTGCCTAAGGGCCACTGTGCCTCGGGGGCAGGGAGGACTCTCTCAGGCCAACAGAGCAAGCGGCATCTCGCTGCTATGAATGAATCCTGCCAGAGATTTCCCTTTGGAATTAGGAGACTGGACCAGCGGGCGGCACCAAGGGACCCTGTGGGTTAAAAGAAAAACAAATAGAAACAAATCCTTGGTTGGAAGCTGACTGTGTGCCAGGAGCGTGGGAAGCTCTTTCCCTGTACCATCCCCCACTATGGCCATCAGTCACTCGAGGTCCCTTCCCTGTTTATACGGTATCCACGTCCATCAGGAGGTTTCTCCTGTGCCTGAGGAGGATGCAGGCGCTCAGGTGTCCTTGCCCTTGGCATGCCCATAGTGTCCAAGAAGACCAGCCCGGGCGCCCGCTCTCAAAGTTTCCCGATTCACCTTGAATTAAGCATAGTGCTATTAAAGACCTGGGTTTTGCTGGGGCTCACTCTGGCCAGGCGTGAGGCCAGGCCTCTTGCACACAGTCTCTTACTTCATTTCCTTCCACACAAACCCAGGGGCCAGAACCATCCTCCAGCACAGACCGGGAGCTCGGGGCATGGGGTTATTTCATAGCTGTGCCTAGGACGTGCCTGGAGGGTCAGGCGGGCCCACATATCCAGAGGGGTGGACAATCCTCTGTCGATATTCTTCAAATGAAGAGCTGCTTCTTTTATTTTTTGGTGGTACTGGGCATTGAACCCAGGGCCTGGGTGTGCCAGGCAAGTGCACTGCCACTGGGCCACATCCCAGTCCTCCAGGGACATTCCACCCAAGCCCGCAAGGCCAGGAAGCAGCAGAAGGGGAGGGTCTGCTCAGACCTTCTCTGGCTGGCTCAGGTCTTCCCAGGCAATGTGGGGATGGCCAGGAGGGCAGCGGCAGGAGTGCCCGAGAACCTGGCGCTGCAGCCGGAGGGTAGCACTGCCAGCTGCCGTGGTTGCCAGGATCGCCCTCCAGCTCCTGGCTTAACATTCCTAAGACATGCAGAGACCTGGGCACAGAGGAGGCAGGGTGTGGGCGGGGACCTCCGGCTGGGGCGGGGGTCCTTGGGAACTGAGGCCATGGCGGGTGGGTGCAGAGAGCAAGAGTGTTTCTACCTTTAGGGCGGCTCTCAGCTGGACTGGGAGGCACCACACTGGGTCCCTATTTCGAATGTTTAAAATTACTAGGTTAAAAAAATCAGCCTGATAAAAACATTCCAGTGGAACAGAAGGAACACATTTGCCAGAAAGTAAGCTCTTCCCATTCCTGCAAGACTGGCCTTCTCCCCGGAGCGGCCGTGACGGTGAACACTTCCTCTCCAGGGAACCTGGGGCTCCGGGCGTGGCACCCGGTCCTCCCAGTGGCCAGTGCTTTCCAGTCTTTTGCCTCCTGAATCGACAGCGTCCGTCTTCACGGCTGCCTTCTATCCCACTGTGCATGTGCGTGAAGACCGAGTCAATGCTGGTCATTGTTTCTTTCCTTTTCTAACAAAAATTATGCTGCAAAGCATCCGACGCATACTCGTCTTTCTGAACGTGTGCTTTCTATTGTAGAATCTGATGTGTTAGATAGAAGGATTCTGGGCTAAAGGGCCTGTCTGTTTGAAACTATTAGGGTTATTGCCAAAGTACCCTCCAGAGAGATGGCATCAGTGCTTATTGCCAAAATCTCATGAATGTGACTCCCCATATCCTTATAAAGGTTGTGCATTATCAGCTGCTTTTTTTTTTGTTTTTGTTTTTTTCTTTTTCAAGATTGCTATGTTGCCAGCAAATTGGTCTCCATCTTCTGGGCTCAAAGGATCCTCCTGTCTCAGCCTCCCAAGTAGCTGGGACTGTATGTGCACTGTGCCTGGCCCATGAGACTTTCTCTTTCTTCCTTCCTGTGTGTCATGGCACTGAGATTGAACCCAGACTCTCATGTATGCTAGGCAGGCGCTCCGCCACTGAGCCCAGCGCCTACATTGACATTTCTATGATTATGAGGTTGGGACTTTTTTCATATATATTTTTAATCTTTGTGAGCTTCTTATTCATATTCTTTGTGGTTTGTTTTTCTATTCTCTATTGGATTTTTTTTCTTTCTTTCTTTCTTTCTTTTTGGTACCAGGGATTGAACCCAGGTGATTTGCCACCGAGCTACTTCCTCGGCCCTTTTTAATGTTTTTAAAAATTTTGAGACAGGGTCTCCTTAAGTTGCTTATGGTTTCACCAAGACGCTGAGGTTGCTCTTGAACTCGTGATCCTCCTGCCTCAGCCTCCTGTATTGCTGAGATTATAGGTATGGCCACCACCTGACTGATCATGTGTTTTTAAGATATTGATGGGTCAGGGCTTTTCATCTAAAGGAGCTCAGTGGCTTCTTGGTGCTACCACATTGTGTTCCACAAGTCTGGGTAAGGGTCCCAGTGTGTGATAAAGACACTCCCAGAACAACAGAGGAGCAAAGGCGAGGCCCACAGTCCTGGGTGGGTCTGGAGGTGGTGCGAAGATGAGGCTTCGGGACCAGGTGGAGGAGGGGCGTCCCTGCAGAGCACGTCGTAGGCAGAGCGTCCTGGAGACTGTGGGTGTGCTGGCAGGAAGCTGGCGTGAAGACACTCCTGCCCCCAAGCCAAAGTGCTAGGAGGGTGCGCCGTGGTAGGAGGGGGCCAGTGGTGGAGTTGGTGCAGTTTCCTGTGGGCAGCTGAAGTCCCCAGAGGGGTGTGAGGCAAATGTCCACAGGGTCAGATTGGGGCTTTAAAAGAACACTGCTCTGGCTGGCTTCGCAGACCCCTCCTTCATGCCTGCTGAGCCTGCCTCTGCAAGGCTGCCTGGAGCAGGTGCTGTCTCCTGTCCCCCAGGTACCGAGCAGAGCCTCTTTCTTGGAAATCTGGAGTCTGGATATGGAGACCCGGGTGGGTTAGCTATGGGACCGGGCACACCTGGTTTGGCCTGTGAACTCTGAGTGGCATGCGGTGCCGTGTGTAATGGGGCAGGGAAGTGTCTGGACAGAGAGCAGGAATGGCAGGCACAGCAACTGCCGGAGCCCACATGGTCATCACGAATAACGAGGCGGCCAAGGGGAGGAAAAGAGGTCTCTGCTCCCTAGGCAGGAGCTGGAGGGGCGACCATGGCACCCACAGATGTCCAGACATTTGCAAGCAGGAAAGCTGGCAGACAGAGGACAGCAGGTTAGGCACTTAGATCATTCCACAGCTGAGTCTGTGGGCGGGTGGGGGCTCTCATGCCACAGAGCCCAGAAATGGCAAGAAATGGGGGGAGGTAATCAGGAACTTCTGGGGTAGGAGGGAAAACAGGATTCCTTGCATCTTTGCCAGTGGGCAGGTGGACCCCAGATCTTCCCTCATCACTTGGGGTGATGGGTGACTGGACATCTTCCCTTTTCCATCTGGGGAGAGACCCCTGCGGTTCCTCGGCAGGTGGGCACTTGGGGACCTGAATATAGAGGTCCAGCCTACCTGGTACTGAAAGCAGAATCATGGGACAGTCTGTTAATTAAGCAGTGTAAAGCCGGTTCTTCCCAACCCAGCTTCCAGAAGCTGGCAACCGGGCCCAAGTCTGCAGAATTCTTCAGGTAGGGCTGCCAGATAAAATCCAGGATGCACATTAGTGTTTGCATTTCAGAGAAGCAACAGACGCTTGTTTGTTTTGTTTTGTTTGTTTTAGTTTAAGCCTGTCCCAAATGTTGCCACTTCTTATTGGTAAAATCTGGAAATGTCTTCAGGAGAGGCTAATAGGCTGAAGGAAAGTCCTGGGGTGCCAACACTGGCTCCATCCCCACTGAAATGGCCTGGTCCCTTGAGCCCAGGGAGGCCCAGGGATGCATGAGCTACGGCCATGCCCTGAGCATCCAGTCAGCCTTGCAGAGCCTCAGGATCTCACGTGGAAAGAGGTGCTCAGAGGGGCAGAAACAATGCAAAGAGCAGAGGGGAGCCACAGAGGAGCAGGGACAAGAGACGGTCCCCCGCGAGTTCTGACAAAGCCCTCTAGCTATGCCTCTGGGTGCAGAAAACAGCCTACGACCCCAGGACGCTGGTTGTAAGCCACTCCGAGGGTTTCCTTCCCTTATGACCAAAGGGCTCTGTGTTCCTAGGAGAATATCGGGACCTGGCTCCTTGTCCTGCTGTCCCTGGCAGCTTAGAGGAAGAGGCCTCCCTGGAGCTGCAGCTGACCTGGGGTTTCTGCCAAGTGACCCTGGCAGCTGTAGCCGCCTCATGTCCCGGAGCCAGGGCCTGTCCAAAGTCCCCATCCAAGCTGGCCTGGGGCTGACTGCCCTCCCTGCGGCAGGGATGGAGCCAGCTGGACCCTTCTCAAGTGGATGCCACACCCCTCCCTCCACGTGCCCCTCGCCGCTGCCCTCTCTTGGCTTGGCCGAGCCAGGCGATGTCCACTCATGCTCCTCTCCAGAATCCTGGTCAATGCCTTCCCGTCCAGGTACCCACAGCCTCCCCAACACCACTCGCTCACCAGACCCGCAGCCAAAGAGCATTTCCTTTGCCTGTGTTTTAAAGTTTCTTAGGTGATTAGTATAAATTGATATGTTCCGATGGGTAGTATCACTCATTTTATTGACTGATCAGAAAGAACAGCCAGGTTGTTTTGGCCGCACGA